>NC_047097.1:70547028-70858278 GCF_902459505.1 Geotrypetes seraphini | reverse complement strand
GCTTGGGAATGAAAGCCGGGGAGTGTTTATTAGGTCATTCTCTGGAGATTTTCTCTCTCCAAAGATATGTATTCTTTGCTTGAGATGTACTGTGAATGACAGGTCCCTACTTGAGCTGCAAGTTGGTAATTGTGACCACAACATATAGAATAGATGTGCCTTGAAGATTCAGAATGGGGAAAATCCATTGTGATGTACATGACCCGAAGTATCATCCTAGAACAGTGTATCGCAAACTGTGTGCCTCCTGAGAGTTCAGGTATGCCACTGGGGAGGAGGAGAGGCACCAGTGCTGGCCTACTGCCTAGAGCAGTGTTTTTCAACCGCTGTTCCGCGGCACACTAGTGTGCCGCGAGATGTTGCCTGGTGTGCCGCAGGGCCGCCATCAGGGCAGTACTACCAGTCCTGCATTCAGGGGCCCGGAGCTGACAGGGGGCCCGAGGCAGGGGCGCCAGTAGCTCGCCAAGGCAAAGTGAGTCGATCACCCAGGACTCACTTTGTCTTGGCGATCTAATCTATCGAGCCGATAAGTCTTCTTCTCCCCGACGTCAATTCTGCAGTCGGAGAGGAAGTTCGGGCCAGCCAATCGCTGCCTGGCTGGGCGGAACTTCCTCTCCGATTGCAGAATTGACGTCAGGGAGAGCATGCGTCGGCGTCGGCTTTGGGGCCTGTTATCCATTGGTGGGTCCTGTTCCCCGATGGCAGCGGCAGTGGCTTGGGGAACGGCAGGGAGAAAGAAAGAAAGGGGGCAGGCAGGGAAACAGAAGGAAAGAAGAGAAACAGAAAAAAAGAAAGAAAGGTCAGGGAGAGAGGAAGAAAAAGTTGGGGGAGGGAATGAGGTGTGGAGGAGAGAAAGCATACAGGCTGATAGAAGGGAAGAAAGATTGGATGCACAGTCAGAAGAAGAAAGTGCAACCAGAAATCACCAGACAAGGTAGGAAAAATGATTTTATTTTAAATTTAGCAAAGTGTAGGCAGTATTACCACAGTTTTCAAAGGAATTTGCCCAAATAACTTAATAGTTAACTGGGTAAATTCCCAGAGATGAAAACTTCCCTTCACTTACTATGCACAGTTCTGAATTTATATCTGCTGTCTATATTTTACAATATGGTCACCTTTTACTAAACCGCAATAGTGGTTTTTAGCGCAGGGAGCCTATGAGCGTCAAGAGCAGCGCTGGGCATTCAGCGCAGCTCCCTGCGCTAAAAACTGCTATTGTGGTTTAATAAAAAGGATGGAGGGTATATTTGTCCATTTTTGTATGCTATAAAAACCAAATACAGAGAGAGACTGAGAGCTGTTGACGAAGAGCTACGTGTGTGTCTTTCTTCGATTCCAGCCAGAATATCAGCTTTGTGTTCAGCCAGGTTTTGCACTGAATAAAGTATTTTATAATTTTTCACTATTCTGTTTACTTAATATTTCATAATAAAGTAATTATAAAATACTTTCTTTGTGTTTATTTGATTCCTATTCAAGAGAATTACTTTATATATAGTCAATATAGGCACAGAGTTAAATTTTTTAACATTTTCTAATGGTGGTGTGCCTCGTGATTTTTTTCATGAAACAAGTGTGCCTTTGCCCAAAAAAGGTTGAAAAACACTGGCCTAGAGGACGTGGGGTGAGAGACATGTCCTATAGGCAGTAGGCCAGCGCCTGTGTCTCTCCTTCTCTCTGGTCCTCTTCCCTGTTGGCACCCCCCCACTGGTTTCTCGGGGCCCGTCTTGAGGGCCTTCACGCATGCATAGACATCAATGTGATAATGTGACATAATCACCTCGACGTCTGTGCATTTCCGGATGCCTCGAGCCACGGCCACCATGTTTAGTGTGCCACGGCTCGAGAAAGTTTGCGGGACACTGTCCTAGAAGATTATGGTAGGATGCAGCAGTGGTTTATGGTGGAGTATTCTGTGACATGATGTTCAGAAGGCAGTTGACTTCACATGCCTGAGAAATTATACCGTATTTATAATGGCATCTGTTGTAGTTTTTCACTGTTGTATAAATTTAGATCTCAGAATTAGTTGTAAATATGAAATGTATATGAGTTCTTATGTCTGTGGCTCAACCTTTTGGTAAATTGTCTGGTGAGTTAATGGCTCAGCCTTCAGATTGTTTAGCTTTTAGTAAGAACTTTGTGTTCAAGGTTGGAGCAGTGTGAAATTCATTTCGCAGTGCTCATCTGCTCTTTACTGTGAGATCTGGGACACAGTTGATGAATTTGCCTCCATGTTGGAGAATTTTTGTGTTGAGGCATATTTGTATGTACATTCTATAATCAGTGTCTCTACATGTTGCTCAGTCTACAGCAAGCATTGTGGGATGTCTATCACTGATTATTATTATTAACCATTTGCATCCTGTGAAGGAATGTGTAGGAGAGATCCCCAGTAGAGAAAGACCCGGGGACAAATTTGTCCCCATCCCTTGCAGGAGCTCAATTTCCCCATCCTGTGAGTTTTGTCGCTGTCCTTGCCCCTTTCCTGTAAGCTCTGCCTTCACTGCAGAAGCCTCAAACACTTATGATTTTAAAACATTTGAGGTTTGTTCAGATGAGGACGGAGCTTAGGCATTGGTGGAATGAGGAATTATGACATCACAATCTGAGCTCTAGAATGTTGCTATGTATGATTTTAAAGCATTTGAGGCTTCTGCAGATGAGAATGGAGCTTAGGCATTGGTGGAATGAGACATTATGACATCACAATCTGAGCTCTAGAATGTTACTATCTAGGATTTTAAAGTGTTTGATGCTTGTGCAGATGAGGACGGAGCTTTAAGGAATGGCGCTGGGACGGGAAAAAAATTGCAACCGTGTCATTCTCTAATCCCCAGCCTAAATTTAGAGTTGAGACAACCCTGTTTCCCAGCTGGTTTAAAGAAAGGTTTGGACAATTTCCTGGAGGAAAAGTCCATAGTCTGTTGTTGATAAATTTGTCTGTTACCATGAACTTTAAATCTGTTGCTGTACTATCGCTGTTTTTGTTCAGCATTTCATTATTGTTAACCACAAAGAACTGAGAGATACTGCGGTATAAAAATAAAATTTATTATTTTGGGGGAAGCCATTGCTTGCCCTGGATTGGTAGCATGGGAACGTTGCTACTCTTTGGGTTTTGGCCAGGTACTAGTGACCTGGATTGGCCACCGTGAGAACGGGCTACTAGGCTTGATGGACCATTGATAAGGTCCCAGTAAGGCTATTCTTATGCTCTTGTTTTGGATGGGGAGGAAGGGAAGGCAGAGATGCTGTTTAGAAGGAATAAAAGCTGCAGAGAAATTTTATGCTCTTCCTTCATTGGATCACAATACATTTTGCTCACATTAAGTAAATATTAATCACAGGTTTTCAGGGAATTGCATTTTGAAACAGGAGAAGCGGGTGATACAGCTTGTGGATAAGTGGCAGGATACCCCACACTCTCTGCTTTTTTTGGTTGATGGTTCTGGATGTTCTCCTAATTGGAAAATTAGCTGACAAATTCTGCATTTTGCAGTGCGATTTTTCTCTTAGTGCTTTCATGTCAGTCCAAATACCACCCACTTGGGGGGGGGGGAGGGGGAACCTTTTTGTTTTTAAAACAGATCTAGGGTGCAGACAACTTTTAGCAGCATGCATTTCTTCATCATTTCTTTTGATGTGGGGTATTTAATTGTTTGGGGGTGGAGGGGTCAGAGTTGGGAGCGCAAATGTTCATGTTGCTTATAGCCAAGTGAATGTAGTTTTACTCTATCATATGAATATTAATCGTGGGTGTTATGCAGATTAGGCTCATATGCAAGCCCTGGAGCACTAGAGGTAGACATACTTAATATAGATTAGGGGTTCTTAACCCAGTCACACTTTTAGGATGCCCACAATGAATGTGCATAAAGAGATTTGCATAAAAGTTAGAGTAGTGCACGCAAATTTCTTGTACCTATTCATTGTGGATATCCTGAAAACCGGACTAGCTGGGCGCGTCATGAGGAGTGGGTTGAGAACCGCAGCTCTAGATCCAGGCGCTTGGCCGGTGACCTTGAAGAAGCCACTTAATCTTGCTGCATTCCAACTTAAAAGTAGAAATGTTATCATTTAGGGCAGGAATTCAGATGGTATGCCTGGTCTCCTATGACAGTGCCAAAGTGTTGTAACTGGCATTGTATATAAGTAAAACTCTTTCACTTGTGCCCCCCTCCCCAATAGGAATACTAACCTTTTCAAAAGAGGGTTGTTTTTTTTTTTCTTTTCTTTCTTTCTTTGCAGCTGTTACTAAATCTAGCTATAGCATATAGATTTCTGTGCTGAACCCTCCTTCCACAAAGGTAATCAAGAGTGGGTCTTTGTTTTATTCCGTGTTACCGTAAACTATTATTATACCTTGCTACTTGGTAAGCAAATTCTTCCTTCTAGTGAGTGCTGTTAAACTGATGACAGCCTGTGGCTTGGGAGAATTGATAGCTGGTATATAGGGAGCCAGCGCAGTGTGCGAGAGAAGGCTGCTTTGCCAGCTTTTAGCCCAGTGAGGGGAGGGGATGCAGACTGGATCAATGGAAGACCATTTTTGGTGGCTTATGTCCAGGTTCCTCTGGGGCATCACCTTTCTAGGCCAGACCTTTTTGAAGTAAGGTGTCAGCTTGCCAGAATCTCGTCTTTCCTTATGTGTCTGTCCACATGGAAAAACCCCCCAACAAAACCTCTTATCTCACAGTGCCACATATTTTAAAAATAATATATTGTATCATGGATGAACGGAAAAAGCCTTTATGTTCCTCATTTTTCTACCTCCCACTTTTTTAAAATCCTTTTTTATGCACCAGAAAAGATGAAATCCTTCTCCTGGCAGATGGAAGCTGTAATACTTATTGTGTTTTTTTGTTGTGGGTTTTTTCCTTCCTTTTGTTTTTGCCAAGTCATTGATTTGCAGCTATAAGAACATAATAACATAAGAATTGCCGCTGCTGGGTCAGACTAGTGGTCTATCGTGCCCAGCAGTCCGCTCATGGAACAGCCCTTAGGTCAAAGACCAGTGCCCTATTTGAGTCTAGCCTTACCTGCATACGTTCTGGTTCAGCAGGAACTTGTCTAGCCTTGTATTGAATCCCTGGAGGGTGCTTTCTCCTATAACAGCCTCCGGAAGAGTGTTCCAGATTTCTACCACTCTCTGGGTGAGGAAGAACTTCCTTACGTTTGTATGGAATCTGTCCACTTTTAACTTTAGAGAGTGCCTTCTCGTTCATGCTACCTTGGAGAGGGTGAACAACCTGTCTTTATCTACTAAGTCTATTCCCTTCATTATTTTGAATGTTCCGATCATGTTCCCTCTCAGTTTCCTCTTTTCAAGGGAGAAGAGGCCCAGTTTCTCCAATCTCTCACTGTACAGCAACTCCTCCAGCCCTTTAACCATTTTGGTCGCTCTTCTCTGGACCCTTTCAAGTAGTGTCCTTCTTTATGGCGACCAGTGCTTGATGCAGTATTACAGGTGGGGGTCACACCATGGCCTGGTACAGTGGCATGATAACCTTCTCTGATCTGTTTGTGATCCCCTTCTTAATCATTCCTAGCATTCTGTTTGCCTTTTTCGCCACCACCGTGCATTGCGCAAACGGCTTCATTGATTTGTTTACAAGCACTCCCAAGTCTCTTTCCTGGGGGGGGGTCTCTCTGAGTACTGTACTGGACATCCTGTATTCATATATAAGATTTTTGTTACTGACATGCATCACCTTGCACTTATCCACGTTGAACCTCATTTGCCATTTTACGGCCCATTCCTCGAGCGTGTTTATGTTTTGTAGGTCTTCGCAATACTTCTTTGTCCTCGCTACTCTGAATAACTTTGTATCGTCCGCAAGTTTAATCACCTCATTCATTGTACCAGTTTCCAGGTCGTTTATAAATATGTTTTAGAGCACGGGCCCGAGCACCGAACCCTGTGGCACTCCACTTGTGACGCTTATTCAGTCTGTGCATTGTCCATTTACCCCCACTCTCTGTTTCCTATCCGCCAACCACATTGCAGCTGGTTGGGAAAAGAGAGGCCCTGACATGGTATCCCTCTTATTAAGAAAATTGGCATTTAAAAGGTGTCGTCAGGAAGAGATAGAGAACTAAACTGAGTTCTGTCATATAGAATGGAAAGCTTCCTGGTTAGCCAGTATTCTCTGTCTCCAGCAGGTGGATGGATAGTCTTTCTCCTGCTCCTGATTCATTCTGTTCTGCATGGCCACAGAAGTGGCTCCTGTTTTGGCTATACTGATTCAGTTGAGTGAGAGGACTAGGCTTCCTGGGTGCCTATTGCAGGTTATAGCTGGACGTGCCAGCTCCATACCTGTCCCTGGTGGCCCCATTTGGAATTTGTGCTGCACTCCTTGTTCTCTCTCTTCACTCAGAATAAAGAACAAAGCAAAAAAATCCCCACCCCCAAACTAAGAGTTGTTAAACGCAGAGAGAATGCAGTGTATTGGAGGCAATATTTAAACATAATACTGTGGGTATTGGATTGTTTGGTCATTACCGATTTCTAGATGGAGAGGTGAGTATTGCATGTTGTTGTTGCTCCTTCCTACTCTGTACCATTCCTTCCCACGGTGGCTTCTCCTTGGTGTTTCCAGCAGTTTAGCTGTTACCAGTCAGTGGCACCCTTCTGGCCCTTCCCGTGGCTGCTATGCCCTGGCCAAACCCCTCCCCCCAACTCCCCCTCAAAACAACAAAAAAAACCACAATTTCACCTAGGGGTTTTAAGGCAGCCATGCTTGGTAACATAGTAACATAGTAGATGACTGCAGATAAAGACCCGAATGGTCCATCCTGTCTGCCCAACCTGATTCAATTAAAAAATTTTTTTTTTCTTCTTCTTAGCTATATCTGGGCAAGAATCCAAAGCTCTGCCAGTACTGTGCTTAGTGTCCCAGGGACAGTGCCAGTCCGCCGCCTACCTTTTTATTGTCAGCTTTTTGCTCTTTCCTGGGTGGACCTCCTGCGGTGAGACTGTATCAGGTTGGATTCTCCACCGTCCCTTTCTGTCTGTGGTTCACTCTTCCTTTAAGGTTGAAATCTTTGGTGGGGATTGTTGGGTTCTGGAGCTGGGCTTTGGAGTGCTTTTCCTTTGGCAGCAGCCATTTTTCCCTCCCCCATGTGGCTCTTGAGATCGTGTTTTGTCTTTCTGCTCTGGTTTGTGGGCTTGCCAGAAGGCTCCCTGTAACAGTCCATGGGCCCACTGTTGATTTGAGAAAACAAAAGTGGGCCTATCCCTGGACGGATTGCCTTTGGTGCCAGTGACTTTGATTTTGGCGGGCGGCTCTTTGGATACCAGAGAATTGTTCCTCTTAGCCGTGCTCTGTGCCTGGGTTGCTTTTGCTGAGTGGCTTTGCTTTGTTGAAGGTTAGGTGCAGGGCTGAGACTTGGTGATGCAGTACTGACTCGATCCAGGGACATTTGCCATTTGGGGCCAGCAGTGGTGCAACCTTAGTGTCAGACTGAGAACATTGTCATTGTCAGACTGAGAACATTGCCGGCTCTCCACTAGTCTGAATGCACTTTTGCCTTTCTGTTTAGCATAGCGCCGTTTGTGGGGGTTGGCCACAAATGATTTTTCAATGCAGCGCAATTATGTCTCATTATAGTCCTCCAGATTACACTTCTTCGTACGTCATAGGCTCATCTCCGCTGATTGAATGCTCCAAGGTAGGGAGAACAAGAGAGGGCACCTTCTAAAGTTAAAAGGGGATAGATTCCGTACAAATGTAAGGAAGTTCTTCTTCACCCAGAGAGTGGTAGAAAACTGGAACGCTCTTCCGGAAGATGTTATAGGGGAAAACACCCTCCAGGGATTCAAGACAAAGTTAGACAAGTTCCTGCTGAACCGGAACGTACGCAGGTAGGGCTATTCTGTTAGGGCGCTGGTCTTTAACCAGAGGGCCGCCGTGTGAGTGGACTGCTGGGCACAATGGACCACTGGTCTGACCCAGCAGCGGCAATTCTTATGTTCTTAATTTTGATGATTGTTTGCAGGGCTAGGTGTAGGACTCCATTTGTGGCAAAAGAAAGAAGAAGAAAAAAAGCTTCTAGAGTCTTGCACAATCCAGTTAAGTGGAATGTGTTGCTATCTGGGGAAGTGGCTTCTTTTTGAAGTGGTTGGAGTATGCTTTGTTCATTTAACAGCTGGATTCAATAGCCAGAATTTCTTCCCGAAGAAACAACAGATGTAGATAGAAAGGCGCAATGACCACATACATTCCAGCTAGCTCTGGGAGAGGAGCTGATTTTTTAGCAGGAGTGACATTCTGAGGTTCTTCACAAAAATTGTTCAGAAACTCTATATTTGCAAAAAAAGAAAATGCCCCAAATCCAAGCGGAATCAGGGAAACAAGGAGCAAAATGGAACTGAGAAGTGTAACGGGCAAAGATGTTGGTTTTTTCCAACTTGTCCTTTTGAAAAAAGCTAAATTCCTTTCCATGTGTGAAACCAACCAATGTGAAGGGAAAGATCTAGCTGTGCAGTCTTTGATTTTATATTCTCTCCAACTTCACTGTAAATCCACAAGGAGATATCCTTTTTTTTTTTTTTAACTTACTGCCTCCCAAGTCAGATAAATTTATTGGCAGGATAAGAACAAAAGAACATAAGAATAGCCTTACTGGGTCAGACTAATGGTCCATCAAGCCCAGTAGCCCATTCTCAAGGTGGCCAATCAAGGTCACTAGTACCTGGCCAAAACCCAAGGAGTAGCAACATTCCAGAATCCCAAAGAGTAACAAAAGATTCTAGAACCCCAAAGAGTCTCAAGATTCCAGGCAGAATCTCAAAGAATAGCAAGATCCCGGAACCCCAAAGAGTAGCAACATTCTATGCTACCGATCCAGGGCAAGCAGTGGGTCTCCCATGTTTTTATCAATAACAGACTATGGTCTTTTCCTCCAGGAACTTGTCCAAACCTTTCTTAAAACCAGCTACGCTATCCGCTCTTACCACATCCTCTGGCAACATGTGCTACCAAAAATAATACATCTAGACCCAGGTGCTCAAAAGCTAATGCTGGCCCTAAGAGCAATTAGCGCCAGAACTGCGTGCATGTTAATGAACGCAGCATGCACAAAACCATCCAGTGCACGTGTGAATCTGTGCACTGAAGATCAGTACAAATTGCATTTAAATGCATTGAAATTGATTCAGATCAAGTAGTGATTTTGTTCACGCTGATGCTGAGAAGACAGTGCAGAAACTAATGCTGGCCTTAAACTCTGAAAATTCACCACCAGGTAGGGGATGGCGTTTGGAATTTGAGGAGAGGATTTCTGCATCTTTCATGTTAAATTGCCAGTTTTTGGCTGCCTTTGAAAGGAGAAAAAGCCTGTGCAGCCTGTAAAGTGGATGGGCCAGTTGGCCTTTATCTGCCGTCATATTTCTATGTAGTGCTGAAAATGAGGGGGGTGGGGGAATATTGCAAGTTTTGAGCAAAATTGGGGTGAAGGCAGACATTGGCACCTCTTTTCCTGTGCTTTGCTGTGAACCTCTTAGGAGATTTAAACTGCAAAAATTTGAAGGGAAGGGCAGTGGCATAATAAGGGTGCATGGCTCCAGGGGGCAGTGGCACCCTTCCTCCACCCCACCCTGCCGTTTGCGCCCCCTTCCCTTTCCCTGTACCTTTTAAACTTTGGTGTGAGCAGCATGCCCACGTCATTGTCGGTACTTCCTAAGTGTGGGTCCCAGAAGTGACATCAGAGAACGCTGATGACGTGCCGGGGAAGTAAAAAAGGTACGGGAGGAAGGCAAGGGGTGCATGTGCACGGAAAGGAGAGGAGCGGGGGTGGGGAGCAGAGAGGAGGAGGGGTGCCGTGCCCTTAGGAAGATCACGCCCTGGGTGTACTGGCCCTTCACCCCTCTTACTACGCCACTGGGGAGGGGGCTTATTTCATGACATGAGCGGGTGACCCATCAAATGCGCGCACTGAATGGGAGATGACCTGTTAAATGCGCTCTGACAATTGGATACTATTTTGTATTTTTGAGGGTTACAAAGTAACCCTCTTTTTGAAAGGGGGTGGAGGGAACCCCCCTACACTTAAAAGATTCACTTCCTATCTAGTGTTAGGGTAAGATTTACATGATGATTATTGGAAACCTTTACATAATTGGATATCTGGAAGGCCCTAATTTGCTCAGACTCCTCAGGCCCCGTCTCTTGGGAGGGGCTTGAGGCGCCTCAAGCCCCTTCCAAGGGACAGGGCCTGAGTAGTCTGAGCAAATCAGGGCCTTCAATGTATGTATACCTTTCGCATTTCATGGGGTGCAATTGACACGGATGCATTGTCCTGTGCGCACTTGTCTGTACGTGCAATTGACGTGCGCGGATTTGTTGGTATGCCCTTGAGGAAGGGTTCTGATGTGTTCGTGCACTTCCTGTTTTGCCTAGTGCAGGGGTAGGCAATTCTGGTCCTCGAGAGCCGGAGTCAGGTCAGGTTTTCAGGATCTCCACAATAAATATGCATGAGATAGATTTGTATCTCAAGGAGGCAGTGCATCTCATACATATTCATTGTGGAGATCCTGAAAACCTGACCTGGCTCCGGCTCTTGAGGACTGCAATGGCCTACCCCTGGCCTAGTGCATGTGCATAGGTGTTTTAAGTGCATCAGTCATGCTCTTCCCCCTTGCTTTCACTGTTCTTGTGCCTCGGGATGCTTATGCCTGCCTGTAGAAGCCCAGTTTTGAGCTTCAGGGCCTTAGTTGATTGTTTACTAATGATCAACATGTGCTAATCATTAGTAAATGACCACTTAGTAGGTAAGATAAACAAAAACCAAAAAGCAGGAGGATGCAATTTATAAAACGGTAGCAAAACTAACGTAGTTAGAGTGCAGTTAGGTGACGGTGAGGATGATTCTCAGGTTCTGGTGCTGGTCCTTATTTTTCCTGATCAGGCTTCATTTCTTACTGGTAGGAGGATACTGCATATTTTGACTGCTATAGCTGCTGTTTTTCCAATTCCTCTCAGGATTGTAGAGGTTCTCCTGCCTTTCTCTTGTGGGAAGTCTTTAATTTTCTCTGTTACTTTTGGGAAATATGCATCTGTGATCATATTCTTCTTTTTTTTCTTTTTCTTGCTTAGTGCTGGAGGAAATACATTCCTTTTTTGTTTCTTTGGTATTGTGTGTAGTATTTAGTCTAGCAGTAGAGGCGGACCAAGTTTTGTGTTTGGCGCCGAAACTGGCTTGCAATTCATATTCGGCCTTGTTTCAGATTTGACCAAAAATGACGGTGCATTTTCAGCCAGAACCAAGACAACGGTGTGCCTCATAGCTCCCTTCCCTTGAGCTAGAAGGCTTACCTTACTCTTGTTGGTGGTCTAGTGATGTCCCCAGTCGCTTCTGCCAAGCTGGCTTTAATCTCAAAATGGCTGCTATAACCCCCAGATGGTGATAAAAGAATAGGATCTCTCTGCATGCCCTCAGGGTACCTAAAAACTCACTCAACTATAAAGTTTATGGTTTTTATTTATATCCCGCTTTATACAAAGTGGGTTCCAAAAACACATATATAGTTAACCCCCCCCCCCCCAAAAAAAAATCCCACACATTACAAAACACAAATGCAAGCACGAACTTGCCTTAACTGCCTTGTCCTGCATAAAATACACATCAAAAACAATCCACCCCCCCTCACATACAATACTCACCCACACGCCACAAATAACTACCCCCATCTCTTTATATCATTTATACATTCAAGTTGTAACACTATATTGTCTTCTCTCTTAGCCCCCCATATTTCATCTGACAGAACTGATGTTTCAACAAACGTTTAAATGAAGTGGGATTCCCTCGCTGATGTATGTAACCCAGGAGTTTATTCCACTGTACTGGGCCCGCACATGAAAATGTCACAGCCCTCACTAGATGAAACTCCTGGGAAGAAAGTATGCATAAAGGTTAGCAAGTTCTTTGCGTAAGTGGACCACGCTAGATTTGTTTGTGCGGCTAATTGGGTGCAGAAGCAGTGGTTTAGAATATGCATTTATATAGACGATGAAGTGAAAATAAAGCTATCGTATAAATCTTGCAATAGTGTATGAAAATTAAATGAATTACCAAAACCAAAAATTGAATTATTCCTTGCCCTCTCTCAGGCCTCTTCCTCTGGAACTATTTGGTCATCATCTGGGGGACCCAGTGCATGATGGAGTAACAGGCTCATTACTGTGAATGAACAACCAGTATTACAAACTATTTCCTTATCCTTGCTCTTTTAACTTCATCCCCTGCTTTTTAAACTGGAATGTTTTTGCTGTGTAGCTTCCAAAAGAGGCGACAGCTGGTTTCTTTTAACCAGCTGCTGTTAAAACCATTTTGTGAATTGTGTTAATGGCTTTGGAGAAATTGTCTTCCAACTCAATATTTTTTCATAATTTTGTAGGGTTTGTAAATTGTAAATTATGGATAGTTCTCATCTTCAGGATTTTCCCCACTAAATTTCAGGAGAGATGACAGATTTATTCCTTTCTGCTCCAGATCGGTATGTCGATAGTATTGAATACATCCTCTTCCACTGCTAGTAGATATTTTCCCCACAGATATCTGTTTAAAATCATTTAAAAACATAGGAAATTACTGTATTTTTGCGCAAATAAAATGCAGCGAATACTTGTCGTTACACGTTGACGAGAGGAATCGTGGCCCATTCAAAGTTCCCGTTATGCAGATGTGCAGTGAACCATGCAATGTAAGTTAATTGCAATGCAAAAATCATATGCAAATCTAATGTACAGTTAAAATCACGCTATTAAAAGTGAGGAAAGGGCCTGGCACATGTGCAGAAAGATTTTGCATCAAGCGTGGCTCTTCCAGATAAAAACGGACTTAGCAGCTGTTCTGTGCCTAAGCATGTCACTTAGGCGGATAGTAAGCAACAAACGTATACAAGTCCAAATAAAATGGGGGGGGGGGGGGGGCGGAGAAATAAAAAAACTTCTACAACTTTGCAAGGGGAGTTAATTCCAGTAAACCTTTATATTTGATTCCTTTACAGCAGTGTTTCTCAACTTGGTCCTGGCGTACCCCCTTGGCAGTCAGGTTTTCAGGATATCCACATTGAGTTTGCATAAACTTGATTTGCATACACTGCCTCCATTATATGCAAATTTCTTTCATGCATATTCATTGTGTATATCTGGAAAATCTGGCAGGGGGGGTACTCCAGGACCGAGTTGAGAAACACTGCTTTACAACAGTGGTCTTCAGTCAAAGCCACTTTGTATCCAGATAAGTTGAAGGAAAGCCACCAAAACCCTTCTCATGCAAGACCATGACACTGCTGACCAGTGTTTTGTCAATGACATCCACCCCACCAACCAGCCTTCAAACCTTTTATTGGGCGTATCCTCAAGGTGGTGGGCATCTCCAAATGTATTACTTTCATTTATTGAGACGAGCACGCGGTTCTTCGCCTCATCTATTTCCCCCTTTCTTTCTTGAACTTGGGTAGAAAGGTTGGAGTAGCAGAAAAAAAGACAGAATAATGATGAGGGCTGCTCCATAGGCCTCCAAGGGTCGCCATTGGCTCCCGGACCTTGCTCTGAAAAATAGTGCTTTTAAAGGATGGAAAAAACCACTATCAAGGTAGACTGTGCCCTAGATGATGGCCTTTCTGAAGTAATTGGAATTGATTCTGTAACGTGGTACAATATGTAAGTTTTTTCATTAACACCTTTGCAGGAATCAGTATAAGAGTAATGTTAGGAAATTCTTTTTCACGGTGAAGGGGAGTGGATGCCTGGAAAGCCCTCTTGAAGGAGGAGGTGGAGAGGAAAACTGTGATAGAATTAAAAAAAACATGGGATGAACACAGAGGATCTTTAATTAGAATATGAATGGACTAAGGACAGTACTGGGTAGACTTCTAAGGTACAGAGAAGGGTGACAAAAATGATAAAAGGGATGGGATGACTTCTGTATGAGGAAAGGCTAAAGCAGCTTGGAGAAGAGACAACTTGGAGGGATAAGATGGAGGTCTATAAAATAATGAGTAGAGTGGAAAGGGTAGATGTGAATCTCTTGTTCACTCTTTCCAAAAAATACTAGCACTAGGGGTGTTTGCAATGAAGCTACTAAAACAAACCAGCAAAAATATTTCTTTAAACATGCAATTAAACCCTGGAATTTGTTGCCGGAGAATGTGGTGAAATCAGTTAGCTTAGCAGGGTTTAAAAAAGATTTGAATAATTTCCTAAAAGAGAAGTCCAGAGGCCATTATTGAGATGGCTTGGGGAAATCCATTGCTTATTCCTAGGATAAGCAGCATAAAATCTGTTTTACTACTTGGGATCTAGGTACTTGGGACCTGAGTTGGCTACTGTTGGAAACAGGATGCTGGGCTTGGTCTGTCCCAGTACGGCAATTCTTATTTTCTTAAATAACAAAAAAGGCAATTTAATCATGAAACTGGATGGACCATTCAGGTCTATATTTGCCGTCATTTACTATGTTGTTAGGACTGACTGGGGTATGGGCACCCAGAAGAAAATGGTTCCCAAGCCAAAAGTGGACACTAGAGCAGTTGCAAGGCAGTTCAAGCTTCACTAACCTCAAAATCTGTGAGCTAAATTTATAATGTAGTCTAATCCAGATCTTACAGCCTGTAATATCTCCAATTAGGGTCCAAAATATTTAACAAAAAGAAGATAAATTCATATACATTATTACTATAAATAAAGCTACAAATCTAAGATAAAAATTTTGTAAAATTAAACCTAAAAATTTCTGGAACATTTCTTTCTTGAGAAGCTTAAGAAATGGCTCATAGCAGAAAATCCTTTTAAGTATTCTGGGTCCAGGAAAACATAGGATGATTTTGCAATCTGAATATAAGTGCCATATAAAAAAAAAAATGGTCTGTAAGATGAGTGGGGCAGGGACATGAAAAATATATTGTGATGCATTAACATATGGCCGAATGGTTTCTCAGCTAAATACCAGCAGCCGTCTTGCTTATCTTGATGAATAAATTTATAGTTTTTCAGTCCCGCACAAGGAAGACATTGTGTGTATCTTCCTGCATTGCTTGCCAGGAAAAAAAAATTAGGTGTACATGTTTGGTTACTTCTTGTTTGAGTATGCAAATACTTAGGAAGCAATTTCTGTGATAAATATGTTTTCTAGACGGCTGCTGTCATCTGTGGTCTAGACTGTGAGCCCTAGAGCAAGGACTTCACATCTTCACTGTATCTCTCCATGTTGCATTGTGTAGTTCTGCATATGGGATCTAGGCCATATGTTAGACAAGACTCGACACATATAGGCATAAGATCAAATACTACAAACTAGACCAAGCTGACAGCTCCGTGGGAGATCACTTTTTTGGAACCACATCCTGCTTCAATGACCTTATCAGGAGGTTTAAAACAGTCTAGGAGCTTAAAATCTTTGATGTTAACATGATTAGAAACTTTGGAAGCAAAGATCATTAGTTCTTTATTTTGCTGGAAAACTGATACCAAGCCACATCCCTACGTGTTGTCTGTGATATACAAAGGTAGGAACTCTGGCAGACTGATTCAATCTAGTATTGATATACTGTCAGGGAAAATATCTGGACTAATT
Organism: Geotrypetes seraphini; assembly: GCF_902459505.1. Lineage (NCBI taxonomy): Eukaryota > Metazoa > Chordata > Amphibia > Gymnophiona > Dermophiidae > Geotrypetes > Geotrypetes seraphini. Next base: position 70,842,693 of record NC_047097.1, on the reverse strand, counting down.
GAAGGGATCCTCATGCTGCTGCTGAAAAAGGAAAACAGCTTCTTACAAGATACTGCAAAATCTCTGAACAAGTTAAAAGAAAATTAAGCAGCTACTGCCTGGCACCATCCGTATTTAACAATGGACGTGGAATCGCTGTATAGCAAAATTCCCCATGCAGGTGGCAAAGCAGCATCTTAAAACTCCTTCAGATAACTTCTGTGGACCATGAATACACAGCACAGACTTGCTAAACTCATTGAATTCATCCTAAACCATAAATATTTCATGTTAAATAATGACATTTTGTTTACAATTTGCCAACCTTTTAATGCCAAATTTTTAGATTTTTAATTCCCCTCCCCCCCCTTTTTTTACAAAACCGTAGCACGGTGTTTAGTGCCAGTCGCAGCGGTTACAGCGCCGATGCTCATAGAATTCCTATGAGTGTCGAACTGTTACAGCCACGGCCGGCTCTATAAATCATGCTACAGTTTTGTAAAAGAGGCAGGTTTATTAACTAAAAACAGAATTAACAACAATCAAATGCAACCACTAGCAATTTAAAAAAAAAATCATTTCAATTTTTAATATCAGAATTGGAGGAGACATTTTTAATTAATAATAATAATAATAATAATGGTTTATATACTGCAGGACCGTGAAGTTCTATGCGGTTTACAATGATTATAGAAAAATGTTACACATTGAATAGAATTGACATAGTTAATATCTATTATTTAACAGTTCTAGAGGGCTGGTATTGAGAGAGAGATGGTGCGAATCAGTTTCCTAAGTACTTTAAGAACAGGTATGTTTTCATTTGTCTCCTAAATTCCCTATATGTATTGGCAAGCGTAAGTTGTTGTTTCAGATCGTTGCCCCATAATGCTGCTTGATAGGAGAGTAGGTGTTGGTGATGAATTTTGAATTTGCATCTGCTGCATCTCTGATGATGTCATCAGGGATGCGGCAGAGGAAATTAGACCAGTAGAAGATCGCAAAGCAGCGTGTTTACTGTGCCTGGGACACTGCTGGAGCTGCGAGGTTTGTCGGCCGTCTAGCGGCGGGAGGGTCAACAGGGGTTTCTGGTGTGCCGGGTAGAGTCGGCGCAGGGGGGGGGGGGTGGTTAAAAACATGCTGCTCAGGGGGATGGGAGGCAGGCAAGCTGGCATCGGGGGTTGGTGGGTTTAAATGGAAGCATGCTGCTCAGGGGGATGGGAGGCAGGCAGGCAGGCTGGCATCGGGGGGGGGGGGGGACAAAGTCTGGAAGATAATGATGGGGACATAGGAAGGAGGCATTGGGGGCACTAAGGACATAGAAAGGGGCACTGAGGGCACTAAGGACATATGCTTAGTGCCCTCAGTACATCCTGACAGAGGCACTGGGGGCACTAAGGACACGGGAAGGAGGCACTGGGTGCACTAAGGACACAGTACGCAGCCACTGGGGCACTAAGGACACAATACGCAGCTACTGGGGGCACTAAGGACACAATACGCAGCTACTGGTGGCACTAAGGACATGGGAAGGAGGCACTGGGGGCACTAAGGACATGGGAAGGAGGCACTGGGGGCACTAAGGACATGGGAAGGAGGCACTGGGGGCACTAAGGACATGGGAAGGAGGTACTGGGGGCACTAAGGACATATGAAGTGGCACTAAGGACATAGGGAGAGACACAGACAGAAAAAATGACAGACAGCCAGACAGCGTGCAAGGAGAGAGAGACAAAGAAAACAAACAAACTAAAAAAAACCAGACAGACATCTACTCTAGCGCCCGTTAATGTAACGGGCTTAAAGACTAGTTGTAATATATGTTTTGTGATTTTCCTTAATCCTCTTTAAGAGCCATAAGTGGTATAAAACTTTGCTGGCTGTGTGATTAGGGGGGATTAACAATCTATTGATCCAGTAGGAATATAAGATTTCAGGCAAGATTGCCATTAGATTTACCCTCATTCCATCAGGTCAGAGTAGAGGAGGCCTGTTCCTAAATGTGGATCATTGTGGAATGATCTTCCCTAGAGTTATTGGATGTAGAATTGTTCTACAAACAACTTCAAAATGTAAGAGATGACAAGATCTACTGATCATTATGAGGGACTTCAATGAAAAAGTAGGAAGTACATCTGAAAATGCAATGTTGGCAAGCATTGGAGAAAGAAATGAAGCTGGTGATAAACTTAGTACAGTTTTGCAAAACAAATGTCAATCATGAATAGGCATTTCCAACACCACAAACGTCACCAGTACACATGGACCTCTCCGAATGGCATGTATCGAAATCAAATTGATTACATCTGTGTGGGACAGAGATGTTAATCTGCAGTTTTGACTGAAAGGATTAAACTAGGAGCTGATTGTGGAAGTGACCAGAATTTGAAAAGGAAGATTATAAAAGATCTTCAGTCCCTATTTCTGGAGAATGAGGAGTTCTCCAACCACCTAACCTAAAATAAATTTGCCAGAAGCCAACTCCAAACAGAATCCCAAATAGAAAATGGTGCAAAACCTTGCAAGATGCCATGATATAAGTTTATACTAGCACATATCAAGGTGGAAGTAAAGACCATATGCGGAGACCATATGCGAAGAAAGCAAATTTTATTGAAGAACCTGACACGGCCCATGTTCTGGCATTTTGCCTTTATTAGGAGTGAGATGGTTAGTCCGTGAGCGGACTGCTGGGCACGATGGACCTCAGGTCTGACACAGAAGAGGCATTGCTTATGTTCTTATGATTCCACGCTAGATATATAGAAGCCAAAACAGCCAGCTGGAGCGTCTCTTGTCGCTAGTCACAAAATTCTAGGTGATGGCTAGTGCAATAAAAAAAGGTATCTTTGACGAGCTTTTAAGAATTATCCTCTCCATCAGATCAGTGCAGAAACAATGATATTACAGTGGGTTGAAATAGTACAAATTCATCTAGATTTTAAATACCTTGTGTCTGATTTGGGTTGTCCCCCACCCCTTTGAAAAAGCAGCACAGTGCATTTCTGTGGGAGTTTTAACATATTTACCTCACATAGTGAAAGGGAATTGGCTAATTTCAAACGCCTCCCTCGTCTCTTCTTTTGGTCTGTCAGGCACACACATGGTTCCATGCTAGAAATGCTTTCCTGGTCAGCACCCCTGTTAATTTATAATTTGTGTTCTATGTTAACTTGTGGGGAGTGTGTGGTGCAGTGGTTAGAGCTACAGCACCCTAGGGTTGTGGGTTCAAATCCTGCACTACTCCTTGTGACCCTGGACAAGTTGCGTAATTTCCCAGTGCCCCAGGCACATTAGATAGAGTGGGGACCCACCCGGAGAGATAAGGAAAAATGCTTGAGTACCTGAATAATTTATAATCCATATAGAATTGTAGGATATGCAGAATATAAATAATAAATAAAATAATGCTATAGAAATGTGGTAATCCAGAATGGGGTGGAGGGGGAGAAGGTTGGTGGTTCTGTTTGGAAGGACAGTGTTTACTGTTAACATTTCAAGGTTTGGAAGTTGAGTGGTTTTAAGTAGGAAACTTTGGAAGTATGCTCTTGCTTTTGAATCTTAACAAGCTTGCATGTTTTCTGTGAATATTCAACTAGTCACCTTTAGGTACACCCTCCCTGCTAACAGAAAGGAATGAACAGTTTTTTAGTTCATGAAATTGGACCCCAGTCTTATGATGAAAACTAATGCGAGGGAGCAGAGTAGTAGTCTGCCTGCCCACCCTAGAAGAAGGGAGGGAGGGAGAGAGAGATCTGGCTGACCAGAATTCCTCTGGCATGAGAGAGGGCATAGCTGAAGCCCCCTCTCCATATACAGGCCTGGGAAGGGCTCAGTTTTCATAGCCCATCAGTGTGGTTAATGGGTTGCGGAAGGACGGGTGGGAAGAGAGAGTAAACATACAGTATGCTTTTTATGTATGGTCCTTTCCAGCCCAGCCACCTCTACCCCCTACCCAGAATCCAAACAAACATTAAAAAAAAAAGTCTCTGCCTGCTGGAATTGCAGGGCAGCCATTTTATGAATGAGGCACCAACCAGGGAGAGATGTGTGTGTGTGTGCGTGTGCGCGCGCGCGTGCGCCTGCCTGCCTTTGTGTCTCGTGGGGGTCTTATAGGGCTTATTTATCTGTCCAGGCTGTCACTTCCTTGCCGTCTTCAGTGTTACATTTTTTTTTCTCTGTTATGCAGTTTACGATGAAGCTCCTGACTTTGTTCTCTACAGCGTAAAAAGAAAGAAACCATTTATATGTAGTTGAGTTTTTGCTGTGATTCTTTACAGGCTGTACTTGTTTTTTTTTCTGGAGAAACTTAAGACTAGCCCTGGTATGGAATTATAAACTGTATCGGATATATGAAGAAGAAATGTAAATTGAATTGAATCAGATATAAATTGGAAGAAAGAGGAAAATTTTTTTGTTTGTGTGTGGGGGGGAGGGGATATATTGTTTGCTACATTCACTATATTTATACTGTATTTTAAAAAACAGTTGAGTTTTCCACTTTTTAGCCCTTAACAGTAAATTGTAGTGTTAAAATACTAGTTATCTCATCCACTGTCCCCATTTTTAGGCTTCTGCACTTGGTGATCTTTACCATAATGGATCACATTAATGGAAAATAACAATGGATTTCCTCAAGTCATCTCAATAATGGCCTAAGGACTTCTCTTTTAGGAAATTATCAAAACCTTTTTTTTAACCCTACTACACTAACTGATTTCACTACATTCTCCAGCAACAAATTTCCAGAGTTTAATTACACTTTGTGTAAAGAAATATTTTCTCCGGTTTGTTTTAAATCTACTTCTTAGTAATTTCATCGCATGCCCCTAGTCCATGGCACACACCTAGCCAGTCATGTTTTCAGGATACCTACATTACAATAAATATGCATGAGATAAATTTGCATGCACAACCTCCATTATATACAAACTTATTCCTAGGATAAGCAGCATAAAATCTGTTTTAATACTTGGAATCTAGCTAGGTTCTTGGGACCTGGGTTGGCCAGTATTGGAAACAGGTTGTTGGGCTTGATAGACCGTCGGTCTGTCCCAGTAGGGCAATTCTTATGTTCTTGGTTGAAGTGAAGCTGCATGACAACAGGTTTGCCAGTGGTGGAGCGAAGAGACAGAGCAGCTGCCGTCTATAATCGGAAATATGGCCAGGGCTAGTGTTGCTGCAGTGCCACGTGAAAAGCCCTTGAATCAGATCTATCTTTATTTAAAAGATTTAAAGCCTGCATTATCTAAAATTTGAAGCGGGTATCAAAAAAAGGCAGTAAGAAAATGCTAAAACATAAATGACATTTTACCATAAACATATTCACTGGTTACCTATAAAAGATTGCATAACTTTTAAAATAGCAGGCAGCATATTTCATGTTTTGTCTGCTAGTTAAGCAGACATTTTTTTCTTCATGTAGAATGCATGATACTTTCCTAATGAGATTATCATCTATCAAAGGCATAAAATTCACATTTCCTTGTCATCAGCAACAGATGAATCCAGACGAGTGGGTTGTGTCCACCTTACTAGCAGGTGGAGATAGAGAGCACAAAATTGAGCGCTACCATACATACAATATGGTACTTCAGTATTCTCCATCTCCATAGACGGATGGATAAAAGAAGAGAAGGCAATGAAGTTAACTTTAAATAAGGTATTGTTTAGCCTGCAATTTGCTGATTAGTCACGGCGTTCTTCAAAAGCCTTTTGGAAGAGAAGATGTTAATGACTTCTTGAATGTTGCCAAATTCTTAATTGATTTTGTTTTCAGGTGTATGTGCAGTGCCCTCCGCAGTTTTGGTCCTGCGTTATATAAAAGATAGAATTTCTGTATTCCTCCAGTCTGACAAGGTGAATCAAGGGAACCTCAAACTGTTCTTGTGTGTGGCTGACCTCAGTGAGTGGGTTGGTTGATAAATATGCAAACTACTTGAAATTGCTACGGGAGTGGTGCAATTTAAAATTTTGAAAATCGTAAAGAATTTTGTAGCTCCTTGATACAGTGTTTACCGAAACGTGAATTCATGTACAAGACCATGAATAATAATAAAAAGTTTATATACCACAGGACCGTAAAGTTCTATGCGGTTTACAATAACTAAAAATGCTACAGATTGAATAAAACTTACATGGCGGTAAAAGCTCCGAGGTGCATAGGAATTCTGTGAGTGTCAGAGCTTTTACTGCCACAGCCTGCAATTAAAAAAAACCCCCTAATGTGGCTTCATAAAAAGGTGGGGGGTTAAACTTATAAGAAATTACAAGCTGGCCTCTTCATCAGTCTTAGAGAATTATCTCAATTTATATCATCTTCAATACTTAATGAATTAGTCCAGCCTTTCAAAAAACCTGCAAATGACTGAAGCCGTGAATTCCGAATCGCGAATTCGCAGGGGAGTACTGTACTGCCTTTTTGTGATTACACATTCAAAACGGTTTATATACAGATACTTATTTGTACCTGGGGCAATGGAGGACTAAGTGACTTGCCCAGGGTCACAAGGAGCAGCACTGGGATTCAATCCCACAACCTCAGGGTGCAGAGGCAGCAGTTATACCACTAGGCCACTTTTCACTGCTATTTATTTTGTTTTTTGTTGTACTAATGCTTTGAATTTATTTGTGAAGTGTAGGAATGGTTAGATATCTCTTTGGGATATAAACTGGTGGGCGTGAGTGACATAAAATAGATCTCCCCCTTTCTTTGGTTTCAAATGCGATATCATAGTACTAGATCCTACACTTACTCTAATTGAGTGGAAGTACAAAGCAATAAAGGAAACTGCTGGCACCTTCGCCTCTTCCCCCCCCCCAAAAAAAAAAAATTAAAATTAAAAAATCTAAAACTAATTGTATGAACTCTGTCGTGATTGCATAAGCTTAGACTCACAAGTAGCCACCATGAGCCCCTGTAAAACCCGTGCAGTATCCTCATTAGATAATGAGTGCTTTGCTTAGAGTATTTCTAACAGGGCAGAGTGCCTTGGATGTTAGTAGGCGCATTAACATGGCGCCATGCACCTGGTGGACCAAATGCCCAAGGGATGTTTTTGTAGTGAGTGCTTGATGGCACTTCCTAGAATATTGGTGCATTTCTATAAAGTGAGGCTTAGAGAAAGGCTTCAAAAGAGACTGTGAAGGGGCTTCTGATTGACCCAGGCAATATCACGTGACCAGTGAAGGAATCTGTGTTGGGTATTGAATCTGAGATGTAATCTTGCTGCTGCCATAGCAGGGAAAGAGGTGCTGGTGGGCGATGTCTTTTGGGACATACAACTTTTCCACTCATAATCTCCGGTACGTTATTTGTGAACTGTGAGAATCAGTGGCGTACCTAGCATATGTGACACCCGGGGCCCATTATTTTTTGACACTCCCCCCATCTATATGAAAAATATAATTTTTAGTAACAATCCACATATCGCACAACAAGAGTGTACCTAGGAAAAGGCAGCATCTTAAACACTGCAGTGAGCACTAGAACACCAACACATACATTGTAAAACTAAACAAGCCAGATCCCACAGTCAATTGATCCTGCAGTCAATGCCAACTGAAAACTATGTTCTTTTCGTACACACAGAACAGAGATACACCCTCGCCCAATATGGAATAATCACGAACTAAAAATAGAAATATGTAGACAAAAGTTAAACTGAACTATCAAGAAACCAGACTCTGGATACAATGCAACACCACAAAAACAGTAACACATGTCCTCTAATACAGTGCAAAATATAAAGACAGTAGATGTAAATTTGAAAAAACCGATACATAACAATCATCAATTTACAAATTAACAAATAAAAATAAAACAAATAATGATAAATAAAAAAAATACCATTTTATTGGACTAATCCCCGTAAGCTCGGTCCCCATCCCCGCAAATCACCTGATTCCATCCACACAAGCCTTGAATTGTTTTATATTGAACTTATTATATTAAAGTATAAAAAGAAACAATATTCTATACAATTGTCAATTTATAAATCAGCGTCTTCTCCCCACTCTCTCTTCCCCATTTCCCTTCAGCATCCTCAGCCTGCTCTTTCTCCACTTTCCTTCAGCGCACACACATAAAAACAAGCAAGTAATTTTATATCATTTTCATTCTATTCATTCATAGAAATTAAAGTCTAAATGCCAGTCACATAACAAAACATGATTTTACAAAAATAATTCCCTGCACAGTCAAGCCTGCAAGGATTACTAGAGGTCTTTCAGCAGCTCCCCTCCCTCACCTTTGTGGCCAAGTCAAAATGATCTACCAACAATAAAATTTTAAAAACACAAAGCACACTGTACGCAGAGAAAATGTTAATTATCATTTATATTCCGCAGGTTTTCAAAGAGGTCAAGGCAGATGACTTTATGCAATGTCACCTCAGTAACAACTATACAAAAATAGACAAATATACCCCCTCCCTTTTTACTAAACCGTGATAGTGGTTTTTAGCGCAGGGAGCTGCGCTGAATGCCCCATGCTGCTCTCGACACTCATAGGCTCCCTGCGCTAAAAACCGCTATTGCGGTTTAGTAAAAGGGGGCCATAGTGCAAAATATAGACAGCATATATAAATTCTCAAAACGGACACATTTTGATCACTAAATTGAAAATAAAATCATTTTTCCTACCTTTGGTAATTTCATCAGTCTCTGGTTGCACTTTATTCTTCTGTCTGTGCATCCAATATTTCTTCCCTTCTTTCAGCCTCCTGCATACTTCCTCTCCTCCAGACTTCATTCCCTCCCCAAACTTTTTCTTTGTTTCACCCTGCCCCCTTCTTTCTTTTTCTCTCTCTCCAAACCCCCTTTCTTTCTGTATGTCTGTCTTTCTCTCTCTCTCTCTGTGCCCCATTTGTTTCACCCTGCCCCCTTTCTTTCTTTCTGGCTCCCTGTCCCCCCCTTTCTTTCTTTCTCCCTGCCCTCCCCTCCCCCATGCCACCACCATTGGGAAAATGCTGCCACTGCCGCTGGGGAATAGGCTGCCACTGCCGCCATCGGGAACAGGCCGGCACCAATTTCACCCTGCTTCTCTTCCCGCGGGGCCGACCAACTCTTGCCGCCCGACATCAATTCTAACGTCGGAGAAGACGTTCTGGGCCAGCCAGGCAGCGATTGGCTGGCCCAGAACATCCTCTCCAACGTCGGAATTGATGCGGGCGGCGAGAGTTGGTCGGCCCCACAGGGAAAAGCCGGCCTGTTCCCGATGACAGTGGTGGCACTCAAGTGGCTAAAGAGCCACAGTTTGCTGGTCTAGGGAGAACACTGGAGGGTGGCCAGCTGTGCACCCCCTTGGGGCGTAAACCCGGGGCGGACTGCCCCCCCACCCCACCCCCACCTTGGTATGCCACTGTGTACCTCCCTCCCTCCCTATGACCAAAAATTCTCCTTTCTTCCATTCCCCGTGTACACAACCATCTCTTTCTCTCCCTTCCTCTCTCCCAAGTCCTTCTGTGTCCAAAAACGCATTCTCTCCCCACCTCTGCATCTCTTTCCTTCCCTTCCTCTCTCCCAAGTCCATGCCTTCTTTGTCCAAAAACGCATTCCCTCACCCACCTCTTCATCTCTTTCCTTCCCTTCCTCTCTCCCAAGTCCATGCCTTCTGTGTCTAAAAACACATTCCCTCCCCCACCTCTGCATCTCTTTCCTTCCCTTCCTCTTTCCCAAGTTCATGCCTTCTGTGTCCAAAAACGCATTCCCTCCCCCACCTCTTTCCCTCCCTTCCTCCATTCTCTCTCCCAAGTTCATGCCTTGTGTCCAAAAATGCACTCCCTCCCCCGTTTTGTGTTCCGCGTTTGCCTCCTAGCCCTCATCTTAGCAACTTTCTCAGCCAAATACAACTCGAATCGTGAGGCTCGTCTTCTGTTCCTACCTGCCCTGCCGCGCACACAGAGCCAACCGGAAGTCTTCCCCGATGTCAGCGCTGACATCGGAGGGAGGGCTTAAGCAAAACCTGCCCTCCCACATCAGCGCTGACATCGGGGAACACTTATGGTCGACTCTGTGTGTGCGGCAGGGCAGGTAGGAACAGAAGATGAGCCTCGCGGCTCGAGTTGTATTTAACCCCGCGGGTCCCCCGTCATTCCCGTTCAGCTCTCTCCTGTGCACCCCCTTGGGGCGTGCACCCGGGGCGGTCCTCCCCCCCCCCCCAGGTACGCCACTGGTGAGAATAAAATCTAAAGGGCCAGCTACTGATTTTCCTTTTAATTTTTTGGTCATGCAGTCTGGGAAAACTGTGACTAAAGCCAAGAATCTGGGTATAACCATATGTGCTAGTGCAGTGGTTTCAAACTCAAACCCTTTGTAGGGTCACATTTTTAGATTTGTAGGTACTTGGAGGGCCTCAGAAAAAATAGTTAATGTCATTAAAGAAATGACAATTTTGCATGAGGTAAAACTCTTTATAGTTTATAAATTTTTCTTTTTGGCTAAGTCTTAATAATAATATTGTCATTTATAGCTAAAAGAGACATATGATCAAGAAACTGTTTTATTTTACTTTTGTGATTATGATAAACAGGCCGAGGGCCTCAAGATAGTACCTGGTGGACCGTCAGTTTGAGACCACTGTGCTAGAGAGTCTAGTAGTGCTATATGAATAATTAGGACTACTAGTAGAATCAGCTTATCCTGAGGGTGGAGGAGGGTGGGATCACCCCCTCCCCCACAAAACCTTCATCTCTCTTTCAGTGTTGACGTCTCTTGAGAGTGCTGAGTACACTGTAAAACCTTGGGAAAACCAGGCAAACTGTCAACACTTCTGATGTGAAATAGGGGTTATCTGATTCAAAAACTAACTGGGTGTATAATGCATCTCGGAAAAGGGTACCAAAGCCATTTTGAAATTCAAACGCAAGCATATACAATTAGGCAACAGGTCTCCTGTGCAGTGTTGTATTGGCTGTAGTCATTAAATATGGGTGGAAAAAAAACCTTTTTAAAAAAAAAAAGTTTTCTTTTTCTTCTCTCGGTGCCCCTTGTCCCTTTCACATTATCAGATTGATAAAATAATGTAGCAGCGATATAAAACTTTGCAATATGTTCCATTACTGTCATAATTAATTTTTACTGAGAAGTCTCTTGGTAATGAGGGATGTATTGAATCACCCACCAGGGTGACTTGGTGGGCACATAAAATGACCTTTTCTTGTACAATCTCTCTCTATGCTGAACAGATGGGATCTTGTATCTCTATTAGCTTCAGCTGCAGGCAACTAAAAGATATCCCTCCCTTTTGGGCTACCTGCCCGGGAGCTTCCTGTCTTGCTCAGTTTGTTCTGCAGCTTCTCTGCATGGTGTGATCTTAGTTAATTCTGCTCGTGATTTGTTTTATCTTCCTAGTCCTTTTTGATGTTTTTTTTTCCGCAGGTTTGTCCAAGTGCTGCGGATCAACTCAGTGCGAATGATCCTTCGGCGGGAGATCGTAGACATTTTAAAGTTTGTCTGCTTCTAGAGGGTGCTCTGTAAACTTGGAAGGCACATAAAATGACCTCTTCTAGTCTAGTCTCCATTCTTGGTTACGTCCAGAGAAAAGGCTTTGACATAAGAAATGCATGGGCCTTGAACCCAGGATAGCTAAAATGTTGACGGGAGGGAGAGGGGAGGAGCTGTTGGACAATACTCTGACTGGAAGACAATCACCAGTGGGATGCCGCAGGCTCGGTGCTTGGACCCGTGCTTTCAAAATCTTTATAAATGATCTGGACATTGGTACGACGAATGAGGTGATTAAATTTGCGGACTATACGAAGTTATTCAGAGTAGTGAAGGCAGGGGGATTTCGAAGATCTGCAACGTGATATAATCGGGCTCGAGGAATGGGCATCAACATGGCAGATGAGGTTCAATGTGGATAAGTTTAAGGTGATGCATGTAGGTAACAAAAATCTCATGCATAAATACAGGATGTCTGGGGCAGTACTTGGAGAGACCTCCCAGGAAAGAGACTTGGGAGTTATGATCGACAAGTCAATGAAGCTGTCCATGCAATGTGCGGTGGCAGCGAAAAGGGCAAACAGAATGCTAGGAATGATAAAGAAGGGGATCATGAACAGATCAGAAAAGGTTACGTGGAGTACTGCACTGGTCGCCGTACATGAAGAAGGACACGATACTACTCGAAAGGGTCCAGAGAAGAACGACTAAGATGGTTAAGGGGCTGGAAGAGTTGCCGTACAGTGAAAGATTAGAGAAACTGGGCCTTTTCTCCCTCGAACAGAGGAGATTGAGAGGAGACATGATTGAAACATTCAAGGTACTGAAGGGAATAGACTCAGTTGATAAGGACAGGCTGTTCACCCTCTCCATGGTAGAGAGAATGAAAGGGCACTCTCTAAAGTTAAAAGGGGATAGATTCCGTACGAACATAAGGAAGTTCTTCTTCACCCAGAGAGTGGTAGAAAACGGGAACGCTCTTCCCGAGTCTGTCATAGGGGAAAACACCCCCCAGAGATTCAAGACAAAGTTAGACAAGTTCCTGCTGAACCGGAACGTGCTCAGGTAGGGGCTAGTCTCAGGGCACTGATCTTCGATCAGAGGGCTGCCACATGAGCGGACTGCTGGGCATGATGGACCACTGGTTTGACCCAGTGGCGGCAATTCTTATGTTCTTATGTTGAGGGAACAGGGGGAAAGGTGCAGTAAGAATTCAGAGCTTTAAATCAGACTTCCCGTCTCTGCTGACATTGTGATAATGGACAAGTGGATCATTGTGAGGCAGAGAATTAAAAAAAAAAAAAATTAAAAAAAAAAAAAAAAAAATATATATATATATACATTTTTTTTTTTTTTTTGGGGGGGGGCGATAGGGAAAGGAGGCCTGAGTCACAAAGAGCTTCCTTCTCTTTTTTTTTTTTTTTTTTTTGCTCTTTTCACCCCTCCCTTTAATTTTTTCTGATGAGGAACTGGCTGTTCTTCACATCTTATTTTGATTAAGATAAGGACCCATGACGGAAATTAAAATTTGGTGTATGTTAGTTTCTCCTAGGACAAGCAAGCATAATATTCTCATGGGTGGGTGACCATACATAGAACCCGGTGCAGGCACTGCCAAGTACGCTGTCACTTCTGATTGTTGGGCAGTGCCCATACTGTGGGTGCGCCAGTGCCTTTCCGCCCGACATCAACTCTCAGGACCATTACTTCTTGGTTTTTCTGCATAGCTGAAAAGCTGTGTCTTTGGCTTCTCCTCAGTGCGTCAAAATCTTTTTTGCACTTTCTTGTTTTTATTTTATTCTTGTCTTTTCATAATATTTCATTTTTCTTTTTTTTTTTTTTTTTTTGTCATTCCTTCGAATTTGGTTTTATTTTCTTCAGTTTTACTTTTCAGCTTTTGGACCATTTTGAGGCCTTTTTTTTTTTTTTTTTAAACCCCCCAGGGAGTGTTGAAGGTTTTTAGCATACTTTTTACTTGAGCTCACTGGGCCATCAAGCCTTTTCACTCCATGTCTGTTGAGCAGGGATTGTCTTTTATGGAAAAACCAAGAAAAAAAAATTTGGTTCAGAATTTTTTTTCTTCTTGATTTTCCTTCTCTACATGTAGGTGTGTCTGGTGCATCTGGTGCTGGGAGGCCCAAAGCCGCCCGCAGGTCCCCGGTACCTTTTTTAGTGACGGTCTCTTGGACGGTTGCCTTTGTCTTAGAAGAGCGATGCATAATGCAGGAGCACGACCTTTGCACTTCCTGCCTGGTCCAGTGGCATGACCAGGCAGGAAGCACAAAGATTGCACTCCTGTGTTGTGCGCTGCTCTTCTAAGACAAAGTCCAGGAGACCGCGCTGGTCCACCAACACAACAAAAAGGTACCCCGGGGGGGGGGGGGAGCACGTAGTGTATTTGATCCATAAGACACACACCCTTTTTTGGGGTGGAAAAAGTGCGTCTTATGGTCTGAAAAAAATACGGTAATTGAACCATTTCTATGCTTGAATACCTGAATAAATTCATGTAAACCGTTTTGAACTCCCCTGGGAGAACAGTATAGAAAATTGAATAAATAAATAAAGTTGGTGTGTCCAGATCATGACCATGGGGACGCTTGTTGTGACCTCTGTCTGCTTATGCGAAAGAGGATACTTAAAGCCCGATAACTTCAGTGTGAAAGACTTTTGGGTTTGGCATCGATATAAAACCTGGCTGGAGATTTGGGATCCGACGTACAGCCTGCATAGACTCCGCATGCATTGAAGCTGCATAAAATGTGTCTAGCATTGGGCTCCCACCAGAAGCAATATTCAACGTCGTCTCTATACCTCACCCATTGGGATAAGAAGCACATAAGAACGATAAGGCAAGGCATCTTCCCAGATGACTACCTTTTCAAAGCATAGTAAGTGGCAACACATCAGTCCATTCTAGAATTCTGAGCCCTAAACAGATTTCTGCTGAAGGAGAGGTTTTGCATGATCCCTCTGGGAACCCTTCTGCTCCTGATTACTGAGGACCCTCTGCCTATCTCCTGAAGTATCACATAGTTGGAAGTTTTTCCCTTCATATTCGCTGCTATTGGTTTACACATACAAGGAAGGATTTTTGCAGGTGTACAGATGACATGATGTCAGTTCAGAATCATGAGGGAAAATGTGTCAACTTGGTTAGATCTTTGAATTGCAGACCAGGAAAATCTGTTATGCCGGCTACAATGTGCTGATGTCAGAAAGCCTGCATAAAGCAAAGCATAATACAGTCATACGGGCTTATCCACTGGAAACGGTGGAAACATACATTGCTGTACCAGAAAAGCTCTGGGATCACAATTGTGACAGACCTGCAGAGGCTGAAGAAGCTGTGGTTAGCTGGGGAATTCCCATTTCCACCCATTAAAAAAACATAAGAATATAAGAATAGCCTTACTGGGTCAGACCAGTGGTCCATCAAGCCCAGTAGCCCATTCTCTCGGTGGCCAATTCAGGTCACTAGTACTTAGTCAAAACCCAAAGAGTAGCAACATTCCATGCTACCGATCCAGGGCAAGCAGTGGCTTCCCCCATGTCTGTCTCAATTACGGACTATGGATTTTTCCTCCAGCTCTTCTTTGAACCTTTTCTAGCGCCACTATATCTTTCTTTAGATAAGGAGATCAGAATTGAACGCAATACTCCAGATGAGGTCACACCATGGGTGCGATGCAGGGGCATTATGACATTCTTAGTCTTGTTAACCATCCTTTTTAAAAATAATTCCTAGCTTCCTGTTTGCTTTTTTGATCGCCACTGCACATTGCGCGGAAGGTTTCATCGTATTGTCTACGATAACACCCAGATCCTCAGAAGTCTTTCTTGAGGTACTTTGTCAGATGCCTTTTGAAAATCCAAATACACAATATCAACCAGTTCACCTTTATCCACATGTTCATTCACCTCTTCAAAGAAATGCAGTAGATTGGTGAGGCAAGATTTCCCTTGACTAAAACCATGTTGGCTTTCTCTCATTAATCCATGCTTACGTATATTATGTTCTGTCATTTTATTTTTTATAATGGTCTCTATCGTTTTGCTCGGCATTAACATCAGACTCCTTTGCAACTTGTGTGTGTGTGCTTTGTGCAGAACTGAGTATAATGCACAGTGAATATATTGGAGAAATAAACTATAGAAAAATTAGATTTCTTGTGTAAATTTATTCCAGGGATTATATCAAATTTGATTTTTATGATCACGGCTATAAAGCCCCCCCCCCCCCCAGCACCATGACCTCCCTCACCAATTCATGCTCTCGCTAGAGAGCAATCGATTCTTTTTGAGTTTAGATTTACAAGTTCAGCGGTCTGCCCTGCTGAAATCGACAGCGTAACATCAAAATATGCAGGGCTGCTGTAAAATAGTTCATGCAAAGAAAGTTTTTATTTTGGGTTTTCGTTACCATTCAGCGACTCCCATGGACATTGTGAAAGTTGAGCAGAAACCAGGCTTTTAAAGGGCATAAGTTGCTACAAGTAGAATTGACTCCGAGGAGCGAGGAGGGATGAAGAAACTCTTGTGGGTCTTGCTAGGCTGCCTCCATATTAGACAGACGAGGCATCTGCCTCAGGTAGTAGATTTTTGAGGCAGAAGTACAGCACCGGCACAACCAGTGGTGGAGGCAGCCTTTTAAAACCACTGTTAGCAGTGGACCTTTCAGCATTCTCATATGATGATCATCATCGCATTTATTAACCGCAAAACCTCACGGATTGATGCGGTTCACAAAACTGATCATTTCCAGTGAACTGCAGAATAATCAGGAATCATTTTAATTCTCTAAAAATTTTATAAACAAAGATGATTTTAATAACTTTCTGAAGTGTGTGTAAGAACCAGACTTTCCAAATAGAATGCATAACTCCTTGTCCCCAGCTAGCAGGTGCCTGAAAGGCAAGCAGACGCTGATCAAGGTCTGCCACATTCTGCTTCTCTGAGTGTGGTGCAGTGCTTAAAGCTACAACTTCAGCACCCTGTTCCATGTGACCCTGGTCAAGTCACTTAATCCTCCCCATTGCCCCAGTTATACTAGACAGATTGTGAGCCCACCGGGACAGACAAGGAAAAATGCTTGCGTACCTGAATAAATTAATGTAAACCGTTCTGAGCTCCACTGGGAGAACAGTATAAAAAACATAGTGTGAAAAGTTTTAGCCTCTGATAACCAGAGCTGGTATTGTGACATCATAATGCCTCATTCCACCAATAAGAGCCAACCTCATCAGTGATGTCACAATGGCTGGATTGTCCTATACTTGGCTCACTGTCACTACATTTTGATTTCTAGAGTGGTGCAGTGGTTAAAGCTACAGCCTCAGCACTCTGAGGTTGTGGGTTCAGACCTGCGCCACTCCTTGTGACCCTGAGCAAGTCACTTAATCCTCCCATTGCCCAAGGTATATTAGATAGATTGTGAGCCTACCGGGACAGACAAGGAAAAATGCTTGTGTACCTGAATAAATTCTTGTAAACCGTTCTGAGTTCCCCTGAATAAACAAATAAATATGCTCAAGGTCTTCTGTACCCTACCCATTCTCATTGGTACAGATACTCAGGCTCATTGCAGATGGTGGTTTTAAGGGGCTGCCCTGCTGGTCTGTACGTTCACTGCTGTTACAAGTGCCTTTGTTTCATTTGTGCTCCTACAAAGGTAATGTAATAGATGAGGGGAGAGACAGTGGGTAGAAAAGGAAGGGGGAAATGCTGGACACCTTGGTGGGGGGGGGGGGGGGGGGAAGGAAGGGGGATGTGCTGAGCTGTGGGTAGAGCAGGGTGCAGGGCTGAGGTTTTGCCCAGGACATTAGATATCTTATCAGTCTTGGTGGCCACAGGGAAGAGGCACTAGGTCTGCAGTGTCATCTGCAGGATGCTGGGCAGCATTTTTCCCTCATCATTTTTTTCTGAATTGGTAATTTGCCAGATAAATTTATGCTTGGGTTCTTTGGAAAAGGGGCGGAGTGGTATACTACAGGCAGGGGGGCGGGCTCTGAATGAAGGGATTTGCCAGCAAGCATGCTATTGTCGTGTTGCATCTGGTTTCCATTTGCTGCATTCCTTCTGCCCTTGGGGATTTCGTCTGTTCCCTTTTCACTTGCCTCCTGACAGAAATTTTGTAGACCATTTAATCTTCAAAGATTTTTTTGTTTTGCAGCATTCGGACCGGCTAGGTTTTTTAAAATTTATTTCAGTTAACAGACTTGCATACGAAAGCAGCAAAATCCTTGTGCAAAAGAGCTCGCCCACCAAAGTGGCTGTCTGGAGGCAGCCTGGGGACAGCGACTTGCCCGAGGGTGCAAAGAGTACCTTGGCCTTGGATATCAGCTTTTTAGTCCAATTCGTGTCTCTCCTCGCCCCTCCTTTCTTACATTCATCCATACTGTACAAAGATAGATTTGTGGTGTTCAGGTTTTGTTTTGCTTTTTTTTGTGTGTGTTTGTTTAGAAAGACTTTAAAAACAAAAAGTTTTAAGTTGGCAGTCCTTGGCTGTGTGTGCGGTCAGATGCAGTGTCTCTTCTCGAGACACGCTGGCTTCCCTGATCTGTGGGAGGTCTGGAGGTCAGGGGAGGGGGGGGTAGAAGGAGCTGAAATGCAAACAAAGGAGCTTGAAGAATAGTGATGTCAACTCTGGCCAGTGGGAAGGGCTGATGTCACATGCCCAGCAGCTGTTCCATATGGCCTCAAGACTACAGCCAGTTGTCCCCTGTCCCTCTTGCTGGCCAGCAGCTGGAGAAGGACTTTTATTAGAGAGCAAGTTAGCAAAATGAATAAAATCTAGCACTGATATAAACGTATAGGAAAAGCTGCTCCTTCGCACTGTGTTTTCACTTTGTGCAGGACTGTGTGTAATGCATAGTGAATTTTTTTTTTTTGAGAAATAAATTGTGTAAATAAGCAATAAAGATCTACAATTTATGTAAGAAAACTTAGTCCTGAGTGATTTTTTTGGGAAGAAGTAGGCTTCTAGGTCTGGGTGCTGTTGTAGAAACCCTTGCATTAGAAAGTCTAAACCCCCCTCATCTGATAGCAGAGAATCTCTCTATCACTAGGGAAAAGATCAAGAAATCATTTTGCATTAGTTCATTTTACTTTGTGGTTTTTTTTCTTCTAGAGCAGGGGTGTCAAAATCCCTCTTTGAGGGCCACAATCCAGTCTGGTTTTCAGGATTTCCCCAATGAATATGCATGAGATCTGTTGGCATGCAATGAAAGCAGTGCATGCAAATAGATCTCATGCGGCCCTCGAGGAAGGACTTTGAGACCCCTGTTCTAGAGCTAAGACATGACAATAATGTTAATAAATTTATTTTTTTAAGGCTGTATATACATTAGGGTGGTCCACAGTAGTATGCAAAAAAAATCAACCTTGTCAGATCTCGTCTCCACAAGGCCTATTAGTTTTATACACTGGGTATGTCTTACTAATGTGTCAAATTTCAGTTTGATTTGACAGTATTTAGAGGTCACCCCAGCTTGTGTTGTGTATATAGGTGATTGAACTAGTTTGGCATCTAGTTTGTGATCTGCACTCAAAATCTGGCTCCTTGGGGCATGAGCCTGTCAGCTGCTAACTCCATGGACCAGGATGTTATTCGACTGGTCAGTTTTCATCACTATGACAAAGGAAAACCTTTACCGGAAAACTATAATTTGGTGTGCGAGTCGGCAATGGCCGTATGGGATTGAGCTAGGATACCAACACGACGCATAGAATCTTGCTTTAGGAAGTTGGTGAAACTACATGAATAAAACTGTTGCAAACAAGGCGCTCGCAGCCATTTCCATGCCGTCTGTTATTTCTGTCTGATTGTCTAGCACAGGGATGGGCAACTCTGGTCCTCAAGGGCCGGAATCCAGTCTGATTTTCAGGATTTCCTCAGTGAATATGCATTGAAAGCAGTGCATGCAAATAGATCTCATGTATATTCATTGAGGAAATCCTGAAAACCAGACTGGATTCCGGCCCTTGAGGACCGGAGTTACCCACCCCTGGTCTAGTAGCACTTGCTTTCTTTGACAGAATTGCACTAGAAACAAAGTTTCAAATGGTGCAAAACTTGCAACGTCCACCATTGCCAGACATTCCATGTGTGCAGATGAAACGGAACCTTTGAAAGTCTTGCAACACAGAAAACACAATCATTTTTTGATATCTTGATTAAAGGAAGATCAACAAAAGTGAAAATATTTCTGGAGTAACATCCCACAGAGTGGACCGATGATCTTGTTTTCAAGGAATTTTGAAATCGGGCATCCAAACTGAAGACGGTTAATGATATAGCAGAACAAGAGGTAAGTAAGCCTCACTGACAAATACAATGATACTTTGACAAAAGATAAAGAACAGAAACAATTTGTTCTTCGGCTAGTAGCCAGCCACCGAAAGAAGTTTCCTTCTGCGTCAAAGGCGGCTCTTATATCATAGACCATATTTGTCGATTGCACAAGAATTAAAATATACTGTTAAGCTTCCCAGTTGTTTGGGCAACCCCTAAACTTTGTTTCCTTAGCAACAGCAGCAGATGAATCCAGAGACCAATGGGATAGCACACATCTACATTTGCATGGCAGAGGCCATTCTTTTAATCAGCTGATAAAATTATTGGCAAGCTAAACCGGCTGGAATCGGTTTAGTGTCCATGCTAAGGACATGTTAGCTTTTGAGAATCCTCCCCTTCCTCAGGTGGTTCTGTTCTGACTCAAGGAAGAGGGTTCTAGTTGCCAGTAAATAGTCAAGAAGTGTATTGAGTTTCTTTAGTGAAAAGTCATCAATATAGTAATTTCTGTGCTTTCAAAATGGCACACAACCATACTACTTTATCCCAGAATGCCAGGGTCTCGTTAGCTGATTGGGGAAGCAGAAGTCTAGGTTCTTCCTCGTACATAGCAGTGTATAAAGCTTGCAGCTGAATCGCTGAGCTGGCGCAGCAGCAGCAGTAGTTTTAATTTGACTCGTTGTTCAAATATGAGGTTAAGCATTAGAGACACTTGCAAGGTTTCATTATTTTTTTTTTCTGGAGATGTCCTTACTTCAATCCAGATTAAAAAATGCTTTACTTTTTAAAGTTAAAAAATGGTTTAATGTTTTATAATTAGCCTCTAGAAAGCAAATTATTATTATTTTTTTTTTTATATAGGCCACTTCGAAAGATAGGCAGTAATGACTATAATTTTATGGCCTGAAAGGTCAGAATATTTTAAGATTGTGTAATAAGGTGCACTTTTCCTGTGAACTGAGTAGTATCCTGATATAGCTCTTACACTTCCCCCCTCCTGCCACCCATCTCTCTGAAAAAAAATACATACCCCCCCCCCCCCCCCAGTGTTAGGTGGTCTAGTTAACACACTAAAATAAGATGCGTTATGTTGTTCCAAAGAACAAGGAGAGCTGGAAGAACAGTGGGATGCAGTATATGGACTGGCAGTATGATTTCACATGTGTGTGTTTTCATATGTGTATTGCATATGCACACATATATGTCTAGATACACTGGTATATTTTGAATTTTCAAAAAATACAGGCCTAATATCTGTCAACGTACAAAAATAACTCAAGATTTGGCCACAGTAATCTAACAATACACAAAGTTAACCCTGCAAAATAATTAATTTGTGGTAGTCTTGTCTGCAAGATATTGGAACTTAGATCATATTCTATATTACTGTGGTAACGTTTAACTAGTTTAACAATAAGGGGGTAATTTTGTAACACAGGTGCTGGCATTTATACACCAGGGTCACCAAAGACTGAGGATATTGTATCCATATATTTATTTTGACTTGAGGGTCACTAAGGACATTATATCCATGCATTTATATATGTATTTATTTTGATTTGAGTTTATATGGATAACATTTGTTAGTTCCAAGGTTGATGTGTTCCAGGGGTGCCCAACACGTCGATCGCGATCGACCGGTCGATCGGGAAGGCAACGCCAGTCGATCTCGTGTTGCCGTTCCAATCGGCCGGCCGATCAGCCTTCCTCTCCCCAAGGTTCCCCATCGGAATCTCCCCAAGGTTCCCCATTCTTGCTGCGCCCTTCCTGCCCGACTGCCAGAACCCGTCTTCCGACTGGGGGATGATATCACTTCCTTCGGGAGAAGGCGGGAGGGAGGTCTAGGGAAGTCACGACCCTTGAGAGCTGAGCGCCGGCTGCCTCTGGCGGAATTGACAAGCCAGACTGGAGAAAGGCGGTCGGGAGCAGGAGGTGCTCTGCACAAAAATGCCGGAGCTGCTGCTGCTGCTCTGACGTCTTGAGCCTGAAAATGGGAAGTTGAGTGTCGTGCTAAAAAGAGACTGGAACGGCTCTCATGGAAGACTGGCTTTTTTTCTTTTCTTTTCCTCGGCCCTGGGGATCCAGAGATTTGGGCCTGCAGAAGCCTAACGCTGACCAGCATTGCTCTCCCCGACATCAATTCTTACATTGGAGAGGAATTTCTGGGCCAGCCAATCGCTGCCTGGCTGGCCCGGAACTTCCTCTCCGACATCAGAATTGAAGGGGAGCAGAATGCTGGTCAGTGCAAGGCTTCTGCATGCAGAGCTTGGGGGGCGGTGGCTTGGAGGCCTGTTCCCCGGTGGCGACGGCAAACCTAGTGGCTTGGGGGAGGGCAGGGAGAAAGAAACAAAGGGGGCAAGCAGGGAGAAAGAAAATGGGCATGGAGAGAGAGAGAGAGAGAAAGAAAGAATAGGAGGCAGGGAGAAAGAAAGAAAAAGTTGGGGGAGAGAATGAGGTATGGAAGAGAGAAAGCATATAGGAGGCTGAAAGAAGGAGTGGGCTGAAATCAGAAGATGTCAGAAGAAGTGCAGCCAGAGTGAAGTGAGAAGAAGTCAGAAGAAGAAAGTGCAACCAGAGACTCATGAAATCATCAAACAAAAGTAGGAAAAATGATTTTATTTTCAATTTAGTGATCAAAATGTGTCTGTTTTGAGAATTTATATCTGCTGTCTATATTTTGCACTATGACTCCCTTTTACTAAACCACAATAGCGGTTTTTAGCGCAGGGAGCCTATGAGCGTCGAGAGCAGCGCAGGGGCATTCAGCGCAACTCCCTGCGCTAAAAACTGCTATGTGGTTTAGTAAAAAGGGAGGGGCTATATTTGTCTATTTTTGTATGGTTGTTATTGAGATGACATTGCATAGAGTCATCTGCCTTGACCTCTTTGAAAAAAACCCGGAATATGAATGATAATTAACATTTTCTCTGCCTTTCAGTGTGCTTTGTGGGGGTTTTAAAAATTTTTTATTGTTGGTAGATCATTTTGACTTGGTCATTTTAAAAGTAGCTCGCAAGCCCAAAAAGTGTGGGCACCCCTGATGTGTTCTGTCCTGCTCCCCACTTGTTTTTTCCTTTTGTTTGACTCTATGTGGGGGGGGTTGTTCCTAATTTTTTTTGTTTGCCTTTATATACCAATTTCATGAATAATTGAGTTTTTGCCAGGTACTAGTGACCTTGATTGGCCAGTGTGAGGACAGGCTCCTGGGCTAGATGGACCATTGATCTGACCCAGTAAGGCTATGCTTATGTAAGAAATGTAACCATACTTTTTTATGTATAACAATTTTTATTGAAAGAATCAAATAATCAGTACAATAGGATAATACAAAAATACATTCAATACAATAAGAATTACAATAATATTTCATACAAATTTAAATCATTCTTTCAAATTTAATTTCCATATGAATTAATTCAATCTTATCTACACCCCCCTTAATTCTATCCCCTACCCACTATGTTCCCCTAAATGAAATCCCTCACCCTGGATGAAAGTTGACAAAAATAATTAAAATAAATAACTGGAATGTAATTATTAAACCTAATTTTCATAATAAATCATTGATAACCAAACTTCGTATTTTTGGTGAAAGATTCTGAATAAAAGGATCCCAAACGTCCATAAAAGACGAGTTTTTTTAGGCGAACCTCGAACCTCCCAACTCTCAAATAAAAACCATACTTTTTAACCGTTCCTTACATCCCTGTCTTGGGATCCCTGAATGATCATTGCCTTGTATTACCCAGACCTAGATTCATTAGTTTGGAGTCCACTGGACCAGGGGTAGGCAATTCTGGCCCTCGAGAGCCGGAGCCAGGTCAGGTTTTCAGGATATCCACAATAAATATGCATGAGATAGATTTGCATCTCAAGGAGGCAGTGCATGCAAATCCATCTCGTACATATTCATTGTGGATATCCTGAAAACCTGACCTGGCTCCGGCTCTCGAGGACTGGAATTGCCTACCCCTGACCTAGACTGTATGCTTCCTATTATACATCTCTTTTTCCCTGGAATACTCTGCCCCTAAACATCCAAAGTAAATTGTCACTTAAGCATGTCAAAGCAAGCCTACCCTTTTTGATTGATCCCTGTTATTTGGGATCTGTGACACACCAGTCTGTTTTTCTTCCTGTCTGCTGTGTTGTGATAAGTTGTAGAATGAATTTGAATGAACGTCTTTCCGTCCATAAAAAAAAATGGTGCTCTTTCCACTGCTTGTATCTTAGCCTATAAACCACCTAGTCCTGCGAGTTAGGTTTGTGCAATGACCAGTTGATAAAGCAGCAGATTAAAAATGTTGAGTGGCTGATTTTTTTTTTTCATGTCATGGGTCCATAAGCGGTTGGCAGAAGGTTACGTGTTTGAATTTCTGTAACTTTTAAAAACTTTTTTTCACACATAAAATGGGGTTTAGACTGTTGTATTACAAATTGTTTGTTCTATCAGAACTCATTAAAACCTTTTTTTTTTGTTATTATTTCTGATGACTTTACTCACCTTTTCCCAGAAATAGTCACAAACATTTAGAATATTGCTATTTATGCGATTATGCACATCTGTGTGCACTTAACCTCCTAAATTCTACCTGAACGTTATTTTGGAAGTATCTGCTTAGCTTAGCAACATATATGCAAGAAACTGTACAAATGGAACTTAAAGAATACCATGTTACCTGCATATCTGTGATTGTACCAAAGAAAGGTGGTCATACATTATGAAGACTAGGGGACATTTGCATCAAAAATTTCATAAACTTTAAGCATTAATTAGACACTGGCACATGAAAAATCAGACATGAAGTTTTATATACAGGAAAATAGGCATTACATTCCTATATAGCAGTTACAAACATAGAAACATGATGGCAGATAAAGGCCAAATGGCCCATCCACAGCATCCACTATCTCCTCCTCTCCCTATTGGCTAAAGCTGTTTGCACCTGCATTGTGAGGTCATAGAGCTTTTTATGGTTATAGAAACATAGAAACATGATGGCAGATAAAGACCAAATGGCCCATCCAGTCTGCCCATCCACAGTAACCATTATCTCTTCTTCTTTCTAAGAGACCTCATGTGCCTATCCCAGGATTTATTGAATTCAGACAGTCTTTGTCTCCACCACCTCTTCCGGGAGATTGTTCCACGCATATACCACTCTTTCTTTAAAAAAGTATTTCCTTAGATTACTCCTGAGCCTATCACCTCTTAACTTAATCCTGTGCATTCTCATTCTGGAGCTTCCTTTGAAATGAAAGAGACTCTCCTTGTGTGCATTTATGTCATGTAGGTATTTAAACGTCTTTATCATATCTCTCCTCTCCCACCTTTCCTCCAAAGTATTCAGATTGAGATCATTCTGTCTGTCCCCATATGCCTTATGACGGAAGACCACATAACCATTTTAGTAGCCTTCCTCTGGACAGAAACGGATCTTGGGACTGACTCCAATCTTCTGATAAAGATGGTAGGAGAGTGTGGTGTAGTAGTTAAAGCTACAGCCTGAGCATCCTGGGCTGTATTGACCTTGGGCAAGTCACTTAATCCTCCATTGCCCCAGGTACTGCTTTGAGTGTGGTTGTAAATCTACAAAAAGGCTGTAATCAAGTCCTAATCCCCTATTGCGTTCTCATTTAGAAACAATGGAAGATCATTTCTGTAGTAAAAAAATTGAGAATATTGAATTTTCCAGTGACTCATCTGGCTCTGTTGGAGCTTAAAGATGTATTTGAAAGAAGTTTTACAGTATTCAACATAGGGCTGATGATCTGTTGGTTGAGAATAATTATGTATTGAAAGACCCCAAAGAACTAAAGGAGGAAGGTGGGGGATTGATCAAATAGTAACTCCAGATAGCTTGAATATTTTTCAGTTTTTGGAATCGTCTCAGGATCTGATTACTAAATGTGCTACTTTGTTAGTGACTTTTTTTTTCTGAAACTATATTTTCCTGTTTTGTGGCCAACTGGTTTCCAGATGTGTCCAGACAAAGTCCGCTATAGGAGCAACTTTTTTTTTCACCTGAAGTTTCCTTGCGTATGCATGGTCACTTATGAAAATAATAGAAATTTGTTTGTTTGACCCTTCCCACTTAGAAAATTTCCTGATTAATAAGGCCTGTTCTTTGAGAATTTGTTTCTCAACTATATTTGGCAATTGTGATGATGGTCATAAATGTATTTAGGCCAATTTGCCTGTGTTTCTCTGATCAAGTTTCAGATGATGTGTTCCAAAATGTGGACTATATATAACAATTTTTATTTTCGTTTTCCTTTTCTTTATAGTTTCATTTTCCTGTACATTTGTTTATGTATATCGTTTAAATGATTGGGGGAGGGGGGGAGTGTGTGCACAAAGTGGATACAAGAAAGTTCTAGGGGCCACCAAAAGAATTTTAGGCTTACACATGTCACTTTAAATATAAATTTTTATTTTACAAACATATTGCCATACAACAGTGCAATATCATGCAAGTAACATTGTAAATGACAGCAAATAAAGACCTGAACGGTCCATCCAGTCTGTCCATTATTTATTCTCATTAAAAATACATGATTAAATTAACTTGTGTTTTCTTTGAAATTTCTGGGCTGTAGCTGTAAAGTCTGGTATTGTCCTAGGTTCCAGTTGCTGAAGTTGCCATCTAAGCTCACTCCAACCTGTCCAACCATCCTGTTGTTTGCAGGATATCTACTGTAAAGTCTGGCCAGTAATGTCCTAAGTTAGTGGAGTTCCCATTGATGCCTTCCCCAACCCATCCTACACCAAATCATCATATATGGGACACCAACTGTACAAGTCTGTCCAATACTGGCCTTAGATCTTTAATTTATATCATTGTTTTCTAATTAATGGAAGTTGCTCGGAGGAAGGAAAGGTGAGTAGTGGAATCCCTCAGGGTTCGGTGCTGGGGCCGATCCTGTTCAATACGTTTGTGAGTGACATTGCTGAAGGGTTAGAAGGAAATGTTTGCCTTTTTGCTGATATCAAGATTTGTAACAAAGTAGACACCGAGGAGGGATGGAAAACATGAAAAAGGATCTACAAAAGTTAGAGGAATGGTCTAATATCTGGAAACTATAATTTAATGCAAAGAAATGCAGAGTAATGCATTTGGGGATTAATAATCGGAAGGAGCCGTGTATGCTGGGAGGTGAGAGGGACATGGATGGGGAGAGGGACCTTGGGGTGATAAGTGTCCAAAGATCTAAAGGCGAAAAAACAGTGCGACAAGGCGGTGGCTGCTGCCAGAAATATGCTGAGCTGTATAAAGAGAGGCATAACCAGTAGAAGAATGAAGGTGTTGATGCCCCTGTACAAGTTGTTGGGGAGACCCCACTTGGAGTATTGTGTTCAGTTTTGGAGACCGTATCTGGAGAAGGACACAAAGACTTGAAGCAGTGTAGAGGAGGGCGACGAAAATGATAGGAGGTTTGCGTCAAAAGACGTATTAGGAGAGACTTGAAGCCCTGAATATGTATACCTAGAAGAAAGGAGTGACGGGGGAGAAATGATTCAGACGTTCAAATACTTGAAAGGTATTAAAGTAGAAAAAATCTTTTCCAGAGAAAGGAAAATGGTAAAACCAGAGGACATAATTTGAGATTGAGGAGTGGTAGACTCAAGAGCAATGTAAGGAAATTCTTCTTTACGGAGTTCAAAAAAGCGTGGGATGAACACAAAGGATCTAGAATCAGAAAATAATAGTAAATATTGAAGAGCCAGTACTGTACAGACTTGCACGGTCTGTCTGTATATGGCCGTTTGGTGGAGGATGGGCTGGGCAGGGCTTCAATGGCTGGGATGGTGTAGATGGACTGAAGTGAGCTTTGACGGAGACTTCAGTAGTTGGAACCTAAGAACAGGACCATGCAGAGCTTTGCATTCTTGCCCAGAAATAGCTAAGAAGAAGCCCCCCCCCTCAACAAATTTTTAGATTGAATCGGGTTGGGCAGACTAGATGGACCATTCAGGTCTTTATCTGCAGTCATCTACTATGTACTATGTAATTAGAGATCCTTTGTTTTTATCCTACTCTTTTTGAATTCCATCACCGTTTTCCTCTCCACCATCTCCCTCGGGAGGGCATTCCAGGTATCCACCACCCTTTCCATGAAAAAGAATTTCCTAACATTACTCCTGTCTTCCTCCCTACAACCTCAAGTTATGCCCTCTGGTTTTACCATTTTCCCTTCTCTGGAAGAGAGACATCATACAGGTGAAGATGTACACAACACAACCGTTACATTGCATTGCTGCCTGTCAGACCATCTTGGTGCAAAATACCACAGACCTTTTCTCTAATTTTCAAACCTATTAAGCCAGTATTAACCCTTTATTTGACATGTTGCACAGAAGCAACATGTCTTCTATGGCAGTGGTTCTCAACCCTGTCCTGGAGGACCACCAGGTCAGTCGGGTTTTCAGGATAGCTCTAATGAATATGCATGGAGCAGATTTGCATGCCTGGCACCTCCATTATATGCAGATCTCTCTCCTGCATATTCATTAGGGCTATCCTGAAAACCCGATTGACCTGGTGGTCTTCCAGGATAGGGCTGGGAACCACTGTTCTATGGCTCTTATGGGAGCTCTGCATCTCTAAATGCCTGTTACTTGGCATGGTTGCTCTTGTTTAGCATCAAGTTATGTAAAGCAGCCGTTTCACCCTCTGCCAATTAAAGGGTTTATATGGGAGGTACTTGTTCACCAGCAACCAGTAAACCTGTAATTCCACTTTGCTTAGATTTTCAAGGCTGAGCTGGAGCAGAAGTTCACCACTGGAGGCTTTTCCACTACTGCGGGTAGAGAAAAGGCCCTGCTCCACTGGGTCGTGTGTGACTCTCTGGTCACATTGCCGCATATGCACACACATACACACAGGGAGAGGCGAGTTGACCTGCATTTGCATGCAAGCACGTCAGTGTGATCACATAGGCATGTGCGTCTCGGTGGAGCTTCATCGGACCTTTTTCTCTACCCACAGTAGTGGCAGGGGTCACTGGATATGAGGGTCACGTGTTAAGAGATCTCTGCTTTATAGGATAGGCTGAGAATGAAAGACTATTTATTTAAAATTTTTCTTTACTTAGCAACAGCAGCAGATGTATCCAGAGACTAGTGGGATAGCGCACATCTACCAGCAGGTGGAGATAGAGAACTGATTTACAGGTGCTCTTCTTGGACGGAACCTCTCCTGGCCAATCAGTATGCTCTATTTTTAGCAGCTGGATGGATGCCATTCCTCTAGCTTCTGGCTTCAGTGGCAAAAATTAGCTTTTCAATCCTGTTGCTAGTTCTTCAGTGAGTGTAGGGGTGTCTGACTGAGTGGTGCCAGCTTTAGGGGTTACTCCTGGGCCACCCCAGGTCCATTCCCCACCCTACCTCTGGTGATTGAGGGGATTCGTTGGGTCTCTGATTTCTTCTTTCCCATATTGGTTAAAAAAATAAACCAGAGACCGACATTGGCATGTTAGTGTTTGCATTGTCCTTTTCCAGGCAGATTGTGATTACCAGCGGTGACAGAAACTGCTGTCTTTGGGTTCACGGGAGTTCTTAGCCGCACTATTGGTTTTGCGTGAAGTTATGGCAGCAGAGATTGTTAAACAGTGTTTGCACTTAAGAACTAAACAGTTCACATGAGTTAAAACAAACATAATAATTATAAGAAACTAAAATCTTAAAATCAACAGGGAAGAACTATCTTTTCTTTTCCAAAGAACGGTTACGTCATAAGAATGCGGTGACAAACAATTGGGTTTTTAGTGGTTTCTTGAACTGAAACCGATCCATACATTGTTGCAACTGACCCACCAAAGCGTTCCACATCTTAACACCAGCTGTGATTGCAGTTGTCGGATTCGGATGGTATCCAGGAAAAGTGAGCCAAATCAATGCTAGAAAGAGTCTTCTGTAGCCCTCCTGTTTGACAGATGCAGTTGTACCATAGTGAACCCTGTCATTAAAACGTGGGATTGCAGCTCTTGGTGCACTGGAGGTTCTCTGTGTAGATGTGGAACTGTCAGATTAAGGCACTGCAAAGAAAAAGTTGACTTAAGAGGAAAATTAATGTGCTGTAACTGAACAGTAAAAGCTTTACAGGGTTTTGTTTGTTTAGGTATGCTGAGGACATGTTGGTTTTTCTTCCTTGTTTAGCATTTCTTCAGGGCAGTAAACATGGATACTACAGTTGGGTTTTTTCCCCCTTGTAGTAGCATGTGTCTCCTTTAAGAAGACATTTCAGATTTTTGGGGACTCTTTTCAACATAATAAATTGATGCCTACAAGTGATTGTAAGTGCTAGATTGCTGCTCCACTGTATATGGAAATGAGATTGAAAAGAAAATAAGGGAAAGTGATAAGGTTGAAACTGTAGATAATACTTCTGCTGTAATTCCCTTCACTTGTTTTTAGTTTGGATTGTGGTTTGGGTGGTGGAGGCTGAACACAAATTGAGGGGGGCATAAAATACTTCCCCACCTTCCTGCCTCTCTCAGCAATCGCACATACCTGGGCTGGAATTAATTGCCAGAGAATGTGGTGAAAGCAGTTAGCTTAGCAGGGTTTAAAAATGATTTGAATAATTTCCTAAAAAAAAAGTTCCATAAGCAGTTATTAAAATGGACTTGGGAAAATCCACTGTTTATTCCTAGATAAGCAGCATAAAATCTGTTTTACTCTTTTGGATCTTGTGACTTGGGTTGGCCACTGTTGGAAACAGGATACTGGGCTTGATGGACCTTCAGTCTGTCCCAATATGGCAATTCTTATGTTGTTATGTGAGCCAAGTCTAGGACAATCAAGCCATTGTGATATCACTGCTGAGGTTAGCTCTTAGGCATTGGTGGATTGAAGCATTATGACATCACAATCTCAGCTCTGGAATGTTGCTACTTTTTGTTTGTTTTGTTTGCACCAAAGCACCAGCGTGGGTAGGAGAGGGCAAAGGGTATGGGGTGGGTGAAGAGATTACAAAATAAACCTGCCAGGACGTTGGGCAGGAAAATCGAATCGAAAATCTTTCCTCTGAATTGCACTAGTATGCGATTAGTCACAGACAATGCAGCAAATGTATCTGAGATGAGAAGAAATTTAGAGGATCATGAAGAGAATACCAAGCTAATAACATGATCATGTGCTGCAGCTCCTAGCTAAAAACCTCTGTGTCCCAGAAATAAAGACTAATGTTGAAATTAGTTAAATACTTCAGTAACGATCATTTTGCTGCAGTGGCTCTGAAAAGAATGGACGGGACCAAGCTAAACCCTCCCACAAGATATTAGATGAAATCTGTAGTGGACTGTTTTGATGACATCTGGTTGTAAATATTAAGATTATACCAGCAAGCATGAGTCTTTAGAAAACCATGATTTAAATCAAGCCTTTCTGACTAGTGATTTAAATTGATTTGATAATTCGCCCTGCGGCGTATTAATGACTATATTAGCACACAAACTGATTAAAACATACAGTACCTCAAAAAGAATAGGGATAGATTTAACATGTGTTAAAATCCTCTAAAGCTCTATAGTAAATATACTCCAGACCTTGGAGACCCTCTGCAGAGAGTCTGAGGGAAAGAGGCAAAAATACTTTTGTACAGTATTCACTGGAGAAGGGCTTTGTGGAAGAGAGAGGTGAGTCATCTTCATTTGCAGGAGAGAATATGTTCTACTTCAGAGTGCCCGAAGACTCCCAGGAAATGCCAATGTACTGCTTTTGTAAAACTCCCAGATACAGCAACAAAAAACCATTACAGGGAATCCTTTTCCATAGCTCAGCTTGCACACGAGGCCTGCTCTAGGATGGGTTGCAGCCTCTCACCCAGCTTTTCTAGCCCCAGAGGGAGGGAATGAGCCCCAGCCCCAACCCTACTCCTGCCAGGCAGAGGGTGGAGGTTTAGGTCACACCAATTGATTTGTCAGTAGTCCATATTTGGGTGTTTGGGCCTGGGGAATTGGGGGGCTGGAGACTACATCATACTTCTGGTAGCACATTTCTCATCATGTGATGCCCTGGGTGACACTCCAGCTCACCCTTTCTTAAAGCTGGCCTTTCACACTGCAGCTAGATACACACCTTCCCCCTCTTTTACTGTCATGCAGTGTAGAAAATGACATGGTAAAATAATTTGTCACCGTCCCCGCATGAAACCATCCCGTGTCATTCTTTAGTGTGTATCTCAACCTCAGTCCTTCTACATCAGCATTCTTCAATGCAAGACTTGAGGGTCAGCAGCTGGAAACTGTCCCGTGCTATTCTTTAGTGTCTATCTGAACCTCAATCCTTTTTTACCGGCATTCTTCAATGCAAGTCTTGAGGGTC
The DNA here is from genome assembly GCF_902459505.1 of Geotrypetes seraphini. Classification (NCBI taxonomy): domain Eukaryota; kingdom Metazoa; phylum Chordata; class Amphibia; order Gymnophiona; family Dermophiidae; genus Geotrypetes; species Geotrypetes seraphini. Next base: position 70,810,648 of record NC_047097.1, on the reverse strand, counting down.
AGTGGTTGTGCCCATTTATACTCTGATTCTTCCTTCTCTCCTTGAAGAATGACATGGGGATGTTTCCTGCAGTTATCCACGGGGATGGAGACGGTGCCAAATTCTATCACTCATTCTCTTGTGTACAATATTGCAGAGCTCCGTTCCTGCCACCAATTGATCTTTCTCTGACGAATATGTTCAACTACTGGAGGGTCCTAATCCTAGCACAGGAGAGAAAATAGGTTCAAATTTTAAACAAAGAGATAAGAACATATAAGAACATAAGCGTTGCCTCTGCCGGGTCAGACCAGGGGTCCATCGTGCCCGGCAATCCGTTCCCGCGGCGGCCCCCCAGGTCCATGACCTGAAAGTGTTCCCTACCTAACCTAAAATATTCATACCCTATTCGCTCAATGTCCTGTAAGGTAAACCTCTATCTGTACCCTGTTATCCCCTTCGCTTCCAGGAAGTCATCCAGTCCCTTTTTGAACCCCAGAATTGTACTCTGTCTTATCACCTCTCCGGGAAGCGCGTTCCAGGTGTCCACCACCCTCTGAGTGAAGAAGAACCTCCTTGCATTCGTTATGAATCTGTCTCCTCTCAGTTTTTCTGAATGACCTCTTGTTTTAGTTGTCCCTGCTAGTCTAAAGAATCTGTCCCTCTCCACCTTCTCTATGCCTTTCATGATTTTATAAGTTTCTATCATGTCCCCTCTCAGTCTCCGCTTCTCCAGGGTAAAGAGCCCCAGCCTGTCTAACCGTTTGGCATATGAAAGGTTCTCCATACCCTTTATCATCCTCGTTGCCCTCCTCTGGACCCTCTCGAGTATTGCCATGTCCTTCTTGAGGTATGGCGACCAGTATTGGACGCAGTATTCCAGATGTGGGCGCACCATTGCTCGATTCAGTGGCAGAATAACTTCTTTTGTTCTGGTAGTGATACCTTTTTTGATAATGCCCAACATTCTGTTCGCTTTTTTTGAGGCCGCTGCACATTGTGCCGCCGGCTTCATTGTGTTATCCACCAATACCCCCAGATCTTTTTCTTGGCTGCCTTCCCCGAGTACCCTCCCTCCCATCGTATAGCTGTACATGGAGTTCCCCTTCCCTATGTGCAAGACCTTACATTTCTCCACATTGAAGCTCATCTGCCATTTTTTTGCCCAGTCACTCAGTTTGTTCAGGTCGCTCTGCAGTTCTTTGCATTCCTCAACAGTTCTGGCCCTGCTGGAGAGTTTTGTGTCATCCGCAAACTTGATAACTTCGCACTTTGTCCCCGTTTCTAGATCATTAATAAATATATTGAACAGCAATGGTCCCAGCACTGACCCTTGCGGAACACCACTTGTGACCCCTATCCAGTCAGAGTAGTGCCCCTTTACTCCTACCCTCTGTTTCCTGTCCGCCAGCCAATTTTTGATCCATCTGTACACGTCCCCTTCTACCCCGTGACTCCACAGTTTCTTCAGTAAGCGTTCATGGGGCACCTTGTCAAAGGCTTTTTGGAAATCTAGATATATAATGTCTACTGGGTCACCTTGGTCCAATTGCTTACTTATCCCCTCAAAGAAATGCAGTAGATTTGTCTGGCATGATCGGCCTTTACAGAAACCATGCTGGCTCGATCTCATCAGATTATTTTTTTCTATATGCTCATTGATACCTTCCCTGATCATTGATTCGACCATCTTCCCCGGAACAGAGGTTAAGCTCACCGGTCTGTAGTTTCCCGGGTCGCCTCTCGATCCTTTTTTGAAGATCGGTGTAACATTCGCTATCTTCCAGTCCTCCGGGATTACCCCTGTTCTCAAGGACAGGTTGCAAATATGCTGCAGTAACTCTGCTGTTTCATCTCTGAGCTCTTTCAGTATTCTCGGGTGGATCCCGTATGGGCCCGGAGCTTTGTCCGTTCTTAATCTATCTATCTGCCTGAGAACGTCTTCAAGGCTTACCTCCATGCATGATAATTTACCCTCTTGATCTCCCCTGAAGATTTTTTCCGGTTCTGGCACACTGGATGCGTCCTCTATTGTAAAGACCGACGAGAAAAACTTGTTTAGCCTACCAGCCACCTCTTTTTCCTCTTTCACCACTCCCTTCCGGTCACCCTCATCCAGGGGCCCCACCTCCTCCCTCGCTGGCTGTTTCCCTTTCACATATCGGAAAAATGGTTTGAAATTTCTTGCTTCCTTGGCTAGTCTCTCCTCATACTCTTTCTTGGCTTTCCTGACTACTCGGTGACATTCTTTTTGTTGCTTCCTGTGCTCTCTCCAGTTTCCTTCAGTTTTGTCCTTTTTCCACTTCCGAAATGATTTTTTTCTTGTCTCCTATCACTTTCTTTACTTCACTGGTTATCCATGCAGGGTCCTTTGTCTGATTCTTCTTGGAACCTTTCCTAAATCTTGGTATATATAGGTTTTGTGCCTTGTTTACTGTGTCCTTGAATAGGGAGCAGGCTTGCTCCACAGTCCGAGTTTCCTTGGAGCTGTTTCTGAGCTTCTTTCTCACCATTTGTCTCATGGCATCATAGTTCCCTTTCTTGAAGTTAAATGTTGTTGCCTTGGTTCTCTTTCCCATAGGTAGTCCTACTTGCACTTTGAACTGAATCATGTTGTGGTCACTGGTTCCTAGTGGTCCTATGATCTCCACATCCTTCGCGGGGCCTTTCAGCCCATTGAGGATCAGATCCAGAGTCGCTGATCCTCTCGTTGGTGCCTCGACTAGTTGTTCCATGAAGCAGTCCTGGACTGCTTCCAGGAACTCCATTTCCCTTGCACATTTTGAATTTCCAAGACACCAGTCTATCCCAGGATAGTTGAAATCTCCCATAACTATGGTGTTTGGGTTCTTGCATTCCCTTCTCAGCTCGGCTACCATTTCTGTATCTTCAGCTTCAGTTTGCCCAGGTGGACGGTAGAACAGTCCCATCTTTATCTCGGATCCGTTGCTTCCTGGTACTTTGATCCACAATGACTCCAGTTGGGCATTTGTCTCTGCTGTGTCCACAGTGGTTGAGTGAATGGTATCCCTTATGTATAGTGCTATTCCTCCCCCCTTCTGGTAAGTCCTGTCTTTTCGGTAGAGTTTGTATCCTGGCAGTACTATGTCCCATTTGTTTTCCTCGTTCCACCATGTTTCCGTGATCCCTATGATGTCTAGTCTCTCATTATTGGCCATGACTTCTAGTTCCCCCCATTTTGTTCTTTAGGCTCCTTGCATTAGTATACATGCAGTTCAAGTCCTGGCATTTTCCCTTCCTTTCTATTTTCCCTTGCATTTCATGCTTCATTCTGTCCCCTTCCTGGCCTGCCAACTCCTGAGTATTGTCTCTTTTGTCCTCTCTTTGTGGTAGATTCCTATTGCCTTCCCCTTGTGGCGTGTTCCTATTGTCCTCCTCTTGTTCTTTCTCATCATCCAGTCCCGTTTTGACTTCCCCTTCCAGTATGTTCATCCTTTCCCCCTCTCGCTTCATCTGACTCCCTTGTTTGTTCATAGTCTGTTGCTTGCCACTTGTGTCTTCCCCAAAATCTTTCCCCTCAGTACCCTCACTGGGTATTGTTTCCCGAACCGTCGATACCAGGTCGACTGTCGGCTTTCCCCTTCTACTTAGTTTAAAGCTTGCTCTATCGCTCTTCTGACGTTATTTGCTAGTTGTCTAGTTCCCGCCTTGCTCAGGTGTAGACCATCCTTCTTGAAAAGCTTGTTCTTTCCCCAGAACGTTGTCCAGTTCCTCACGAAGAGAAATCCCTCTTCTTCACACCATTTTCTCATCCATGCGTTAATTGATTGTAGCTCCGTCTGCCTCTTCGTTTCTGCCCTCGGTACTGGCAGGATCTCTGAGAAGGCTATCCTCTGGGTCCTCATCTTCAGTTTCCTTCCTAAGATCTTGAATTGTTCAGTCAGTGCATTCTTGCTGTAGTCCCTCCTGGTGACATCGTTCGTCCCGACGTGGACTATCACTGCTGTCTCTTCCGTCTCTGCTCCTTCCAGGATTCTCTCAGATGGTTTGAATAGGCCTGGAGTGAGCTTCGATGACAAGTCCAGTAGCTGGAACTTAAGGTATTGGACGGACTTTGCGGTTAATGGCCCAGAAATAACTAAGAAAAAAAGTCAATTTAATGTAATTATGAATTTATAATGCATGTAAAAATTGAGCAGACTGGATGGACAATCCAGGCCTATATGATGTGGTTGGCTTTAGTGATGAACTGATTCACCGAGTGGTAAAGTTGTTTTCTGCTGTTTGTTTTTTTTCTTAAGTAAAAGGCTGAAAAGGGTAGCAAAGTGTTATTGCTGGGGTTTCACAACAGGACCCTAGGCTTGCGCCTGACTTAATGCAACAAGAGAGCTGCTGTTCAAGTTCTCATTGGTGAGGGAGGGGGCGAGAGGAGCTTGCAAAATGAGAACCTTTCTTTTACAGGAGCACGCCTTGCTTACCCTGAGTGACTAGTGTCGGTTGTGCTTGTTTATCTGGGGTAGAGAATGAGACGTAATGAGGTTTAGAAAGGTTGGCAGGGAGATTGTTTCTGTTTGTAGCACTGGGACATGCTGTGGTTCTCTGATCTTTACATCCAGGGTTGTTGGCTGGACACAGAAAATGTGCCTTGGGAAAGGTTGTTTTCTCCTGCCATTTGGTAACAAAGATCCTTGTTCTTTTGGCTAGATTGATTACTTACTACATGCTCTTGGTGGTGGTTGGGGGGAGGAGAACGATAAACCTCAGATATATGTCCTCCTAAACTGGACATACAGAAGCCAACAATACTATGGGAAAATGCAAGGACAAAATTATTTAAATGCTACCTCTTTATTTGCTAGAGGAATTTGGGAACTTTTTTGGGGTTTTTTCTCTTTAGCATGGATCTCCACCAGATGCTGGGTTTTAGGCACTTTGCACAAGCTCTTTGCAGTATTAATGTGCTGGCCCTTTTTTTTTTTTTTTTTTTTTTAAAGGTACATAGACAATTTCTCAAAATTATTGGGGGTGCTAAACCCAATGGAAATTACCTTTCCCTGGACAGTGTCAAGGAGTTTGTTCTATATTGAGGGCACCCGAGTACCCACAGAGCAGTGCTTTCCAAGCTGTTCCACAGTTCTGCTCCTGTATAGGCTCCACTTGCCACGCAGCATATTTTTGCCCTCTGGAATTCCCTTCCTGCTTCATTATGCCCGTTATAATTTAGAGCATTGGTTCTTAAACCTGTCCTGGGGGCCCACAGCCAGTTGGGTTTTCAAGATATCCCTAATGAATATGGATGAGGCAGGTTTGCATATACAGGCAGTCCCCGAGTTACAGATGCTTGACTTAAGTACGACTTGTACTATGAACACAGTTGTGATTTCATTTGATTTCACTGAGCAGTATTTCCAGTGACATAAACTCCTACATTTGTTCTGCAACAGATTCAGAAATGATGCATGGTCATGTGAAGAACAAGGTTGTACATGCTGTACCTTAGAGGGAACACTAGTAGGGAGAGTTGGCCCTTTTGTCAGCTGGGAGCAGAATCTTAAAATCTACAAGTTCTGAGTTACATACAAATCCTACTTAAGAACAGCTTTAAAAATGTAACTCATTCTTAACCCAGGGACTGCCTGTAATAGAGGTGTCAGGCATGCAAATCTGTCTCATGCATATTCCATTAGGGATATTTTAGAAAACCCGACGGGTTGGGGGTCCCCCAGGACAGGTTTAAGAGCCATTGATTTAGAGCTATGCTGAAGACTTAACCTTTTCCATAAAGCTTTAGGTTCTACTTCTCTGGGGCTAGGTGCACGCTGATCGAACCTGGATCAGTTCCCTCCCTTCTCTTCTGCTTCCCTTCTGTTGTCTTCACATTAGAGAGTTGTGCGGGGACAGAAATCCCACCCGTCCCCACCCGTCCCTGCCAAAGTCCCACCCGTCCCCGCGAGGAATCCCTCCGTCCCCACCCGGAATCCCCTCCGTCCCCGCCCGTCCCCGCGAGGAATCCCCTACGTCCCCGCCTGTCCCTATAAACTACAGAAATAGTTATTTCATTTAATTATGCTACTGAATTAAAGGCTCTGGTAGAAACCCATTTAAAAATAAGCAAAAAGACTTTATTAATTTGGAAATATTAATTGGGAAGAATACATACTTTGTAAACGGGTTTCTACCAGAGCCTCTAATGTTTATAAATTTTTATCAACACAACTAATATACTACTTTATCCTTAAGCAAAAAAAAAAAAAAGAAGAATTTTTTTCCTACCTTTATTGCCTGGTTTCTGCTTTCTTCATGTTCTCATTCAATTCCTTCCATCCACTGCCTCTCTTCTCTCTGTGTCTTCCATTTGCTCTGTTACTGTGCCTCTCCCTTTCTCCCCCCTCCCAAATTGGTCTGGCACCCATCTTTTTCCCTCCGCTCCCCCCATAGTCTGGCACCTCTGTCTTCTTCCCTGCCAGCGTCTTCTTCCCATTCCCTCTTCCCCATTTCCTTTCAGTGTCCTTCTCCCCCACCATCTTCCCCATGTCCTGTCAGGCAGCATCCTTCTCCCCCCTCTGCCTTCCCCATGTCCTTTCAGCGTCCTTCTCCCCCCTCTGCCTTCCCCATGTCCTTTCAGCGTCCTTCTCCCCCCTCTGTCTTCCCCATGTCCTTTCAGCGGCCTTCTCCCCCCTCTGTCTTCCCCATGTCCTTTCAGCGGCCTTCTCCACCCCTGTTTTCCCCATGTCCTTTCAGTGGCATTCTCCACCCCTTTGTCTTCCCCAGTGCTTTCAGGGTCCTCCCCCCCCCTTCCTCCTGTTTACCCCATGTCCTTTCAGCGTTCTTTTCCACCCCTTTGTCTTTCCCAGTGTTTTCAGCGGCCTTCTCCCCCCTTAAGCGTCTTTTCTTCTCCACTCCACCTTTCCTCCCTCCCTGCCTCCACCTTTGTGGCGCTTTTGCACCCGACCGACAACAGAACAGGCCCGGTCGGACAAATCTCCCTGTCCTGTAGCCGCGAATCTAAATTACCTTCTTACAGCAGCTGGAGTAGTGAAGCTGCTGTAAGAGGTAATTTAGATTTGCGGCTACAGGGCAGGGAGATTTGTCGGCCGGCCTGTTGTCGGTCGATCGGGGGACCTGACCGGCTGTGCACATTCTCCGGGGCGGACCGCCCCCTCCCCCCTCTTTCGTACGCCATTGCCTTCTCTCTACCTGCCCTGCCGCACACAGCCGACCGGAAGTCTTCCTGATGTCAGCGCTGACGTCGGAGGAAGGGAGGGCTTTGCTTAAGCCCTCCCTCTGACGTCAGTGCTGACATCGGGAAGATTTCCGTTCGGCTGTGTGCTGCGACAGGGCAGGTAAGGAAAAGGAGACTACCCTCGCGGCTCGAGTGCACTGCGATCCAACCCCGCAGGAACCCCGCGGCCCTCGGAGGCGTCCCCAGGGATCCCCGCGACCCTAGGGGGCGTCCCCACGGGATCCCCGTGACCCAAAGGGGGAACCCGCGGGTCCCGCGGGATTCCCGTCATCCCCGTTCCCGTGCAGCTCTCTACTTCACATGTTGATATTCCTTCCACTCTTGAGGTTATAGTCCTGTTACTTGCCTTGTGCTTTTACTTTTTACGTGGTATAGAAAGTTCTCCAATAAACAAGAACGCAAATGCTAATCGAATATAATCCTAAGTAGATTGATGTGCCTCTTCCTCCTCCCTTCCCCCCCCCCTTCCCAAGACATTCTCTGGTCGAAACATTCTGTGCTTAGTGCTTTTAGGTCCAGGTGACTTGGGACAATGTGGTGGCTTTTGTCCTATTAACTTGGATTAGATATAGGTAAGTAACCCATTGAAGAGCTATGAAATGGTCACTATTGACCACATAATTCTACTATTACTACTCGTTTCTATAGTGCTACTGGACATACACAGAACTGTACATTAAAACAGAGAAGACATGTTTCCTGCTCAAAAGAGCTTACAATCTAGTCAAATAAGATTGGACAAGAAGGCGCATTAATACACTGCTCAGGTGGTAGAATTACAGAGGGAATGAAAAAGAGAGATATTGGTGCTTAGAAGGTGGGTTAGAGTTTGGAATTGAAAGCAGCTTCAAAGAAGTGAGCTTTGAGTCTGGAATTGAATAACGGCCACAGACGGGAGCTTGATGGATCAAGTCAGGCAGTTTGTTCCAGGCATATGGTGCAGCAAGGTAGAAGGGACAAAGTCTGGAGTGTAGAGGAGAAGGGTACAGATAAGAGAGACTTATCTGATGGGCATCGTGCCAGGGGGGTAGTGTGAGGAGAGAGATACTGAGGAGCTGAAGAGCTGCGAAGCAAATACACCTGTAGGCCATTAAGAGGAGTTTGAACTATATGTGGAAACAGATAGTCTCAAGTCAATAAAGTACGACGGCCTACTAGCCACTCGAGCAGCAAAAATAGACAACCAAATCTCCAACCTATTGACAATAACCCCAGACTACAAGATGTTCAGAAAGGAAATAAAAACTATACTCTTCAAGAAATCCCTTAATAAAGCTTAATACCATGAATACCCCCTTCTTACCATCCCCTCCCTAACCCCAGATCCTACTTATCCCTCTCTTAGAAACCATCTCTAATCTAAAGTTGTAACACTTCTTCCATAACTCTTTTTGTAATCCGCTTTGAACCAAAAGGTAATGGCGGAATAGAAATCTGTAATGTAATATAATGTAAAGTGACTTGAGGAGAGGGATAATGTGGGCATAGCGATATTGAGGCGTGCAGCAGAGTTCTGAACAGACTGAAAGAGAGAGATGGTTTAGCGGATTCAAACTTTTTTTTTTTTTTCCTCTTTCCCTCTTCTTTGCAAATGTTTTCAGTTCATCACCCAGACTAAGACGTGGGAGGAAAAGCCCTAAATAACCATGTCCCAGAAAGTTTTGATGTTGGCATTTTTCCTGAGGAATGTTTCCCTAAGCACCTCATTTTGCACCCGACTTCTTGCAGAGTGCAGATTGTTTGTGGAGAGTGTAGCAAAGTGGTTAGAGCTGCAGCCTCAGCACTTTGAGGTTGTGGGTTCAAATCCCATGCTGCTCCCTGTGACCCTGGACAAGTCACCTAAAATCCTCCATTACCCCAGGTACATTAGATAGATTGTGAGCCCACCGGAACAGACAAGGAAAATGCTTGAAGTACCTAAGTGTAAACTGCTTTGAGTGGTGGTTAAACTACAACAAGGTGGTATACAAGTCCCAGATGCCTTCTATAGTAGAAGTTGCCACTTGGGGAAAAGATTCCGAGAGAAGTTGTAAACAGTATATTGACATCCTTACCTCAAGTATGGTGTGACCAAAAAGCTGTGGGGGAGTAATTGGAAGGGAGGGGGATTAAAGCAGAGAATATTATAATGCCTCTATTGGTCCATGAGGCAACTGCATCTTGAGGACTATGTCAAACTCTGTTGTCTCCATCTCAAAAAGATGTACACTTCCCCCTCCCCATTCGTGGTTTCCCTACTTGCGATTTCACATAATCGTGATATTTTTTTTTGGGGGGGGGGAGGAGGGACAAATAAACCCCATATTTTTGTCTTCCCCCTGGCATCCCGGCCTTACCTGGTGGTCTAGCTGGTTTTCGGGGCAGAAGCGATTTTCCTACTCTCTGCCCCGTGCAGAAAGCCATTAGGAAATGGCTGTGGGGAGTTCCCGTAGTCTCTCGAGAGACTACGGGAACTCCCCACAACCATTTCCTAATGGCTATCTGCACGGGGCAGGAGCGTAGGAAGATCGCTCCTGCCCCGAAAACCAGCTAGACCACCAGGTAAGGCCGGGATGCCAGGGGGAAGACAAAAATATGGGGTTTATTTGTCCCTCCCCCCCCCCCCAAAAAAAAATATCACGATTATGTGAAATCGCAAGTAGGGAAACCACGAATGGGGAGGGGGAAGTGTACATCTTTTTGAGATGGAGACAACAGAGTTTGACATAGTCCTCAAGATGCAGTTGCCTCATGGACCAATAGAGGCATTATAATATTCTCTGCTTTAATCCCCCTCCCTTCCAATTACTCCCCCACAGCTTTTTGGTCACACCATACTTGAGGTAAGGATGTCAATATACTGGGGAAGGCGGAAGGGAGGCTGGGGTGGGTCAGAGCCGGATATTCGCGGTTTTTCGCCATTCGCGGTCCGGCTCTGCCCCTATCCCCCGCGAATAACGAGGGAGAAGTGTAGTTAAATTAGACGAGATCCACAAAATGTTAGAGATGATAGGATAAAGGTGTATGAAATCATGAATGAGATGGACCAGGCAACTAGGAAACGATCATTTACCCTCTAAGGTACTACTGTGGGACACTAATACAGATAGCAATTTTAAAACAAACTGAAACAAAGTGTATATACCGTGTTTCCCCGAAAATAAGCCCTAGTCACCGGCAGCAGCGCTTCCCCCATGCACTCCCCCCCCTTCCGCCAACCGTGAGACTGAAATACTGTACCTTGTAACAAACGGCAGCAATGTAGACAGGCTGCTTTGCGGCCTTCTCCTGCCTGGGCGCATGTGCCGCATTGCTGATGACATCATCAGTGAATCAGCAGAGGATCGCCCGAGCAGGAGAAGGCTGTGAAGCAGCCTATCTACATTGCTGTGACGCTGCCGTTTGTTACAAGGTACAGTATTTCGGTCTCACGTTCAGCGGGAGAGATGGAAGGGAGGTGCAGGGGAGGGAGGGTTACAAGCTGCAAGGGTTCGGCTGCACAAGGGATGGGAGGGAAGGAGGGATAGAAGCTGCAAGGGTTCTGCACAAGGAATGGGAGGGAGGGATAGAAGCTGCAAGGGCTCTGCTGCAAGAGGAATGGGAGGGAAGGAGTGATACAAGCTGCCAAAGGTTCTGCTGCACAGGGGGATGGGAGGGATAGAAAGACACTGCAAATGGGGATGGGTGAGAGGGAAGGAAAGATGCTGCACATGGTGGGGAGAGAAAGGAAATAGGAAGAATTGGGGTGGAGGAGAGGAAGAGAGATGAGCATTGTACATGAAAAAAAGACGACCTACCCTGAAAATAAGACCTGGTGCCTTTTTTGGGCCCAAAATTAATATAAAACAGTGTCTTATTTGGGGGGAAATCTGGTTTTTATATTTTTTTAACTTTGTAAACAATCAAGGTATGGGATTTGTTGCTGGAACATTCTAGGTTTGAAAAGGTTATAGACTTCCCCCTGATAATTTGTCTGAAAACATTTATTTAGCCAGGTGGGTTGGGGGGAAAGTCTAGCTTTAGAGTTCCTGGTATTCTAGTGACCCGTTAGACCAGGAGCGATTCCCATGCTCTCTCCAATTAAAATTGCTATTGTAATGCCAGCTCCAGTTTCAAAATGGCTGCCACAACCTCCAGTGGCAGCCATGTTGAAATTGGAGCTGCCATGGACAGGAGTGATCACTAGTAGCCATTTTGACAGTGGAGACAGCATAAGCCAGAGTCCAACTAGCCACGAGACTCTTATGGGAGGTGTGGGGGGAGAGAAGACGCTCTCCTTGTTTGAAGAGAGAGGAGGAGGGTAGAGGTTGCTACTGGTTTAGGGGTAGGGCACTTTGGTTTCAGCGAAAACTGAGTGGCAAAGGTTGGCCGTAGATTTGATTTCAACCAAAACTGAAGAAGGGGACAAAAAGACTTTTGGTTGCCCGCTAGCCTACTCTTTGTAATCTGCAAGATTTTTCCCAGCATGGTCAAAGTCAAAGATGGGAGGGTGAACTTGAGAAACCTTTTTTTCTGTCCCAGCATGACACGTCTGGTTCGTGTAGTAGTAACTCTGTTACCTGTCTAGCATGCAGTGCGTCTGTGGCAACAGGATTAGAAACTACATTCCTTATTGCCATGCAAAGCAATAATGAAGAAATTCCCATGAACTCTGGTTTACAATGACTTTGTATTTGTATTTGGTTTTCTTTTTAAGCAGATGGTCTTGTTTGTTTTTTGATTAAACATTAATCGGAAATCAATTTATGACTTTGTAAGTGACATTAGATAGTATCATTACTAGCCAGGGTAAATAGTACATTTATCTAATTGTAAAAAGGTGACTTGGCTATTGTGTGAAATACGCCAGAAGTGTGTGTTTGGGGGGGGGGGGGGGTTGAATTAGTAAATTTTATGTTACTTGAATACCTGCTTTATTAAGATGATTTTCCTTTGTAGCTTATTTGAGGACAAGGTTTAACCAACCAAATCTATAGAGATTAAACAGGAGAGGTTAGGGTCAGGATGATGGATCCTAATCTGTGTTGGGCCAATGTGTCACCCCACTCAAGTATGGATTTTGCAGCTGGTGTGCCTGGAAGCTGCTCAGGTCAGAGGAGAATTCTGATGTGGAGTACCGTAAGAGGGAATAGTGGCTGCCGCCATTTTAGTAATTTGAGTGACCAAGCCTGAAAAAGCAAGGAGTGGCATAGTAAGCTGCTTGAAGGTGGTGGTGAAGGATCATTGTTGGACTCGGGGAGGGGAGCCGGGGGCATATTAAGAGCTGAACTTGGATGAGTCTATAGGAGGGTTGTCCGTCAGTCAGTTCTCAAGAATTGCAATCCAGTTGGGTTTTCACGGTTTCCCCAATAAATTTGCGTAAGATTTATTTGCATGCACTGCTTCCATTGTATGCAAATGGATCTCATGCATATTCATTTTTGGAAATCCTGAAACCTGACCTGGCGAGGGCTGAGGATGGACGCCCCTGGTATGTAGTAACACCAACAAAGCGCCCGACAAGGTGTTAATGGTCAAATCCACAATGAGTCACCTTGTTGCAGTTGGACACAGTTCAAGCAATGCCAGCCTCAGAGGAAGGGAAAGGGCATTATTCAGTCTGTTTCATGGTTCCGGAAAGGGTGACGCCTTACGCCCCATCCTGGATCTCAAAACATGTCAACAAGGCCCTCAAGATGGTGGTGGTGGTCACAGCCTTCATTCGTCAGGAAAGCGTCTTAGGCCAATCATCCAAATACAGATGGACTCATCAGAGCTTCTTTGCAGCAAGAGAACTTGCAGGCCACGTTCACGGTGGTCAGCCTGCTGCAATTGCTAGATTGGGTGATCAACTTGCCAAAAGCCATCTCTCCCTTCACCCCCATTGGTCTGGCATCCATCTTTTTCCCTATCCTCCTCCAGTGGTCTGGCATCTCTCTCCTCTGCTCTCCTTCCCTCTCCCCCCCCCCCCCCCCCCCAGTGTGTGCACCTGGGGCAGTCTGCCCTGCCCTTGGTATGCCACTGCATGCTCCTAAGCCCTGGGCTGCTAAAACATATTCTTCCACTCAGCATGTAATCTTAGAGGTTTCAAACTGTGGTCCTTGCTGGGTTTCCAGAGCTCAGGGTGAGCATGTGGCAAGGAATCTGATGTGGATTCTGCAGGCATATGGTGGCCATTGGCCTGGAATCTGTGCGTGCCAATGGAAGTTCTGCAATGCTGCAAAAGGGGATGGGACCAGTCCCACAAAACAAGAATGTGCCTGAAGCCAAGGAGAGCAGAGCAATGATCCAAACCCATGGTCAATAGGGAGTCATTAATTGAAGATGAATTAAATCTACAAACGTTTGGGGGGGGGTTTACCTGTAGAGGACAGTGAGAAGGAATTAGTAAAAGGATGGGTGAGCCAAACCTGCATCGAACAGCAGCTGGATAGGAAAAAGTGTATTGAAACTTGCTGGGGAATGGAGGGAACTGGAAGGCTGAGTGAAGGGAAAATGAAAAACAGAACAGTTCTAAAAAGATTTAGGGAATGGAGCATGAAGAGAACTATTTAAACTCCCTGCCCCCAAATATAAAATCATATTATACCTGTGCAGGAGTGTGAGGGGTTAGAAGAAATCAGGGAAAATGAAAAACAGAGTATGGTGCAGATGGGCTGAGGGAAATGGGAGACAGTTGGAGAAAAGTGCTATGAATGACTTATATGACGAGAGGACGTGGGATGCTGCGAGGGGGAGGAAAGTAGAGGCCCTAACTTTTGAGATGTCCACATTACCTGCCTTGCTGTTGACATTTACCGTATTTGCTGGTGTATAGGGCGCAATGGCGTATATTAAGATGCACCTCCTTTTTTATACACACTTAAGAAAAAAAAATCTTATCTTTTCATGACTTTCCATAATGATTTACTGTACTAATTTTATAGTTATTTATGTCTTCAAAAAATGTAAATAGGGAACACTGTAGTTAGGTACCTTTTAATCTTCATCCTCAAAACCCAGAAACACGTGACACGTGTGCACTTGTGAGACCTCGCAGCATCCGAGAAAGAGCAGAAACAACATGATGGTATATTAATATAAACCAGAAGTTTTAGACTGACTGAAATTGCAACTCATAATTTTGATTACCAGTGCATAAGACACACCCCATATTTTAAGCGCAGTTTGAGGGGACAAAAGTGCGTCCTATACACCGGCAAATATGGTAGATACAGTTGGTCACTTACTACCCAATGTATTTTTTTTTGTTGTTTGTTTTTTTTCTTTTCTGGATGAGGGGGAAATTAGTTGCGTGTTATGAGCTGAGCACCCCCAATCTTTGGCCTTAGCTTGTTTGTTCTGGGCTGTTTGTCATGAGGCAGCATGGTGTAAACATCTTCAGAAAAAAAAAAAAGTATCCTCCTGTGGGCAGGACAGATATGTCCATTGGGGCCCAGTCAGATTGCCCTGTGGCTACTTTCATTCCACAAATAAGATCTCTTCATATATATTTTTAAAGTAAGTATATCCAGTAATCAGGCTACATGCAGAAGAGCTTAATTGTAAACAGGTGTGTGCAGATACTGGGTAGTTCAGACTGAATGCTTTGTACTTTGTGTATTCAGTGCCCTAAGCATTTCTCTGGGCCTCTTCCACTCCCTGTTTCAGACTTCCCTTTCCAGATGCAGCCAGCTGTTAAACCATACAACCTCGCTGCTAAACTCTGGTCTTTCTCTTCCCTTTTTAAAACCTCCCCTCTGCCCTCCTCCAGTCTGTATACAGTTTGAAGTATTTTCCAGATTCTGTGCTTTTAATCTGTCTGTCCCTCCCTATCACTTTGCATTGCTTCAGAGCTCCGTTAGTCCCTCCTTTACCGCTTTTTATTTCCACAGTGCTTCCCAGTATTTTCCATTAGTGCATCCTACCTCTCCAACCCATTCCTCCTCTGTTTTTGGATTTTTTTTTTTTTTTTGCCAAACCTCCTTTTCCTCTGCTCCAGAATTGGGAATGCCCACAGGCAAATATTCGGTGGCTTTAGAATGCAATCAGCATCTCTTTGCAGATGTTTCCCTAAAACTGTTTGCTTAACTTCTGCTGATTCCTTCATGTGCAGTGGAGATGCACGTGCTGTAAGGAGTACATAAGAATGCAAACCTTTCTCTGGATGTCAGAGCGCAAGAAGGGATTTAGGCGCCAGTGCTCTCTGCACGCAGCGTTGATGTCAGGGTGGAGACTCTGGTCTTCAAAAGCCATCAGTTGGCTGGTTTTCAGGTTGCAGAAGCTGCCCCTGCTTCTTTGAGATACATTACTTTAAGTTATTGGATTGTAGAACGTATAGTTAAATTCCAGAGCTTTAAAAAAGTGATGGTTTTCCTGATTAGGCTGCCGTGTTTTATGCCTTGTTGTTACCACTTTGTTTTAATTCTTTCTTCATTTCATTACGGTTCTTTTTGTTTGTTTGTTTGGCATTGATTTAGTTTGCTACATCTTGGGTTTTGGCCAGGTGCTAGTGACCTGGATTGGCCATCGTGAGAAAGGGCTATTGGGCTTGATGGACCATTGGTCTGACCCAGCAAGGCTATTCTTAGGTTCTTATGTTTTGCATACTGCTTTGTGCATCTCTTTTTGGGTAGGAGAGTGGTTTATAAATCATCCCAATGAATATGTATGAGATTTGTTTATGCAAATCTGTCTTGCATATTCATTATAATTATCGAGGAAAATCTAGCTGGTCCTTAGTCTGCAAGCTTGAGTGGTCACCCCTCTCCCAGTTGAATCTTTAGCCTTGTGTTATCTTCCACGACTGATTCATTTATTATCGACACATTTTCTTATATACACTACAGGCTCCAAAGCTATTGAAGTGGTGTACATTCAGGTAACGTAGGTATTTTGCCCTCCCTTGGGGGGCAATGGAGGATTACCTACTGATAGCACAGTATGGCCTCCTGTTGGTGGCAGCTCTGGGTTAGCATTTCCCCCGTTGGCAGCAGTGGTTCCAGCACTGCATCTGCCCTTTGCTGCCTTAATCTATTCCCGTTCCGGTATCCATCCCAGCTTCGCCCTACAGTGTCTCTCATCCCGCCTTTCTTCCCTCCAGTCAACTGTGCAGCGGGGATCTCTGCTGACCCCTTAAGGATGTACATTCACAGGTCACCACTTTCTACTCCTCTCGGGATGCATGAGACCAGAAGGTCTATAGGTTTTTAATATGCTGGTGCTGACAACGGAGTAGACGGAAGATGGCATATAAATCTTTTAAATAAATAAATAAATGGCAGTGGAAAGCAGCAGCAGGGATTTCAGTTGCGCCAACCACTGGTGGTAGCTCCTGTGACCCTTTGGCTAGCAGGGCATGGTGACGGGTAGAGAATGACAGTGGAACAAATTTTTCCCATCTCAGCAGGAACTCAATTTCTCTGTCCGTCCCTGCGAGTTTTGTCCCTTTCCCTGCCCCATTGTTGTAAGCTTTGCCTTTAACCGCACAAGCCTCAAACACTTATGATTTTAAAGTGTTTGAGGCTTGTGCAGATGAGGACGGAGCTTAGGCATTGGTGGAATGAGGCATTATGACATCCCAAAGCTGAGTTCTAGAATGTTGCTACTTAGGATTTTCAAGTGTTTGAAGCTTGTGCAGATGAGGACGGAGCATGCAGGAATGGGTCAGGGTCAGGAAAAGAACTCCCCGGGACAGGAAAATGAGTTCTGCGAGGACGGGGAAAAATTTGTCCCCATGTCATTCTCTAGTGACCAGCCACACTGCTTGGCTCAGTAACTTCCTCTACAGTTGGTCTGCTGACAGCCCTGCAAATTTGCACCCTAGGCAATTGCCTAATTTGCCTAATGGTGGAACTGGCCTATTTCTCTCCATACAGCAATATGAGATGGGCTAGACTCAGGAGGAAGGGGGACAGAGGATAGCTGCAGACAAGAGATGGTTTGAGCTGCCTGGAGTTTCCCCATCAGTTGATGCTTGTTTCCTGTAGTATAGCTGCTGACACTTTAAATTAGCGGAATTAGAAAAGGTACAGAGAGAGATGACGAAAATGATAAAAGGGATGGAATGACTTTTGTGGCTAGGGCTCTTCAGGTGGAGAAGAGATGACTCGGGGGATAAAAAATACTGAGTGGAGTGGAAAAGGTAGATTTGAATTGCTTGTTTATTCTTTCCATAAGTACTTAGGACTAGGGGCATGCAATGAAGCTACTAAGTAGTAGATTTAAAATAAACAGGAACTGGAGAAAATATTTCTTCACACAATGTGTAATTAAACTCTGGAATTTGTTGTCAAAAAATGTGGTGAAATCGGTTGGCTTAAAAAAAGGTTTGGATAATTTCCTAAAAGGGAAGCCCATTGGCCATTATTGAGATGGCTTGGGGAAATCCACTGCTTCTTCCTAGGATAAGCAGCATAAAATCTGTTTTACCACTTGGGATCTATCTGGGTACTTGGGACCTGGGTTGGCCATTGTTGGAAACATGAAACTGGGATAGATGGACCACTCTTATGTTCTTAAATGCTAGCAACTACCTGAATATTAGTTCTTTCACCAGTAACCAAACAAAACTCCTGCTTTAATTTTGTGAATGGTGGCAGCGTGGTTGGTAGATTTATACTGAAGAAGAGAGACCATTTACAATCTCAATCTCCCATCTCTTTCCATTGATGGCTTTTTTTCCCCCATTGCTCGTCTTAAAATTTATATACTTCAAATTTGGCTAAACTTTGTAGCAGTTTACATCGATAGAATTAAAATAAGGCATTCACTATCACAAACTTTCTAACTCATTCATGTCCCATAAAATCAAACACACAGAGTTGAGAGACCTGGTCCTTACAGTTAAGACATTGACTGTTAAATATATTTATATTTAACCCTGCTAAGCTAACTGCTTTCATCACAGTCTCTGACAATGAATTTGAGTTTAATGACACTTTGAGTAAAGAAATGTGTGTACAGGGTATACACTGATTTTTTTTTCCCCCCTAGCACAAAGAAGTGCTGGTACTCAAATACTAGGACATCTTTTAGGGGTGGGGCAATTACTGAGAAACTTCCCCCCTTAATACCTAGGCTCCCTGCAAACAGTCACAGAATCCATGAAAGGCAGAATTGCTGTAAGAGCCTGGGATATTTCATTAATTCTCGGGAACTATGGGTCAGTTTTAGCAGGCAATGGAAAAGGTACTGGTACTCGGTATCCCCAAATACCCTCTGAGAAAAAAACAAAACAAAACTTGGGTACACTTAAGATACTTTCTCTGCTCTGCTGTCAGCTGTTCAGAATCTAGTCGCAGCATGCAGCTCGTAGGTTGTTTCAGGAAGTGTATTACAGTAAACATGGTGGGAATTGGTGGAAGAACCAGGATTTAAAACTTTGAAAGCTGCTACTTAAAGATCTTTTTTTTTTAAAGATGGGATTGGAATATAGCTGGAGAAAGGAGGCAGAGCTTAAGGGTTCATGAGGGGCTGCTCCAGACACAGAGAAAAACAGCAGTGGAGAATGTAGACGTGGGAAATAGTTTTGTGGCATGTACATTGCACAGTGCGTGTGTTCCTGCTATTATCCCATCATTCTTAAGCAGGCATCGGGTTTATCATTTCTTGGGACCCTGCCGTACCTTTGCTTGGCGTACAGCTCATTGTGTTGCCGTGTGATGAGATGGAGTAGGATGGCTTATTTAGAAATGCTTCACAGCACAATAGCATCCCAGCTGGAAAACAACAAACCCAACAACCTTCGTCCTTACCCACCTTAGCTCCTGATGCAGAGTTGCATGAATATAGAAATAGCGATGCCTCTGTTCCAAATTACAGATTTAGATCATTTTCCCTGGGTGCAGTCGGTCATGAATTTTTCCAGTGAGAAAAAATGATAAATATAAATTTGAGAGATGACCCTCTTTACTGCACATTGAGTTTTGTAGCTTGAAATGTATAATTAACAAAAAAACAACTAAAAACCCACATGTTATTGGGAACAGATTAGCTTTGCAAAAGTATCATTTGTTTTTGTGAAATTAATAATTGTCTGGTTGTACTTGACTGATCTGGTACTGAATAAGAAACGCACGTTTTTAGAAGGTAATAAGCTCTCCCTCGCGTGCTTGTTTTTAAAAGGTTTAGGAAAGAGAAAAGCTTTCTGGTGCACAGAGGAATAGGGATGAGGGGGGAACCTGCTAGCCCTGCCTTACTGCTGTCTGGTGCACAAAGGAAAGAGTGAGGGGGGGGAGGCATCCTGCCAGCTCCTTTTTAGGTAGAGAAGGGGGAGCTGCCAGCCCTGAATTACAGCCCTTAGAACAGGGAGATCTGTCAGCTCCAGGGTCCCTCTGTCTGCGGATGAGTCTGGTGCAGTGAAAGGGGGGGGGGGGGGACTGCCAGCTCTGGTTTACTGCTGTCTGCAGCCCAGTCTGGTGCAAAGGGAGGAGACGGAGAGCTGCCAGCCCTTGGGTTACTGCCGTCTGCAGTCTGCTGAGGTTGTTTACTACATTCTACTCTGAATAACATGCCAATCACTTAGGACCTCCCTTCGCACACTCCTATTGGCTGGGTCCAGGTTTCCACCTCTCTCTCCTGCTTGGCGCACCAGATTGGCCTTTGGGCTTGTCTGTCAGGTGGGCATCCCACACAGATGCAGCAGCCAATTGCCTAAGCTGCAAAGGTAAATACTGGTCTGTCCTATTAATGAAACAGTGAGGAGGGGGGTGAGAGGGAACACTGAGGATTGCTCCGGAAAGCTCCTGCTGGGCTCCTTTCTGTGGTTGTGATGGGGAAGGGGGGGGGGCTGCTAGCTTGCAGTTAGATAACTACACTTGCTCATAAAATCATCTTGACACTGAAATAGCTGCAAATGTGTTCATTTGCTACAGAAAAGCCCATTTGCATTATTAAGTCCCAGATATTATTTGTGGTGTTTCGAAGAGGAAAGAGGGTCTTGGGGGCAAATTTCATTGAGGTTGTGCATGCATGTAAGGGGGAGAGGGGGAATCTCGTTTTTCTTTTCTTTTTGCTGCATCCTGAAATTCAGATGCAGAAAGGTGCTTTAGAAGCTCTGCACTGGTGGCTTAGCGCAGTGTTTCTTTTTTTAAAATAATCTTTATTCATTTTTACATCTTACAACAAGTGTATCAATAAATTGACAATTGAAAATTAAGTACATCACTTGAATTTCTTTCATATTTAATCCCTTCCCTCCCACCCTTACCATAACATATGTAATATTTTTTTATATTTTTTTATTTTTTAAAAACATATACAATAATTTATAAGTATAATGCTCAATTTTTGCTTGCTAATACATAGTAAACAAATTATATGAAAATAGGATGTGTGCAAAATGTGCTAATCGGAGAGAATATAGTTGGGTACATGCACATAAGATTCTAGGACTGAACACATGTCCAAGCAGAAAACCATATCGGCACATGGCCGCATATATGTGCTTGGAATACTGGTCTGTGCAAAGAATCTTTGTTATTCAGGCACATGGGCAGGTCCATGGTGTAGCTATGGAGAGAGGGGAAGCAGAGGCTGGCAGGCCTGGTCAGTTGTAAAGGTCCTCCACTGGCAGCACTTTTCCATGGGGCATCACTGCACCCCCCCCCAATGAGTATGCTTGGGGGGGTGAGTTGCAGTAGTAGCCCTTAAAAAGACCCACTGACTATATAGGGCTCCTTTTACTAAGCTGCGATAGCGATTTTAGCGCACGCTGAATTGTCGCACGCTCTAGACCTTAACGCCAGCATTGAGCTGGCGTTAGTTTTAGCTGCATAGCGCAGGTTTAGTGCGCACTAAAATCCTGCGTGTGCTAAAATCGCTATCGCAGCTTAGTAAAAGGAGCCCATAGTATCTCTAGATGTACACAGCGCTTGCACACTATACGCATATGAGATGGTCCCTGCTCAACAGAGCTTACAATCTATTGAAGTCAGGACAAATAAAGGATTAGGGCAGGGGTGTCAAAGTCCCTCCTCGAGGGCCGCAATCCAGTCGGGTTTTCAGGATTTCCCCAATGAATATGCATGAGATCTATTAGCATACAATGAAAGCAGTGCATGCAAATAGATCTCATGCATATTCATTGGGGAAATCCTGAAAACCTGACTGGATTGCGGCCCTCGAGGAGGGACTTTGACACCTGTGGATTAGGGAATTGCTTGTGGAAATTAGTTTTCTGCTGGTGGGGCTTGGGGGGGTCTCTGCTACTTCAGGTATTGTGTGTTGCCAGAGAGGGAGGAGTAAGGAAAGCAGGGCAGAGAGTGAGGACGTGGTGGTACTTTTGTGCAACCTCCCCTCCCCATTATGCACACTTTGGACTCTTCCATCTCCTCCTCAATTTACAGTCTGGCTATACAACTAGGGTAGATATATAGTGATAACACTTTTTCCCAACCTGTTCTGGAGGACCACCAGGCCAGTCGGGTTTTCAGGATAGTCCAAATGAATATGCATGAGAGAGATCTGCATGTAATGGAGGTGCCAGGCATGCAAATCTGCTCCATGCATATTCATTAGGGCTATCCTGAAAACCCGACTGGCCTGGTGGTCCTCCAGGACAGGGTTGGGAACCACTGTGCTAGAGTGCATAGGGAGAGGAATGACCAGTAGGAAAAAGGAGGTATTGATGCCCCTGTATAAGAGACTAGTGAGATATCAATTAAAATACTGTGTACAATTCTGGAGGACTGCACCTTCAAAAAGATATAAACAGGATGGAATCGGTCTAGAGGAAGGCTACTAAAATGGTCGGTGGTCTTCATCATCATAAGACATATGGAGACAGACTTAAAGATCTCAATATTGGAGGAAGATATGATAGAGGGGAGATATGTTAGAGACGTTTAAATACCTACGTGGCATAAGTGCATTAGCTAATAATAATAATAATAACTTTATTTTTGTATACTGCAGTACCATGGCAGTTCAAAGTGGTTAACAGAGGAAGAGATTGTACATTTACAGCGATGTTACATACATGACAGTGATGAAGCGTATAAGATAATGGCATTAACAAGATAAGGCATTCAGTTAAACTAAGCGAGCAGTTTGCTTGGACATTAAGTTAGCTTAACCAGACGGGAGAAGTCGGTAGATCTGGAGGCATATCAAAGATCAGGCAGGGAGCAAGGAAGCAGGGGGGGGGGAGGAGTCAGAGGAATTTATCAAAGAGATAGGTTTTGAATGACTTCCTAAATGTTTGGTAGGATGGAGAGTTAGAGATGAGGGCGGTTAGGCATTTATTCCATTTGCCAGCCTGGAATGCTAGAGATCTATAAAGGAATCTCTTGTAGAGGCAGCCCTTTAGGGATGGGAAGGCAAACAGGTAGGCGTTTTGTGTGCGGGAGGGGCCTGCAAATTTAAAGTGTTCAGACAGGTAAATTGGGGAAGAGCCTGTTAGGGTTTTGAAGCAGAGGCAAGCAAATTTGATCCTTGCCTCCATTGGCAGCCAGTGAAGTATTTTGTAGTAAGGGCTTACATGGCCATATTTTTTGAGATCGTAGATGAGGCGAACGGCAGCATTTTGTACTGTTCTCAAGCATTTGGTGGTACTCTTAAAGGATCCCAGGTATATAATGTTGCAATAATCTAGGATGCTTAAGATTTGTGATTGGACCAGCAGACCTGGGCACTAGTATGGTCTTCGAAGGTAAGGCATCGGTTCAGGATGATAAAAATTGATAAAACTTTTATGTCTTGGGAAAAATGACACTTGGCATGATACCTTAGGTATGGGCCTTGCCAAAGGTTATCTTAAATATCTTGGTATTATTCCAAGTCTCAACGCCCGGGTGATTTATCAAAAGAATGTAAAAGATGTCATCAAGAGGCTTAAAAAATTGCATTTCTGCTGGAGAGACTTTCCACTATCTCTTGTGGGAAGAGTAGCATTGGTGAAGATGATAATGTTACCTAAAATACTTTACCCACTTCAGACCCTGATTCTGTGGATCAAAAGCACTGACATCCTATATTTTCGTTCTATGGTGTGCTCCTTAATTTGGAACTACAAAAAGGCCTGTATCAACTTTAATTGTCTCAACATGCCTAAGGTGAAAGGCGGGCTTGGACTACCAGATTTACACCTTTACAATGTTGCAGCTTTGCTGCGTCAGATCTATGAGGAGCTTCACGACTCTCTTTTAAATATTCTCCTACAGATCTGCTGCGTCAGTGTGTCCTACTGACCTCCCTCTTGGCCTTCCTGCATGGGCAAGGGAGTTGCTGGAGTCCCTCCCTTTTTACATCCACTACGACAAGGCTGGAGATGGTGGAGGAGGCGGGGATGAAATCTGAACGAGCATCGCCTTTTCTCCCTCTTGATCTCAACCCAGCCTTCCCTCTGGGCGTGAACAATGTAGCTTTCAGAGCTTGGCGTATTGACCGCCATTTGACCGTTGCAATGATTCTACACTTGAGAGGCGAGCAGTTCATCTTCCTAGCACCAACTATTTTCAATATTTTCACATTCAACATTACCACCATCAACTATATTCTTTATACGAGCATAAAATGGAGAAGGGTCCCCTTACCAAATACTTTAGCAGCATGACCCCCAGCACTTCAAATTGTTTGTTATTCTGGTACAAGGTGGGCAAAGACTTTCAGGGGGATCATCACCTTCAACAGCTGGAGGAGGAGGATCTGGCTCTTTCTGTGACAACAGTTGACCTGTGTTGTCAATTTCAAGGACTTTATACCTATAATCAAAATATATCTATGCAAGAAACACAGTTTAAATTACTGCATCATGTTTATCTGTTGTTGTTCTTAGGTGTCATTGACTCACAAAAGTGGCACGTATGGGATTATGGACTTTGGATGCATGCTTGCGTTGTGAGTCTCAGCAGGGTACGCTTCTTCATACATTTTTGGACTGTAACAAGTTGCTTCTATGGAATGCAATTCTCACTATCCTGGAAAAGGCCCTGCGACTTACCTTGGAATGAGACTACTCTGCCCTGTTGCTGGGAGACGAACAGGTATTCGTGGGCATGGGCTTGACGTTTTTTACATCTCAATATTATAGTTGCTAATCGGACTATATTGAAGTCCTGGATATTTCCTCAGGCCCCTTCTTATGCAGAGTGGAGTGCTCAGGCCATTGTCGCAACCTTTGAATTGTGGGTGCACAAATCTCGCACAAAACTAGAATGGGTGAACTATAAATTGTTCTGGAAGAGATTGAGGCCTTTCACGGAATGCCTCAGTAACAACTTAATTTCCTTATGTGCATTGGATTTGACCAAGTTAGACTACCTACTGGTTAGACTGGTACATATATTCTCTTTCCTTTGCTTTTCAACAGTTGGTTTCTTAACACTATACCATATTGTGTTGCACAGTGATTAAAAGCTACAACCTCAGCACCCTGAGGTTGTGTGTTCAAACCCACACTGCTCCTTGTGACCCTGGGCAAATCACTTAATCCCACCATTGCTCAGGTGCATTAGATAGATTATGAGCCTACCAGGACAGATAGGGAAAAATGCTTGAGTACCTGAATAAAATTCACGTAAACCGTTCTGAGCTTCCCTGGGAGGACAGTATAGAAAATTGAATAAATAAATAAAATAATTTTTCCATACTCTCTTTACTTATTCTGCTAGGGGGTAGCAGTTACCCTAGGATTCTGGATCCTTTTTTCTTAGATTCTTCCTTTTGGGATCTCCTTCTTCCCGAATGTTAAATATACCAGTATTGATATGAGCATTTTGAAAGGAATAAACTTCTGATAACCAGCCAACATGGATTCTGCAAGGGGAGATCGTGCCTAACGAACTTATTGCATTTCTTTGAAGGAATTAACAAACGGATAGACAAAGGAGACCCCATAGACATCGTATATCTAGATTTCCAAAAAGCCTTTGATAAGGTACCCCATGAACGCCTACTTCAGAAACTGAAGAACCATGGGGTGGAAGGAGATATACATAGATGGATCAGAAATTGGTTGGCGGGTAGGAAACAGAGGGTAGGAGTAAAGGGCCACTACTCGGACTGGAGGAGGGTCACGAGTGGTGTTCTGCAGGGGTCAGTGCTCAGACCGCTGCTATTTAATATAGTTATAAATGATCTAGAAACAGGGACGAAGTGCGAGATAATAAAGTTCGCAGACGACACTAAACTATTTAGTGGAGCTCAAACTAAAGAGGACTGCGAAGAATTACAAAGGGACTTGAACAAACTAGGAGAATGGGCGACGAGATGGCAGATGAAGTTCAACATTGAGAAATGTAAAGTATTACATGTAGAAAGCAGAAACCCGAGGTACAACTATACGATGGGAGGGATGTATTAAATGAGAGTACCCAAGAAAGGGACTTGGGGGTAATGGTGGACATGACCATGAAGCCGACGGCACAGTGCGCAGCGGCCGCTAAGAGAGCGAATAGAATGCTAGGTATAATCAAGAAGGGTATTGCAACCAGAACGAAAGAAGTTATCCTGCCGTTGTATCAGGCGATGGTGCGTCCGCATCTGGAGTACTGCGTCCAATATTGATCGCTGTACCTTAAGAAGGATATGGCGATACTCGAGAGGGTTCAGAGGAGAGCGACACGTCTGATAAAAGGTATGGAAAATCTTTCATTTGCTGAGAGATTGGAGAAACTTGGGCTTTTTTTCCTGGAGAAGAGGAGACTTAGAGGGGATGTGATAGAGACTTACAAGATCATGAAGGGCATAGAGAAAGTGGAGAGGGACAGATTCTTCAAACTTTCAACAAATAAAAGAACAAGAGAGCATTCGGAAAAGTTGAAAGGGAACAGATTCAAAACAAATGCTAGGAAGTTTTTCTTCACCCAACGTGTGATTGGATAGAGTACGATATTGGGGTTCAAGAAAGGATTGGACAATTTTCTGTTGGAAAAGGGGATAGAGGGGTATAGATAGAGGATTATTGCACAGGTCCTGGACCTGTTGGGCCGCTGCGTGAGTGGACTGCTGGGCACGATGACCCAGTGGAGGCACTGCTTATGTTCTTATGTCATTTACGCTTCGACTTGGTGGTGAAAAGGGGGGAGAGGGGAAAGAAACTAGGGTTTGTCGATGAGTTTGAAATTATGCTCATCTGTTCACCGTTCTAGTGGATCTCTCATCTCCAATACAAGATCATGTTGTGTAGCCCCCTCCCATGAACCTACATTTCTATTGTCCTTTTCGGTGACTGCTCTTTCGCACATCTAGTGTGGGATGTTGGATTGCTCTGTAGTCTCAAGACGCTGTATGAGCCTTTGTATCATCTCAAGGGTGGCTATGTACATGTATTTATACTCGATCCTGTTTCTTTTTGATGCACTCAATAAATATAGTTTAAAAAAAAGAGTAGAAAACTTTCCAAATAAAGGAGAGGGAACTCATTCCATCTTAGTGCAGAGAAAATATATTCTTTCCAGTGAATTGTGGTATATATATATATATATATATATATATATATATATATATATATATATCTATCTTTGTTGGCAACTGGGATTTCTGTTCTATACGGTAGTGGCTAGTCAGCACATTGCTGTGTCAGACTAATGAAGTGCATGCCCCCCTCTTCAAGGGCACCTCGGAGCTGTCCCAAGTTTTTGCTAGCTGAACATTCTGTGGTTTGTGACTCACTTTGATTCTTAGAGCCCAAAATCATGGGGTGTTCAGACTCTGCCCCCTAACATAACATAAAAACTCATTTGTATACCACAAATACCATTAAGTTCTATGTGGTTCACAGAGACTAGTAATACAAATGAATAAACATCCAATATCTAACTTCTGAAAGATTCCGTAAAAAGATGCGTCTTTAAGGCACATCAAAATAGTTGATACGAGTTTGAAAGTGTGAATAAGTGAGTCAGATCCCTAATCCATGAGGCTGCCTAAAAAGACAGCAATCGTTCCTGAAATTTCTTATATTTACATCTGTTTACAGAAGGAAATGAAAATAATGAATGAGATTTTCTGGAATGTTTAGAATTTGTAATAATGAAAGATTCCATAAGATACTTTGGAATTAAACCTGTTAATGTCTTAAAATAAATACAGCCGAACTTAAATTTAACCCGTGCCTCAATTGGAAATCAATGCAATCGATGATAGAAATCGGTGACATGGTCATACTTCTTTAAATCAAAAATCAGTCTCACTGCTGCATTCTGAATTATGCGCAGTCTTTGAAGATTTTTTTTGAGCACCAGCAAGATGGACGATGTTACCGTAATCCATCTGACTAAGGACCAATGATTGAACTAACAGTCGAAAGGAGTTAATATCAAAATATGCTCTAATAGTTCTTAGTTTTGAACCCTTTTGAACCAACGAGTCAACCTGATTTTTCATGGTAAGAGTACGATCTAGAATTACACCAAGTATCTTTATGGTTGGCTGGATGCTGTAGACTTTATGTAATGTAATGTAATTTATTTCTTATATACCGCTAAACTCCGTTAGGATTCTAAGCGGTTTACAGAAAAATAGACAATAGGGTGCATTAAAATTATAAGTAAAATAGGTACTTAGAAATTCCCTTACTGTCCCGAAGGCTCACAATCTAACTAAAGTACCTGGAAAAATGACAATTTATCATTTAAAGCAATAGATGTTTTTGTTAATGAAACCTGGGGTTATATCTTTAGGTGCCACTTTTTATTTGAGGCACACCTGTAAATGTATTGTTCTATATCAAGCTGTTAAATATGTCTTTTATGAACCAATCCAGCTGACAACCTTTTTGTCTTTATCCAGCTTGGAAAAAGAACAATCTTGAGCCCTATTTGATGGCATATACACCTAACTCAATGCTTTGTCCAGTCTTTATGTTTTAAATTTGCCTTTTGTTTCTTGCTAGATTATAACATTTTGGATCCAATTAGAGGACTTGAGCTTAATTAGTCTAACTTATTTCTGTTTTCTGGATATTGAGTAAGGATGGAATAATAATCATAAGCCTAATTTTGCTTGGTAATTAAATTGAAAATCTAATAAATAAATAAATTATAAATAAAATAAAGCAATAGATGTTACATCTTCATTTAAATTTGGGGATGCAAAGAAAAATTTGTGTTTTTCTGTATTAATTTTCAATTTGAATTCTGCCATCCCAAATTCCTCCCTTCCCTTCTTTTCCCCTGCTTCTGAGGGGGCTTTAATGTCTGCAGTATCTACTCCTCCAAACATCTAACTACTTAATATGAGCTAGGTTAATTTTCTTATCAGAACTTTTTTTCAGGCAGGCTAATGTTGTGTTTTCTAGCTGCAGATTTATTTATTTTTTTTTTTTGGCGCCACGTGTGTCCTGAACCTTCCTTCCATCCAGCAGCTTTTCATGTAATGTACAGCACTGCGTATGTTTAGCTAGAAATAGGTCGTAGTATTCCTTTCAAGTGTTAACTCTTTTAGCCTTTTCTTTCCTTCTGGCATGTCCTCATGGAGAAGCTGTGCGTACTGTCTTTTTAAGGCGGGGAGGTCGGAATTCAAGCAAGTTTAAAACAAAACTACAGCTCTCTACGCATTTTGTGTGTGCTTTTCCTGCTTTTGTTTTCTGTCGGCAAGCGAGTAATGAAAGTACATTTGCCGGGACAGGTTCAGGCAGACGTCTGGCGTTTAGTGCTGTATGTTTTTTATTAACATGAGCATGCATAGAAACAACAGCCATGCATTGAAGCATTTTTCTCTGTGTGCAGCCCTATGGTAGGATTTTTTTTTTTTTTTTTTTGGTGGTGGTGGTTATAAACATTCCTTTGACGTACAACCAAGAATTTGAAGAAAAAGGGCCGTGTGTTAATATTTCCCACTCCCCAGCATTGGCGAGAGGTTACCCTCTACCTGACTGCAGAGCAGGGGGACCGTGTGCAATGTTTGGTCAGGCGGTAGAGGGTTTTCTGCTTCTGTAGACATTAGGAAGGAGGGGTGACAATGGATGTGGCAGTAAAAAAAATCCCCTGGATTAAAGAGAACCCAAACATTGGCTCCATGTAATGACAAGGCAGCTGATGCCTGGCATGCTCTCCACTTTTTGTTGTGGCTTGGCTCCTGGTGATTTTTGCAATCAGGATAGCTGATGTTGCTGTGGAGTTTTTTGAAGCTTGAATTTAGGTTTCTTTTGAACACAGATGCAGATGGAAAAAAAATTGATCTAGGTAATCCCAATTTTTTTTCATGACACTTTTTTTTCTTATTTTTAGATTTAATAGGAAAAGTGTATTGAAAAAAATAGGGATTACCTGGATCAATTGTTTTTGTCTGATGTAAGTAAGATCTGGGTTATATGTAAAGCATTATAGTAAGTTTAAATATGAGTTTGATCTGCTTTAACTGGTTTTGTTATGCAGATGACTAGAGCAGGACTCTTGGGGGGTTTTCACCCTTAAGAAACCTAGAATTATATATATTTTTAAAGGTAATTACGCAGATGTCTAGAACAGGACTCTCTTTGAAGGGATCCTTGGGGTGGGGGGTGGGGGTAATCCCTATCTGACCTAGAATTATGTATTTTTTAAAGGTAATCATTATTTGGAATCAAGGTGTACATGCAAAGTACACTCAGAGGGACTGGCATTTGAGTTGGCGTGAAAGCCTAGCTTGGTCTTCTATCTTCTCCCACTTCAGTGCATCCATAGAATGAAATCCTACGTTACATAGATATGCCGAGAGAATGTTGAAGACAGATAAAATACAATACAGCCTTTATTTGTATATCACCAATACCTCTCAGAAGTTCACATAATACAATAAAAAAAAATACAAATAAAAACTCTACATTAAAATTAAAAACTTTTTAAGGACATATATACCCTGAAAAGATAGATTTGTAGTTCTTTCCTAAAACTCTTGCAATTACATGACTTATTTGACCTGGGTGAAGATTTCCATCGTTAGCAGCTTGATAAGCCCATGTTGAATTAAACATTCTGGTGTATCTTATGCCCTGGATACGTCTTATTGGGATGTTCTGCTTTTTGGGACCAGGGGCTTATTTTAAATTTGTGCTTTACTTAGTTGTGGCTGGCTGGCTCCTGCTGATTTTCTGGCAGGTCATGGTTAGCTGCGATTGGTGTGGCTCTTATTACTGTATACTGTATATCCTTTTAGAGAGCTTCTTTTCTCACCGTAAACTAAACTTTAAGTTTGTATACCGCATCATCTCCACAATCGTAGAACTCGGCATGGTTTACAGGAACTGGTATAAAGAAGGAACGCCATAGAACTCCTCCCTCTCTGGTTATTCTAGTCCTCTAAATTTTCTATTCATTTTGCCTCTTTCCTCCACTGGAGTTCCTTTCTACCCTAACTCTTGTTAACCGTGTCGAGCTTTACGAATGCAAAGATGATGCGGTATACAAACCTAAGGTTTAGATTAGATTAGATTAGTAAGGGTTACAGGAACTTAGTATAAAGAAGTTTCAAGTTTTATTAAAATTTTGATGTATCGCAATATCATTAATTCAAAGCGATTTATAATTAAAACAGGGTCTTAATTATTAACTAAAACCAACACAGACGGACATGACGTACCAATTACATAAGGGAAGTAGGGAGAACTACAATAAGTTTAGTAAAGGATACATTAAAGGAAAATACAAACGGAAGGTAAGAAATTTTAAAAGTATTGATAAAAATATAATAGAAAATTAAGAATTTTTTTTAAAATTTTTAATTCAATTTCTCAGAGCCTAGGGAAGAGGACAAGTGATTTTAAGCAATGAATGGGATCAATAAGTTTACAGGAACTTAGTATAAAGATGGAACACCATAGAGGGAAGGAAGTATTACATTTTTGAGAATAGCCAAGTTTTCAGATGTTTTCGGAATAGTTGGAAGGAGCCCAGATTCCAAAGTGGGGTAGTAAGGATATTCCAAAGCTCCGTGATTCTGAAGGAGAGATGTCCCTAATTTTCCTGCATGGAAGATGCCTTTTAACGAGGGGAAGGAGCATGTCTCTTCACTTTGGGGTCCATAGAATATAATGGATGCCTTGGTGTTTAACACGTACTAATCTTTAGTGTGCCTTAATAAAAGGACCCCTTTGTGTCTGCATACTTTTTTTTAGGCTGTTCAGGTATCTAGATTCACATTGTTATGTGCTGCATACATGGTCAAAACAACATACAAATGCAATACCTCCCACCTTAACTTTTTTAAAATTTTCTGTCTTTATATTTTGCATTTTTTAAATGTACTTGCTAGTTTTCCTCTGCATGGGAGCCTGTGGCAATCCTTTTCATGAATGCTGCACTTGCAAATTTAACTCAGAAATGGCTCAAAGCAGAAATGCAGCTGCTAGAAATATCAACTCTGCAGATTTGGGGCGAATAATACGCTCCACTGAGCAGGTTTTCTTCTCCTTAGCCATGTTTTCGCTAACATGTATTTTGCATATGATTTTTATCAGCTAACTAACTCTTTGATGGATTTATGTGGATTGTGTTAATGCTTATTATAATTAAATGTCTTTTTAACATCTCAAAAAGCCACAGTTACAGTAGAGGAAAATTTAATACAGGCAGACGATCTAGAGATGTACAGGCAAAGGAACCTTATGAATATATAATTTCGCTGTAACCAAGGAATCAGAAAGCCCATCTGTTCAAAGTAATAAAGTGGGAAGGATATTAAGTGTTCATTTTATTTTCCTAAACAAAGAGCAAAGGATGCAAACATTTGATATGGCTTTTATAGAGAACAAATGTCTACAGCACCTTTCACACCAGCTAATTTCAAGGTTACAGATCATAGCAAGAAAATTTCAGTATTAAGGGTTTAAGAGCAGGAGGGAGTGAAACATTTATTTTGTATGTTGTGCTTTGAAAGGTTGCATGCACAATTATCCACAGCAAAAAACGTGCCTTTGTCCGCCCCCCATTCCCCCTCTTTGCAAGGTTTATGGTGCCTTATTTCTTAAAATGTGTGTTTTTTAAATCCACCCTCTCAAGCAGACCAGTGTGTGTAGGTGAGAGAAAAAGAATGTGTGCGTGTGCACATGTGCCCGTGCACGGAAGGGGTGAGGAGGAGGAGGTGGTGTCATGTGACTTCACTCCAGACTCATAAACAACCTGTCATGTGATCTCAGACCTTCTGAGCTGCAGCCTGTTGTTTACGCAGCCTTATCCCCCCTGGAGCCACTGTCTCCGTGCCTGATGCCTGCGTAGGTTTTGTCAATGACAAGTGAATGAAACAATGCATCATTCATGTTTTCCCTACTTCTGGTCTTATTTTCTAACGTTTATTCCTTTAGTCGCAGTTGAAGTCCGAGAGAATGATCCCCCCTCCCCCTGCCCTGTGTCTTTCTGAAATAAATTCCTCTTAAGGCTCCATATGCAGATTCTTTCTGCTTCTTACCCTTCTCTTGTTTTGGTACTCCCTGCTCCCCACCCCCTCATGTAATGCACTCCTCTCTCTGGGCAAGATTCTCAAAACTTTAACATGGTTGCTAAATGGCTGCATGCATTTTAGCGGCGAATTATCAAAACGGATTATCTCCGTTTTTAGCGAGGTTTCTAGCAGTCTCCGACAATGGCATGCAAATGTGCCTTTTAACATTGAAATTAGCCCCTCCGGTGGATTATTAAAAATCGCAGAGACATTTTCGAAGATCAGCGTCGACTTTTGGCGACAAAAAGCAGTGACTGGTCCAGGGGTGCTGTTACAGTGCCAGCACTTGCGTTTTGACTGTGGCTAATATTTTATAAGTGGAGGTTAGTAAAATCACGCTTCTTTTGAGTTTATGGGAGAGACAGGCATGTTTCATGCGCGCTTGTTAAAATCCAGTGTTTCTTCTTGAGCGTGTGTCTGGCTGTGTGTCTTGATTAAATTTTACATTATAAACAAATTACAAGATTTACCTGAATTATGGTAGTTTTTTTGAGAGAAAGGCATGTTTTATGCGTGACTGATAAAAGTCAACGTTGCTTCTCTCCTCCCATTCATCCATTAGCTCTTATATGCCTATGATTGACATACCGCTTATGACTTAAGCTTATTGTATGCTCAAACAATGCATGTGCTGATTGCGTTGTGTTGCTTTCCAGGGACATGTGCACATTCATGCCTCTTTCCTTATATTTTGTGTGCATGTGCCGTCGCATGTAAATTTAGCAAATCTTCCCTGCTGTCCACCGACATCATTTGCATGCAAGATATTTGGAGAATGTCTTGCTTTTTTTAAGTTCATTATCAAAATGGTTGCGTTAGCCCGTCACTTTTTAACATGGTTTTCTGAGAACCTTGCCCTCTGACTTTTGAGATGAGGCTCAAAGATAACCACTACCTACTTCTTCAGGGGCTTTTGTTGGGGGATGAAGACAACACCATGCCCAATGTAAAACCTG
Organism: Geotrypetes seraphini; assembly: GCF_902459505.1. Lineage (NCBI taxonomy): Eukaryota > Metazoa > Chordata > Amphibia > Gymnophiona > Dermophiidae > Geotrypetes > Geotrypetes seraphini. Next base: position 70,777,213 of record NC_047097.1, on the reverse strand, counting down.
CTCACCTGAAGGGGAGATGCAGTAAGTCTTGTGGTAGACTGCTACAATAAATGAGCATGCAAACTGCTGCCAAATTAAAATCCTGGCAGTAATGCGTATCCCATTGATTGTCACCTTTCCTGTCAATGCCTGAGCGGTGATTGGCTCGGGCACTGACTGGAAGGGTGGTTAAAAAAACAAAAATTAAAATTAAGAAATGATTAGCCAGCCTTTCTCTCCCCCCCCCTTCACCTGGAACTGGGACGCCTTTCTCCTCCTACCATCCACCCTGAATTTTTAAAAAACATGTGTCTGGTTGGTACCCATGACCCAGTACCTCTTATGGCAGTTGCTATGCCCACTGGCTCCTGCCTCCAGCGCAGTTCTTCTGAAAATAGTGGCTTTTGCCCTGCCCAGTGCATTCTGTGATGCACTGAGAAGGGGGAAGTCTGCCATATAAGGGACAAAGAGGTAAACACTAGACACCAAGGACATGTTTTAAAAATCCAGGTGGGAGGGAGAAAGGCATCCCAGTTGTGCCACACCAGGGAAATGGGGGTTGGTTGATTTTTTCTTTTCTTTTTTTTTTTTTTTGGGGGGGGGACAGTATAGGCGTGGGGCAGGAAGGAGATCAGGCCAATGCTGACTGCAGGAGTTCAATACCATCCTCGGATCTAGCAGTAGGTTATTGGCTGTGAGCTTCCGCAGTAGACTTCAGCACTCAGGTCTGCATGCTGTGGGGTAGCTTAAAAAGCTATTTTGCATGCATTTTAATATACTATGTGTTTATTCTTACCACAGCAGTGCCTTTGCAGTATACAGCGTCCATTAACGAGAAAGTAAACTGCTTGTTAAGAGCGTGCTGTTGCCCATGGTAGCTTTCTGCCTCAGACCCCTAGTGACTAGAATTTTCAACCCCCCAGAAGTCTACGATCTTATAAAGCATTTTTGCAGAACTGATATAATGACTTTCAAGAAAAATACTTAGTGATAAAAAATTAAGTGAATGATGGAAAATCATAGAAACATGATGGCACATAAAAGCCAAATGGCCCATCCAGTCTGCCCATCTGCAACATCCATTATCTCCTCTTCTCCCTATTGGCTATGGCTCTTTATACCTGCATTGTGATGTCATAGAGCTTTATGATTATAGGCTAAGGCTCTTAGCATATGGTCATAGAAACATAGAGATAACACAAAAAGGCAACCTAGTCACAACAAGAAATACCAAATAAATACAATACTTATCTGAAACCATCTCACAGACTAATAAACGCAAAAAACCGCGCAAGGAGAAGAAGTTCAACCGCGCTGGTTTCGGGAGGAGCCCTTCTTCAGGAACCTGACCCCTGACGGAACACAAACGAAGAGGTCGGCTGGAGGGCGGGGTGCCCGAGCGGGAGAGCACGCCGCCTAAAATGGATCTACAGGTGACGTCATACACAAACCAACCAATCATACAACACATGCAAAACAATCGCACACATGGGCGAAAACACGCCCATGAATACACAAACCCACTGAACAAGAAACATGATCCATCCTAAAATCAAACCAATAACCCCAGCCGAAGAACCCCCACTGAACCCTGGAACCCAAATGCAAAAGCCCTATTAGATGATGGTGTTCCATTCCACACTTTCATTAAGACCATTGGGATAGACAGATTGTAATTGGAAAATCCAATATTGTTCCCTGAGATTCAAATGGGACTGTCTATCCCCCCTGAAATCCCAAGGAACTTGCTCAAGCACGAACCAAGACAAGTTGGTGAACCGATGTCCAAGTTCAGCACAGTGCGGCACAAGGGGGGCAGAGTGAGATCCAGTGCGAATCCGGCTCCTGTGTTCTTGCAATCTGACCCTAATTCTTCTGCTGGTCCGCCCCACATAGCACAACGCACATGAGCAGATGATAACATAAACTACCCATTCAGAATCGCAAGACGTTTGAGATCTGAGATAAGTGCGTTGGGTCCGAGGATGTTGCCAGGTGGAAATGGACAAAGATAGGGGGCACATGTCACAGTGGCCACATGGTTTATGGCTGCCCCCAGTATGAGCCCGGCTTCTTGTGGACAATAAGTCCTTCAAATTTTTGGGACGGGCATAAGCTATGCAGGGAGCCTCCTTGAAAGCAGAATGATGATCCAGAACATGCCAGTGCTTTCTCACGATGTTCGCTATCTGGTGGGCTTGATTGGAAAATGATATAACACATACTTGCTGATCTAAAGGTGGCCTGATGGCAGGAGACCGTAATAGCTCAGGGTTGGCATAGCGTGCTCTACGATAAGCTCTTCTGATGGTCCAATCAGGATAGCCACGGGCCTTAAAACGTTGGAATAATAACTTGGCTTGAGCCTTGTACTCCACCAAAGAAGAGCAAATACGACGAATCCTGAGGAATTGCCCCACAGGCAACGACTGGCGCAACCTGACAGGATGACAGCTGGTGTAATGTAAATATGAAGTCCGATCTGTGGACTTCCGGAAGACCGTCGTAACCAATTGCCCATCAGTTTTGCTAACCATAGTGTCCAGATAGGTGACACTAGTTGCGTTGACAGTGGCAGTGAACTTCAGATGCCTGTCAAGAGTGTTAAGCCAGGTCAAAAATTCATAAAACCTGGTCCTGGTGTCGGTCCATATGAGGAACACATCGTCGATATAACGAAGCCATGTGGCAATGTGCGACATCCACCCAGACGGATATAACAACTGTTCCTCAAAATTTGTGACGTAAAGATTAGCCACACTGGGGGCCATGGCTGTGCCCATGGCTACCCCGTGCGTTTGGAGATAAAACTCCCCATACACCTCAAAAAACACCAAGGTGGCTATTTGCATGAGAAAAGCTTTAGTTATACGATGGTGAAAAGACCCCCCAGATAGGTGATGTTCAACAATCTTTAAAGCTTCAGTCTGGGGTATATTGCTATATAAGGCTTCCAGATCCATAGTTATCAACAGATCAGATTGTTGCACTTTGATGGCCTCAATTGTGTTAAGAAAGTTGATAGTGTCTAGTACAAAGGACCGAGCCTGAGCAACCCTGGGTTTCAAGAAGTGGTCAACCATTTTGGATAAGGGTTCAAGGATGGTACCCCGGAGTGACACAATAGGTGTGCCCGGGGGGTTATTAAGAGTTTTATGAATTTTGGGTACAGTGTAAAAGTAAGGGTTACGGCTAGGAGACTGGGATAAATATCTGGCTTCGGATTTGGTAATAATATTATCCTGCAACGCCCCCTGCACAATAATAGCAATTTCCCTACGCAGAGTGGGGGAGGGATCCTCCTCAAGTTTTGTATACCAGTCTGCATTGGAAATATGAGCATCCACTTGGGCACTATATTGGGCCGTAGATTGAACGACCACAGCCCTTATCGGCGGGTTTAATGTCCAAGAAACATGATGGCAGATAAAGGCCAAATGGCCCATCCAGTCTGCCCATCCGCAGTAACCATTATCTTTTCCTCTCTCTAAGTGATCCCACGTGCCTGTCCCACGCTTTCTTGAATTCAGACAGTCTTTGTCTCTACCACCTTTAGCAGGAGACTATTCCACGCATCTACCACCCTTTCTGTAAAGAAAAAATATTTCCTTAAATTACTCCTCTTAATTTCATCCTATGCCCTCTCATTCCGGAGCTTCCTTTCAAATGAAAGAGATTCGTCTTGAGCGCATTTATGCCATGTAGGTGTTTAAACATCTTTATCCTATCTCCAAAGCCTTAACCATCAGAATACAGATAATAATAATTTTTATTTTGTAAACTTGGCTGCACTTCATAAATATTTAGACTTTTTGAGATGCATATGATGGAATTGTTCAGCATGGTAATTGTTCAGCCATCACTCTCCCAAACACTGAAAAATCAACTATTTGGGATCTGCAGGCATCTCCACTCAGAATAGCCACCATTGAAGACAAGATGTTGATTTTGTAACTGAGAGAGAGCTGTTAAACAGATTACAAAGAGGTCCTTAGATTACATCCATTCTGGTATTAAGAGCAGGAGAGCATGAGGAGGCTAGGAAAGAGGTTCCTGTTCTAGTGATACCTTGTGAATCCGAGATGTATTCACAAGGTATCTCGAGAATAAGATCTTTCCTCTTTTATCATCTCCTGTAGTAAAGGAGATGGTAAAGAGCTAATGGAACAATTCTGAAAATGGCTTTCCAAGCTGTTCAGGATACTGATGGAAGAAACGTCCCCATGGTCCTTAAAGCAGATAACATTGTATCAGGGCTATCAAAGCTCACAACCATTCTCTGAGAGAACAGCATCCTTGGTGGACAGCATGGATGGGTGCATTGAAACCGCTCTGAAAAAGGTAAGACCACAGCTTTGTTGATAAGAACCATTTGACTCAAGTAGTCTGCCCTTTTTAAGCCTGCCTGCTATGCTATCAAGGGAATTAATTTTTATTTTATCAGGACTTGAAGGTCCTGGAGGCTAAATTTGCGCTGCACATAGTTAATTGAAAACTGGTACCTTCAGGACAGCATTCTTACAAATCTTCTGACAAAAGGGAAAGCAAGATGTTAACACCAGAGTATGATTTGTGTGTTTAAAGGGGCATGCCAATGATTATAATTGCTGTAGCCCCTGTTATGGACATGGTTCCTAGGTGGGGCGTTTAGCATTGATGACTTCTTTCTTTTTAATTTTAGCCTTCTCTCATTGGCCCCATCTTTTCATTCCCCTCTTTATTTTACACTGTTAACAGGCACTCATAAGACGCGTCTTTCAACACACATACTCGCAAAGTGCCTATAACAGACATATACGTTCCTGCTATTGTAAAAACTGTATAAAAGTTAAACTCTGAAATTAATATAATATTTATAACGGTTTGTAAGACACGCAACGCTTTTTTTGGATCACTAAATGTTTGCTTTATTTTGTGCATCATGAAGCAATGTTAGAGCATCAATTGCTCGGCAAGTTTGCATGGCGTTTCAATATTAATGATCTTATTTGCATGGCCAGATCGGAGAATGAGCGATTGTGCAGAAAACCACGCAGTGAACCGTTTTCTACATCAGGTCGGCAAATGAGATTGACTAAACCAGTTTAGCAACAATTGTTAGACGATCGCTGACTTTAGTGCATCTAGGCCTTGGTCCCCCCCATTGTCCCAGTATATTAGATAGACTGTGAGCCCACTGGGACAGATAGGGAAAAATGCTCGCGTACCTGAATAAATTAATGTAAACTGTTCTGAGCTCCCCAGAGAGAATGGTATAGAAAATTAAATGAATGAATAAATAATGCATTGCGTCATTGCCTTAAGGGTGATCGGCAGCTACTCAATATCTTCCCTTGGTTGAGGTTGGGTAAATGAAGTGAAATCTGTCTTTACGTGAAGTCTGCCACGGGGGTGGAGGGGTGTGTGAAGGCAAAATGGGCTGCAGCTTGCCTGATATAACATGGTACACGGGGATAACGTGTTGGAGCCACCCTTTGGCAGGAGCTTGGCTGAGTAGGAGTTCAGAGGTTTTTGTAAGCTTTAGTAATTTACAGGGTAAACAAAACCACATGCAACCCTTGCGCGCAGTCCACAAAGTTTAACACATGATTGCTTAATTCATTGATTTGCTTCAACACGTCGTATGACGGGCAATAAAAATGTCTCTTGTTTCTTACTAGGAGTTAACAGTACACAAACTGTTCATTGAGAATTATTAATTGAAATAAGTGTGTGTTTATCTGAAACAGCTGCAATAAGGTTTCAGTATCCATGTATAGTTTCTGTTAGTATTGGGGTTCCATTTTGACCTTTATAGATTCCACATTTCACTCCCACACTTTCTTGTAGGTTTGGAAGTGTATTTTTTTAATGCTTGGTTTCTATTTTTTTTTTTTTTTTTGTAGTAATCTGTAAAAACTGCTTCTCTGTAAAGCTGTGTTGTTCATTTTGTGGTAACTTTGAATGCAGATGTGAGATGGGGGCCTGTTGAAGATGGGTTCAGCAGTTCTGGGAGGACAGTTCAGCAATGTATGCAGAACAGAAGGCAAAATTCCAGTATAAATTCTTCTGCCAGGGTTAAAGCACATTATTCGATGTCAATAGAGCTGGACACCCTTGTTTTCTTATAACAGAACGAGTTTTTCAGATGACATTCATTATCAATAGCTCATAACTGGCATGAATGCAGCATATCAGAGGACAAACTAAGCACAGTGTCAGCTGATGCCCTCTCTTCTAGAAGAGACACTCATGTAATTCTAGCTGGAGGTTGGTAAGAAAGTGATGAAAGAGCCTTTGCTGCACACTGTGCAAGGTCGTAAAGCTTTGTATATATCATCTTGAGGCTCAGTAAGAGACAAGAATGTGGAGTTGATGTCGGAAGCAATTGTGGGTGGAATTAAAGTTGATAAAACTGTATCATCTCTGCTTCAAAATAAAAACTTGCATTATAATATATGGTAAATTTCACATCCCCACCTATTATGGGGAAGCATTTTCAGTTCTGAGTGATGCCATTAGTCTTTTACGGCTCTTTGTACCTTGTTCAAGGTCATGCTAGTGGTGGCGGCATTTCTGAGGAAGGAAGGGAATTGGGAGTCCATTCCTATGTGGATGGCTGGTTGATCTGGGCCTCTTCAGGAGAGTTATCAGGCAACCTCCAGTGTGATTCTTCTCCAGTCACTGGGCTAAGTAATCAATTTCTCCAAAAGCCGCTTGAATCCCATGCAGTTGCTGGAATATCTGGTAATGTGGTTCAGCACGGTGCAGGTCAAAGTGTTTCTGATGTATTTCAGAAGGAACAAGATTCAGAGTCAGATACATCTGTTATTAGGGACTCTGAATCCAAGATCATTGGATTATGTTCTGGGTTCTATGGCAACGATGATAAAGGTTCCATAGGCCGAAGCTCATGTTCTTGCTGGCCTGTTGATTTCCCCTGTCTCAGGACAGGGTTCTTCAGCTTGAAAAAGAGACAGCTGAGGGGAGATATGATCGAAGTCTACAAAATCCTTAGTGGAGTAGAACGGGTACAAGTAGATCGATTTTTCACTCCGTCAAAAATTACAAAAGCTAGGGGACATTCAATGAAATTACAAGGAAATACTTTTAAAACCAATAGGAGGAAATATTTTTTCACTCGGAGAATAAGTTAAGCTCTGGAACGCATTGCCAGAGGTTGTAGTAAGAGCGGATAGCGAGAGACATGGGGGGATGCCTCTGCTTGCCCTGGATCGGTTGGGTTTTTGCCAGGTGCTAGTGACCTGGATTGGCCACCATTAGAAAGGGTACTGGGCTTGATGGACCATTCTCATGTTATTATGACTATCAACTCTGCCTTCCTTGGACTCAACAGGAGATATTCAGCATGCCATGGTGTGAGCGTCCACCCAATCTCAGGGATGGTGGTGGCATTTTGGCATTCCCTTCTTGGGTGGTCATAGTGGTGGATGCCAGCCTTTTGGGCTGGGGAGCCAACTATCTTGAGCATAATGCTCAGGGCCTCTGGAATTAAGTTGTATTGACTGCATATACGACATACATGTCATTTATAGTGAATACTTATGAAGATAATTTTTTAAAAAATAAAGAAACCCTGGAATCTCTCTAGTTAAATATTACTGTCCTTGTCAACTTTTTAAAAAGTTTTGTTATGTACAACGCTTTGTACCTTTGGATAAGCATTTAATCAAAAACCTGAATAAACTTGAAACTGTGTATTGTTTATGCACTTTTTCATAGCAGTGGGAAATCGTTGGTCTTTATTATTTTGATTATCTTCCCACTAAGGGAGTTCAGTGTAGTGTGTAAACTTGAAACTGTGCCTTGGCACACAGTTTGAGACGCACTGTTTTAGGGAGTGAATGAATGAGCAGTCTTTTACAGATATATAATATATATATATTAGTATTTTAGCCCGTTACATTAACGGGTGCTAGCTGTCTGTCTTTCTTTCCCCTCCACTTCCCTGTGCAGCAGCCACAGCAGCATTCCCTCCCCCTCCATGTCCCTGTGCAGTAGCATTTTCCCCCACCCTACTTCCCTGTACATCAGCATTTCGATCCCCCCCACTTCCCTGTACAGCAGCAGCATTCCCTCCCCCCACACCACTTCCCTGTGAAGCAGTAGCATTTCCCTTACCCCCCTACAATAACTTTATTCTTTTATACCGCCATAATCTTACGACTTCTAGGTGGTTCACATTGAAGAGAGCTGGACAATCAACGAGTTACAATATGTAGTATAGTCAGTGAAATTATAGTAAGTAGAATCTTAAAAAAATGCAGCGAATTACAATGTACAATTTGTTAAGAATTTCAGAGGGGATATATGAAAAAAGCAATGGAACAAGTGTTTGGTGTAATTACTATTTAGGTGATATCTGTTGAATAAGGCAGTTTTTATGACTTTTCTAAAAGCATCTTAGGTCAGTCTAGCTCCATTAATGTAGTTGTCTAGCCAGTGTTGTTGTTTGTTTGCTTGGTACATAAATGTTCTATCATGAAAGGTTTTGTATTTACAGCCAGTGATGCTTAGGTATGTAAATAGATTGCAGTTTCTGGTTTGTCTTTTTGGGCTGTATAATATAAAGTACCGTATTTTCGCGGATATAACGCGCACCATTGTAAAACGCGCACAGGGGTATAGCGCGCAGAAATCACGATGATATGTACAAAAACTTTTCTATACCGCGCTCAGGCATATAACGCGCATGCTGCCCGACTCTCCTCTGGCCACCCCGACTCTCCTTTCGCTCTCCCCGACTCTCATCTGGTTGCCCCGACTCACCCTGACTTTCGGTGCACTGCCCCGACTCTCCTCTGGTTGCCCCGACTCACCGTTCACCCGCCCTGACTTTCGGTGCACTGCCCCGCCTCTCCGTGCCTGTCCCCCCTGAAGTCCTGTCCCCCCTTGAAGGTCTGCCTGTCCCCCCTTGAAGGTCTGCCTGTCCCCCCTTTAAGTCCTGTCCCCATCCTGAAAGCCTGATGCCCCCCCTCGACGTCCGATTCTTCTCCCCCCTCGGCAGGACCACTCGCACCCCCACCCCGAAGGACCGCCGACTCCCCGACAATATTGGGCCAGGAGGGAGCCCAAATCCTCCTGGCCACGGCGACCCCCTAACCCCACCCCGCACTACATTACGGGCAGGAGGGATCCCAGGCCCTCCTGCCCTCGACGCAAACCCCCGCCCCCCAACGACCGCCCCCCCCAAGAACCTCCGACCGACCCGCGACCCCCCTGGCCGACCCCCACGACACCCCCACCCGCCTTCCCCGTACTTTGTGTAGTTGGGCCAGAAGGGAGCCCAAACCCTCCTGGCCACGGCGACCCCCTAACCCCACCCCGCACTACATTACGGGCAGGAGGGATCCCAGGCCCTCCTGCCCTCGACGCAAACCCCCCTCCCTCCAACGACCGCCCCCCCCAAGAACCTCCGACCGACCCGCGACCCCCCTGGCCGACCCCCCCACCCCCCTTCCCCGTACCTTTGGAAGTTGGCCGGACAGACGGGAGCCAAACCCGCCTGTCCGGCAGGCAGCCAACGAAGGAATGAGGCCGGATTGGCCCATCCGTCCTAAAGCTCCGCCTACTGGTGGGGCCTAAGGCGCGTGGGCCAATCAGAATAGGCCCTGGAGCCTTAGGTCCCACCTGGGGGCGCGGCCTGAGGCACATGGGCCAAACCCGACCATGTGTCTCAGGCCGCGCCCCCAGGTGGGACCTAAGGCTCCAGGGCCTATTCTGATTGGCCCACGCGCCTTAGGCCCCACCAGTAGGCGGAGCTTTAGGACGGATGGGCCAATCCGGCCTCATTCCTTCGTTGGCTGCCTGCCGGACAGGCGGGTTTGGCTCCCGTCTGTCCGGCCAACTTCCAAAGGTACGGGGAAGGGGGGTGGGGGGGTCGGCCAGGGGGGTCGCGGGTCGGTCGGAGGTTCTTGGGGGGGGGTGGTCGTTGGAGGGAGGGGGGTTTGCGTCGAGGGCAGGAGGGCCGGGGATCCCTCCTGCCCGTAATGTGGTGCGGGGTGGGGGTAGGGGGTCGCCGTGGCCAGGAGGGTTTGGGCTCCCTTCTGGCCCAACTACACAAAGTACGGGGAAGGCGGGTGGGGGTGTCGTGGGGGTCGGCCAGGGGGGTCGCGGGTCGGCTGGGGGACGGGCGGAGGTTCTTGGGGGGGGGCGGTCGTTGGGGGGAGGGGGTTTGCGTCGAGGGCAGGAGGGCCTGGGATCCCTCCTGCCCGTAATGTAGTGCGGGGTGGGGTTAGGGGGTCGCCGTGGCCAGGAGGGTTTGGGCTCCCTCCTGGCCCGATATTGTTGGGGAGTCGGCGGTCCTTCGGGGTGAGGGTGCGAGTGGTCCTGCCGGGGGGGGGATGTATCGGACGTCGGGGAGTCGGCCGGGCAAGAGGGCTTGGGCTCCCTCTTGCTCCGATCGTGGATGCGGGTGCGGGTGGGAGCGCGTGCGAGCGGTCGTTCGGGGTGGGGGTGCGAGCGGTCCTGCTGGGGGGGTGAATCGGGCGTCGGGCGGGGTGGGAACTATGTTTAAAAACTTTTGTATACCGCGCTCAGGCATATAACGCGCGAGGGGTATGCGCGGTACGTAAAATCACGTATAACGCGCGCGTTATATCCGCGAAAATACGGTATGTAGGAGCCAGTCCCCAAACTAGCTTGAAGCATATGCAAGAGAACTTGAATATTATTCGTGCCTCGACTGGCAGCCAGTGCAGTAGTCTATAGTAGAGGCTGACCGCATTTTTTCAATCCAAATATCAAGTGGACCGCTGCGTTTTGAACAATTCTAAGTTTCCTCACTGTTTTTTTTGGGTATACCCATATAAACGATATTGCAATAGTCCAGTGTAGAGAGCACTAGTGATTGCACTAGTAATCTGAATGATAATGGGTTAACGTATTTTTTGATGGTCTTTAGTTTCCATAATATCAGGAAACATTTTTTACCACTATATTCGTGTGTTCTGCCATTGTCAATTTTGTGTCTAATGTGACTCCCAATATTTTTATTGTTTTTGTAATTGGGTAGTCGTGGTCTTTTATATGTAGCGTTGTTTTGGTAATTTTGTCCGTTGGGCTTACAAGGAAGATTTTTGTTTTTCCGTGTTTAGTTTCAGTTTGAAGTATATATATATAGTCTGTTCTTTCTCTCCTTCCCAGTCTTCACAATCCCCCCCCCCACCACCACCAATTTGAAGAGTATCTTATGTTTACATAGCAGAATCTTTCTTCTTGTAGAAAGACTTGGGCTTCCTTACTGTCACATTCACAGAAGCAAGTTCAGTTTTTGCATATTTCTTGTCCTCTGGTGTACCTAACACTGTATGTAGGGAGGAGGGAAAGAAATTAAAAATACAATGAAGCTTAACTCAGTTGTGTAAACAGGATAGATGGGATTTGTCTCATTTTTCCCTTTGAAGGTCTGAGTCACTACGGATGCTGTCGCCATGAGTGTTCTGTTGTTCTCAAGTTAAACAAACTGAACAAGGCCAGGAAGGGAAAAAAGACATAGGTAATGCACCTTCCACAATTTACGCACTCTGTGTTCTACCTGCATCCCTCAGGTATCTGCAAAATTTTCCATGAGATGTGATTCTACAGGCACTGTAAAAACAAATGCAGTAATAAGCCATGATTAAGAAGCAGTGACTCCTCTCTTCCTTCCTCCTAACCACCAATCCTGTCTCTTCGGGATGTTCTAATCATTTCCAAAACAGGTTCTGATTCCCCCACCACCACCACCTTCTTGTGCTTGCCAGTACTTGTCACAGGTACTTTGCTCTTCAAAACACATCAAACTGGATGCTTTCCTTTTGCCAGAGAGTGATGTGTGGGTGGACAGCTTGCAAAGCAGGGCAGGGAAGGGTGATCCAAGGGCTAGCCCAGATGCTCTGCAGGTAGCTATCCTGAACTGGCAACAGCCACAACAGCTTGGTTGCAGGCGTTCATCTGACACATTCTGTAACCACCTTTTGACAGCGGGAAGTCGTACAACCAGACACATAGAGCATAGAAACGCATAAGAGAACATCTTTACTTGTGCCACAAATATGTAGTGAAGTTGTGTAACATGACAGCCAGTTTCAATTTTGGTCTTTGTTTTCTATAATGTTTTAACCAATGGAACACTGTGCTCTTGTAGAGATAGGGAGGTGTGTACGTATTTCTTTTCCTGCTAGACCAGTTTCAGGCAAATGGGTTATGCCCCCCTCCCAACCAGCAAATGGAGGTAGGGAAGACTGAAATCCTGTGATGCCATCACCAATATAAGGATTAGTGAAGCCCTGGAACTTGTCGGTATACTCTCCTTCTAGCAAATGGTTGTATTTTGGATTGATGGAGCAGGATATTGGAAATTCGGCTTTCTGAACCCAGGTTCTAGCCTGTAGCCACAGGTGGAGCTGGGGTGTCGTGGTCTGCAGACATTTGCCCTAACTGAGCCAGGTGTCAGCCCTCTCCCAGAACTCAGACCCTGGGTTCCTAATCCTGGTGGGCTAGGACAGGTACAACCCAATATTTATTTATCTAACACATTTCTTAACTGCCTATTACTAGGCAGCTTACAAATAGCAATATTCATAAAATAACAAAAAACAAAATCTATACAGTCAATAAACATTTCAAATCATTCAGTAAGAACAATTTATCCACAGTGCTCTGTTATATAGCAATCCAGAACCAGAGTAAACAAATCATCATTCATTACAATGCTTCTACAAAGAGTTTCGTCTTAAGCATTTTCTTGAACTTATGAATATCAGTGTGAGCTCTTTGTGGTCCAGTTAACTTGTTCCCCAGAGTTGGGTGGTAGTAAATAGGGACCTGTGTCCCCTCCCCCTTCCTACCCTCCGTTTTCTTCTCTGCCTTCCTTCTCCATTAGTGTCTGTTTAGTATAATTCAAAAAGAGAAAGAGAGTACTGAAAGAGGAAGGCTGCGTCTTAACAGGAGCTGGGGAGGCAGAAGAGGAGTATCCACAGGTAAAACAAGTGTCACCGCACCTAGATAAGTGCAATGGGGGGGGGGGGTGTGCAACTTGCAGCTTGCCAGTTGATTGCTGGTGTGGCATTTGTGGAACCTGTTAACATTAGTTGCATGGCAGGCCTATTCTGCAATGGGGAGCAGCTAGGCCACTTGGCCAGGGATAAGTGTAGCTTTTCTGGGCCACACAGTGAGGTTCTTGGCACAATAACTTCCCCCCACAGTACATACAAATACTCTGCTGGTCGGAACTATTACCATGTTGAATTTTGGCCATATGCCCTCCTTTAAGCCCAGCTGTGTGGGAGATATCTTTTGTTCTAGAGGGGGACAGTGACCTTGCAGGTTCCTGGTGGCTCTGTAGACATGAGGAACCTTGGATTGAGGTTCACCTTCCTTCCTTGGGGGAACAAGGGGACTCTGGGCCCTCAGCCTGCAGAAGTTAGAGGTCCAAGGTATCTGTTCTGGGGCATGTGCTGGTTCTAGAAGAAGATTGGGAGCTAGGAGAAGAGCTCTTCCCCTAGCACAGTCTGTCTCTGAAGGCAGGTAAGCTTTCCCATTGGAGGGGAGCAAACCGTCCATTATTTGCCTCTTTCAGCAGTAAGAGCTGGTGCTGCTCAACTCTCATGACTTGTTTTGTCCCTCTGGAGAGCAGAAGAGCCTACTGAGAAGGCCACTAAGGGCAACTCTGTATTGGAGGGTTTACAAAGACCAAGCAAGTCCTTTTCACAAAGTTCTGAGAAAAATAGTCCTTGAAGAATGGGATTCACAGGTAGGCAGTGCTGAAGAGGGCTCGAGTCATGAGGAGACTATCTTCTGGCCCAGGAAGATCTGGATCAGTTTTTTTGCTCTCCCTGAATGGACACCCTGGTGATGGCAGTGACTAAGAACACTCTCATCCCATTGGAGATAGGATTGGTCTTGATGATCTCTCAAGACAGTGAAGTGGGAGTCCAGATGACAATTTGCAGAAGCTGTATGGCCAGCTTCTTAGGTGGACTCAGCAACTTCCAGAGGGCTCTAAAGCAGCATGGCTGGAATCTGCAACAGCATTTCTGGTCCAGATCAAAGCTAGATTGGTGGTTTTAACAGTGGTGGTGAGCAGGTGACTAAGGCTACAAAATTGGTTAGCAGAATCCATCTTAGAAGTACACCTCAGCAATCTTCTAGAGTAGGTTGAGAAGCTGGTTAAGGACTTGAGTGAGGCTAAGCTTCAGACATTGCCTGATGATGGTTCTCGGAATTTGTCCAGAGACCTTTTGAGTAACAGCCATCTCAAGGACTGGGGTTTGCTATAAGTCATCCAGACCAAGTTCATAATCTTCTACTTCACATTCTGGGTAGGTTCAAGAAGAGTCAGCGAGTTTGAGGTACCTGCAAGATGCCAAGAGGAATGTTGGGTTTTGTCTCATTGAGTTTCTGGGGTCAACTAGTAAGAGACTGCCTCAGCTGTTGTTAGGTTTTTTGTTTTTGATATACCGCCTATCAAGATTATCTAAGCGGTTTTTACAATCAGGTACTTGGAGTGGGTCTGGATCATTTTGAACTAATGACTCATTGAGGTGATTCATCAAGGCTACACTTTAATTCTTTTCAGTCACTTTTTTGTTATTTGTGTGGATTGTTTGTCAATAAGGCAGCTGTGTGTGATATACTGCAGCTTTTGCACCAGCTAGAAGCCCTTGTACTGGTTCTGTTACCAAGAGCAGTCGGGGTAGCTTGTCAATATATTTTGTCATCCCTGAGGACAGATGCTCTTTTTTTCTGACCTATCTTAGACCTCAAGAGACCTTGTATGAGCTCTGAATTCACAAAGTCATTGTGGCCTGATTGCAGCACTCGGAAACATAAAAACATAGAAATTGACGGCAGAAAAGGGCTATAGCCCATCGAGTCTGCCCATACCAATGACCTACTCCCTGACTTTTACTCCCCTATTGATCCCATGTGAATATCCCATTTTCTCTTAAAATCTGACACGCTGTTGGCCTCAATCACCTGCTGAGGCAGCTCGTTCCAATGATCGACCACCCTTTCGGTGAAGAAGTACTTTCTAGGAGTGAGTGTTCTCTCCCCTCAATCTGACTGATTCATGTTTTCATATCTTAATCTGAGACCAGCACCAAAATTTTTTTGTTTTTGTGTTATATGTCAGCACTTACCAAGTCAGAGCTTTTTTGTTCGTTTTGGCCATAGCTTTGAGGACCTTTCCAGAGATCATGGGGATGGCAGTAGCCTTCCTCAGATTCAGAGGAGGACACCAGGGAGGCCACTTGCAAGGTGATCCGGGTTTTAGAGAATCTTGTCTGGGTGGTGAATTATCCAGAGAATACTCTGGTTCTCTTTGTCCCTAGATTATCTGAGGGCTTTCTTCAGTACTGAGGTTAGCAAGATACTTTGACTCTGAACAGGATGACTTTTTGCTCCCCAGTTGTTCTGAGGGCCTGAGATTCTTGCATGGCAGCAACCCTTGGATGAGGGCTCATATAATCTAATCTAATCTTTGAATTTTAAGATGCAGGATTTGATGTCTGATTTCAAACTATTCAGAGAAGGATCAACTTCCAACAAAATAAAAATATCATCTGCATAATTATAAATTGTTTTGATTGGAAATAGTTTCAAAGATTTGCAAAGTAGTCATATAAATGTTAAACAAAATAGGGGATAATGGAGAGCCCTGCGGTACCCCAAAAACAGAGGCCTAGACAGGTGAAAACTTGCACTCATGGACTCGATACGATCTTAACTTCAAAAATACTTTAAACCAGTCTTAATACCTTTCCGTTAAGACCAATATTAGCTAACAATTGAATCAAAATATTATGGTTAACAACATCAAAAGCCACTGATAAATCAAATTGTAGTAAAATTGCATATCGACTCTGAACTTTCGCTACCAAAGAAATCAGGAATTTTCTGCCAGTGTCTCCCCCCCACCCTCCACCCCCGTTACAGGAGTAAAACACCTGTCTGCTTTTCCTAGGGTCAGTCAAAAGAGAGCCCTTGATCCTTCATCTCCAGTTGGGTGGTAGTAATGACTGATGCTATTCTCTTAGGCAGGGGGCTTACGGGACAAATGGAACAAAGAACTTGGTTGCCTCTTCTGTGTGTATGTGGAGTTGATCTTAGTTTTTGTACCAGATACAAGAGTTTTAGGCTGCTTTCCTTGGAAAATAAAATCTGTACAATGCTTCCTCTGTGTTTTGGCCACCTCGGTTATAATTGGTGTACTTCTCAAGCATGACAGAGTTGCCTTATATGTCCCATTGTTCCAGTTTTAAAAAATATTGTGGATATTAAAAGCCTTCAATAAATGATGGTTTCAGGACTTTATTTAACCTTTCTGCTGTTGCAACAGACTTGCAACATTAACCTTTAGTGAACTGCTGAAGAATTGCTCCTTATGACCCTTCTCCATTCATTAATAGCTGTGGAATTTTTTTCCCTTATGATCTTTCAATAAGAAACTAGAGCTGTACCGAAAAGCACATTTTACTATTCGGATGAATATGATTAACATAACAAAAAATAAAAAAAGCAATGTGAAATCAAATCATGTTTATTTCAGTATGATTTAGCACAGTAGAGCCCTGGTTATTTGTATTCAAATTTAAATCACTTTTGGCTAAATATGAATAATGTATTTGGGGCACTATTCTGGGCCAAATTAAATATGAATATAGGTTTGTTAGGTGCCATCGACTCGTGCTCGAGTTCGAGCGACTTGATGAATTGCGGATCTAAAAAGAAATCTGTTTTCTGCTGGTCCTACAGCATCATCCCCATGGTTATTTTCAGCGTGTCCAGCCATCTGATTGCAGGTCGTCCTCTTTGCTTGGTTCCTTCCATCTTCCCAAACATGATGTCCTTCTCCAGTGATCTCTCTTTTTTGAGTGAATATTCTGTATAGTCCTAATAAGAATACATATATTCTGTCTCTATCCAAATATCGCTTTGTATTAAGATTAAGCGATTCATCAAATTTTACATGAAATATTGCCCAATGTAAAAGAAGCTAGTATGTTTCTAGGAATAATATCTGAGATATTAAATATAAACTCCAAATCTCCATCTGCTTTAAGGTCCAGTTCCAGACTGAGGATCCTTTCCCCTTTGGTCTTTGATGCCTTTCTCTTGAAAAGTAAAACTGGAGGAAGAAAGGGTTGCTTAGAGGATGCTATTGCTTTGCTGCTTCAGGCACGGAAAAGATCTACCTCTACAGCTTACTGTATGCTCAGATTTGAAGGCTTTTTAAAATTAATTGGTTTTAAATACATTCCATTCCATAATGTATTTAAACAGAAATAACCTAAACATAAAAGAAAAATATTGCACGATCATATCAAGACAGGTATTTTAGCCCTCCACACTGGATTTTTGAATTGTGGTGTGCAGAACATGCCACTTTTCCCGTTCATTCTTTCTTGCCAAACATCTTAGCCTTCTTGCAGGACGGGCTTCAGAAGGGGCTTGCCTTTAATTCCATCAGAGTACAAGTGGAGGCTCTGGCTTGTTTTCAGGGTTGAGTACAGAATACTTCCTTGGCTGCGCATCCAGATGTAGCCCATTTTTTTGAAGGGGGTCAGTTGCCTTGAGCTGCCTTTTTGCCATCTTTGTCCTGAATGGAAGCTTAATACGTTCCTTTGCTCTCTTCAGAAGTCACCCTTTGAGCTTCTTTGGAAGGTTATGCTTGAGAATTTTACCTTGAAAAACCATATTTCTTCTGGCAATTACTTTAGCTCAGCAAATTTCAGAGCTTCAGATCCTTTCTTAGGATCCTTTCCTGCGTTTTACAGAGGCGAGCATTTCCATTCGAACTATACCTTCCTTCCCAAGGAGGTTTCTTTCACATAAAGTCTTTGTTGCTTCCTTCTTTCACCAAGGAGGAATCGAGGAAGAACTTTGCTGTATTGCATTTGCTTGATGTCCGTCAGGCACTTCTTGAGTATCTTTGGTTCAACAATAACTTTCGCCATTCAGATCACCTTTTTGTCCTGTTCACTGGCCTAAATTGGGGAGTCATGGCCTCAAAGATGACTATTATCCAACTTTGGATTAGGAAGACATTGCCTCAGCATATCTCCTGTTGGGGAAAGACCGTACTTCTGTTCTCTGGGCTCATTTTATCATTGTTTCCATGTTCTGGGCGAAGTCTCGGGTGTGCTCCACTGAAGGAGCTTTATAAATCATCTACCTGGTTCTCTCTGCGTACCGCCTGGATGTTTCAGCGTGCTCTGATTCCTCTTTGGGGTGTTGGTTCTTTCCGTGGGGGTTTCTGCTTTCCATGCTATCTGAATACTGCTTCGCTACACCCCACAAGTTTCTGGATTACGAGTTGTCTTACCTCATAATTTTCTTTCCTTTAGTTGTAGCAGATAAATCTAGCATCCTACCCTGGCTATCTCTTGTTTATCTGTCTTTTAGGTTTCCTCTGTTTAGGGGGTTGCGTTTGTTACTGTTGAATCATGTTCACTTGTTCTGTGAGGAAGGAGACATGCTGCTATACCAATTGCCTTCTGCTTTATGAGACGTTACTGACTGTGTAAGGAGCATACCATCCTTTAAGACAAAGTTCTGTGTTATCTATGTCCACCTGCTAGTAGATGGTCACAACCCACAAGTTTCTGAATTCATCTACTGTGACTAAAGGAAAGAAAATTATCAGGTAAGACATAATGTTTCCTTAATTTGTGTTGAAATGCAAAGAGTGTATCTAGGCAGCCCATCAAAAGAGTTCTGTCCCCTTGAAGATGTGTGCTTCAGCTCTCAAATGATCTGTTACTTCACCAGCTCTGTCATTTCTGCCCTATTGCAAGGCTTCTTGCTTTCCCAGCACATTGTAACTATTTATATTTTTAAAGTATTTACTGGAAAGGAAGAAAAGCTTGCGCATGTGAATGGAATTCCCAGTGCTTTCCAATTAATCTGACCCAGTTGAAAATAAGAGATAAGGTCCTTTCTAAATCCTTCACCCCCAAATCTGACTCTGATCAGATTGACTGGAGAGAGAAGTTAACCATGCCTCCAGGCAAGCAGATTTATTTATTAGCGTTTATATAGCATTTTCCTGATAAAATGCCATTCATTGAGAATGTCCGCCTGTTCTTTTTTGCAGTCTTTTCCCTTTGAAGAAACTTGACGTAGAACTTTATAATTGTTGCATGGGGAGAGTAGAATCTGTTGCCAATGACCAAAAGGCTTTCGAAGGACACTTGACATTTAAGAGAGCTTTAAAATGCTATTTATTGAAGGCAGCATATGGTGCTAAACTTGTATAGGACCTTATTTTTTTAAGGTTTGCCCTATTTAGACCATTTATTTGGAACTTCTTATTGTGTATGTGTATTAATAATGTGTGTTTTACCGAACCTATTGCTCATCTTTTGTGCAAAGGCACCAGGCACAGTTCGTCTTTCTTTTACTGAGGTACTCAATACAAATAGTGTGCATATAATTTGCATACCATTTGTGCTGAGCATAGCCTGGCAAATGTAAATCGTTCTTAACCCGGTGTTTTCTACTGGGTTGCCAGAGCTCTTTACATTCTGTCCCAAAAGTCAAGAGTGATAATACCTTCTGATTGCTGCTGTGTTTTTATGTCTGACCAGGTTAATTGTAGTCAGGGAGAAGACCAGCGGGGACTCCATTTGGTTTTTTTGTTTGAGATACCTCTTGATCTAAGTGTTTGTTTCAATGAATCTCCTAAGTGAACAAAAAACTAGCACAAGCTCTCCATGGTACTAGTTTTACACTTATTTCTGCAAACAACACATAATTATTACATTACATTACATTACATTAGTGATTTCTATTCTGCCAATACCTTGCAGTTCAAGGCGGATTACAAAAGAAGTTATCTGGCCATTTCCAGAGTAATTGAATAGTAGAGCGGTTTGTTACAGAGAATTGGAATGAGTCTTGCGGTGTTAGTTTGTCTTAAAGGATGTCTTGAATAGGATGGTTTTTATTTCTTTTCTAAACGATTTGTAGTCTGTAGTCTTTATCAGTGAATTGGAGAATTGGTAGTCTAGTTTTGCTGCTTGAGTGGCTAGAAGGCCGTCGTACAGTTTTTTCGTTATGACGTCTCTGATTGGGGGATGAGTGAACAGTTTGTGCGTTCTCCTGTGTCTGGTTGAGGTAGTTTGGATTAGGCGGTTGTTTAGGTAGACTGGGCTGTCTCCGTTTATGGTTTTAAATAGTAGGCAGTAGAATTGAATTGTACTCTTGCTTGTGAGTCTAGGTACGCCACCGTGATATGGTCGTGTTTCCTCAGTGAATAGATAAGTCTTAGCGCTGTGTTTTGAACAGTTTGTAGTTGTTTTATCATGCTTGTGGGGCAGGGGAGATAGAGTATGTTGCAGTAGTCTAGAAGACCTAGGATTAGGGACTGGACCAAGAGCTGGAATTGTGTTCTGTTGAAGAATTTTCAAACCTGTCTTAAGTTTCTCATGACCCCAAATGATTTTTGTATTGTTTTGTTGATTTGTGGTTGCATGGTACAGTATCTGTCAATTGTCATTCCTAGAAGTTTTAGAGTGGGTTGTATAGGGTATGTGATTGAGCTTATAATTAGATTTGTTATAGTTGGGGTTTTATTATTTTCGAGGAGAATGAATTTTGTTTTGTCTGGGTTCAGTTTCAGTGTGTGATTATTCATCCTTGTTGCAATTGTTTCAAGTGTCCTGTGTAAAGTGTCTGTCATGGAGGACGTTGGTTGGTCAAAAAGGAGGAGAATGGTGATGTCATCTGCATAGCTATAGGAGGTTAAGCCTAATTTGTCCATGCAGGTGCCAAGGGATGCAATGTATAGATTGAAGAGAGTTGGTAAATTATCCATTTATTTTATAGCCTAAACAGTTTGAATATGGCAGATGTGAAAGTCTGGTCCCTCTTTCATTTGATTCTTCGCTGCTTTTTTGAGGTCCCAAAAATTCAGTGGCTCATTAAACTTGAACTGGTGGTTCTGTCTACTTTCAGCTTCCATGGGTTGGACTGAGTACTTTAAAATGGGCACTTCAAAATGAAGATTTACTCTTACAAAGCAGGGGAAGGCTGTTTATATTTGTTAACTGGTAACATTATGATTTTTAACTGTCAGAAAGAAATATTAAGTAGCAGCAATTATGCAAAACTGTTGTTGCAAGGCAGGATCTCTCCGACAGAACTGTCCAAAAAGTGGTCAGATCTGCAAAACAGAACAATCAGCTAAAAAGTTTAACTGATCCATAATAATAAAAGGCTAAGCGTGATTCCTGGTGGCGTGAGGTGTGCTTCTGTGTCACACCTCACAGTGCCTGCGCTAGCTGGAGGCGTGTGTTCCAGAGACTCCTCCCTCTCGCTGCCGCTGCTCTTCAAAGCGGTCTGCTGAGGTTCGCCAGCCGCTGTAGCTAACCTTGCAGGCTGCTCTCCACCTTCCCGATGCAGATAAAAAAGGAAATCCAGGTAGGATGGAGGCTGCGATCGGCAGTGACTGCTGCTACTCCTCCAGCCGCCTAGCTCCTCTCCGCCAGCCCCGGACGGCAGCCCCCTCCACCCCGTCCTGATCACGAGGGAGACCGGGGAAGGGGAAAGGGAGGAAGCATCTCTAGCACCCGTTAATGTAACGGGCTTAAAGAGCTAGTGTTAGAATAATTGTTCACAGATTCCCCCATGCAGCAGTGCTTACACTGCCACGATCTGCGTGGGAGTGTTGTCGGTCATTGTCTAAAGCATAATAAAAAACCTTGATAAATTTGTAATGCTTTAAAACAGAGCACTTTGGATGAATGAAACTAAAACTGAACTGTTCTTCCACAGCCTCACAAAGATACATTTGGAGAAAATAAGATGAAGCATTTGAAGAAAAGAACATCTTGCCAGCTGTGGATCTGTAGAGGAGAGTGTGGCATAGTGGTTAGAGCAAAGAAACACATGAGAACCAAATTAACAAACTCAAAGTCGCAAGGCAAAGAGTGGATATGTCCTAATAAGATTGGTGAACACTATTTGTTACATAAAAGTCCTTTATTCATCAAATAACTGAATGGTTCAAACTCTGACTTGACATGTACATGTTTCGGCCTCAGCCGGACTGCCTCAGGAGTCTTATGGGTGAAAACCCCCCCAAACGCACAAACTTCTGGTGTGATGATAAATATATGGATTCTTTGAAATTTGTAACACATTTTAAACTGAGGACAAGTTTCAACTTCAGCGTATATTAGGTTTCAAAGAATTCATATATTTATCATCACACCAGAAGTTCGTGCATTTGTGTTTTTTTCACGCATAAGACTCCTGAGGCAGGCCAGTTGAGGCCGAAACATATATGTCAAGTCAGAGCTTGAACCGTTCAGTTATTAGATGAATAAAGGACTTTTATGTAACAAATAGTGTTCACCAATCTTATTAAGACATATCCACTCTTTGCCTTGTGGTAGTGGTTAGAGCTACAGCCTCAGCACTCTGAGGTTGTGGGTTCAAATCCCATGCTGCTCCTTGTGACCCTGGGCAAGTCATCTAATCCTCCATTGCCCCAGGTACATTAGATAGACTGTGAGCCCGCTGGGACAGATAGGGAAAAAATACTTGAGTACCTGAAAACTGCTCAATACCCCTTGTCCAAGCAATATATAAAAACCCCATTCCATTCCCTTCCCATCTGTTATATTTTGGGGATGTGAAAATAGGCAGTAGAATCCACATACAGTGGTGCCTCGCATAAAGAACGCCTCGCACAGCGAACGCTGCACACAACGAACTTCGTTTCACACAACGAAGTTGCCCGAGCTTCCACGATCGCTGCCGATGTATTGCATCCTTCCGCGCAGGCACTGCAGGCAGTCGTTAGTCACTGCGCTTAACTTAAGCACGTATCGCGGCAATCGTTCTTCATTACAAATTAAATCACGCACGCACGCACGTATCACGGCAGTCGTCCTTTTAAGATAAACTCAATATTTTTTATATATCATGGCTTCTAAAAAAAGCAGGAAGGTGATTTCTGTTGAAATGAAACGGGAAATGAATGTGGGGTAAAACAGTGTGACCTCGTCAAAGAGTTTGGCCTCAGCAAGACCACCATTTTCACCATTTTGACAAATTTATCTTTTTTTATGTCATCTTAGCATATTTTATGCTGCAGAACGAATAATTTTTTTTAACATGTATTGTTATGGGAAAACACTTTTCGCATAACAAACTTGCTCCTGGAACGAATTAAGTTCGTTGTGTGAGGCACCACTGTACTATAAAAGTTAATGTCACACAGTGAGGGAAGAAATTGAAGCTGAAAAGGGCAAGCCAATCCAAAACATACCTCACAATCGTAGGAGTACGTGAAATAAAGAGAAATGATGTTGGAATCGTCCTAGCAATCTCTAAATAGGAGTGAAACTCTGTGGAGAGATGTGAAGCATGCAATGCATGCAAGGAAGAGTGGGGAAAAAATTACAGAATCAAGGATAGGAAAACTTACCTGACTACAAGAAATATTTGGAAACGGTTACTTTTGCCAAAAAGTGTGTTACAAAAGTACAATCTGAAAAGGTATCCTTTGCACTTGCCATATTCAAAGTTTTCTTATTTTCAGTCTGTAAAAATCACCATAGTAATTATACTGTATATTCTCAAATATAAACCGAGATTTTTGGGTCCAAAAATTGACAGACATGGGAGAAGCCACTGCTTGCCCTGGATCGGTGGCATGGAATGTTGCTACTCTTTGGGATTCTAGAATCTTGTTACTCTCTGGGATTCCAGAATCTTGCTATTCTTTGGGATTCTTTTTGGAATGTTGCTATTTGGGTTTTTGGATTGACTTCTGTGAAGATGGGATTCTGGGCTAGATGGACCATTGGTCTGACCCAGTAAGGCTATTCTTATGTTCTTATGATGGGGTTCGGAGCGGCGGTGTACCATTTGCTATGGCATTCACTTGCTTGAGGTTGTTAGTTTGCCAGTCCTTGTGCTTTTAAGAGGGTTAAATTGGGGGGGGGGGGGGGGTTTGCTTTTTACATTTAAAGGTACAGGAGCTCTATTTGATCACTGTGAAGGGCTGTTTCATTTATTTCCTCATAAATGTGCAATGGAGGGAGGCGGGTGTGCTTGCAGAATTTTTAATAGTGGGCCTGACATTTGAACTTGAGCACTGATCTCGGGGGCAGCAGTTATAGTGGTGGTCCTAGAAACTTCTTTTCTGTGCTGCCATGCTCCGAGTCACCTTCAGCCAATGCAGAACTGCACCTGGGCAGGCGCCACTGCCCTTGTCCAAAAAAGCAGTTGTCCACTTTTAGTTAAACTTAAAAGTTTTGTGGTATGTCTGCTTGCTTCAAATGTAAATATTCACTCTCCTCCCCAAAATTAATGGAACTGCTGCTTTTGCTTGTGTAAAATCTACCCACTCCGTTAAATAATATCTGTGAAATAGATTAGGTAAATGAGAAAGTATTTCACAGTTGTGGCCTGTGCTGTGAACAGTGTATCTGCAGCATTTGTGCGCAAGTCCAGTGTCGGGTCCAGTGTGTAATTGTCCAGGAATGGCCTTTAACACCATTCCTTAGACACGATGCCAAAACCTACAAGGCTTGGGGGCCTCTCCTTCGGATTTTGGCTTATGCCTGGACCAAACAGCTCCCAGGAATGTTGCTCCAGGACACAGGCCCTGCCTTGTTAGGAAATCTGTGAAGTTTGGGAACTCGTAATACCTCGCATAGCTCTGTGTACTGTAACAGTGTGTAGAAATAGGGCTGGAGCAATGAGCAATCAGGCTGTTTATTAATATAGAATACCCTGGTGATTCCACTTCCATTAGTCATGGAGGGGACCGGGTGGGTATTATAAGCTTATAAGGAATATACACACAGTTGTCAATTTAGAATACTAATGTACAGTTCGTGTGTGTGGGAGGGATGCAAGGGAGTTATGTATAGATGAAGAAAATATCCTTTCTTATTAGACTCTACAAGTACCTGAAAAAGACAAGATATGGAAACTTTAGATTTATGAGTGCTATAAAGTAGTGTTGATATTTTATTTATTCATTTATTCGGTTAGTTTTATGTCCCATCCTCCCAGATGAGCTCAGAATGGGTAACAAGGTTGACGTACATAATGCATAGACAAACAAATTATGACTTTACATGTGTACAGTAACGTTAGATATACAGAGAGTCAAGTTTAACATACGATTTGGTCATTTTAAGTTAACATACGGTTATTTCCATCTTCAGTTAACAAGCAGAGTGGATTTAGTTTGGTGTAAATTAGAATACATATGGTTGGAAGGGAGTGACTGAATTTATGGGAAGAGGTAAGATTTTATTGCTTTCCTGAAGTTCAGAAGCCCTTTGAGGGATCTGATATGAGGAGGCAGCTGATTCCAATAGCTTGGTAGGAAGTGGGAGTAGGAACGGCATCTGGCGCTTTGGTGTTGGAGGACATGACCAGGAAGTATTTGCAGACGTGTTTCCTCCTGGGAGCGGAGTGGTCTGTTTGGAGAAGGTTTGGTTGATATGTAGCTGGGTGCCATGTTATGTAGGGACTTGTATGTCATTACCAGGCCCTTGAAGATGCAACATTTGGTAATGGGTAGTCAGTGGGCTGTTGATGGTGCTTCTGAGATGGAGTTGTGGGCGTGGAGGTTTTTTAGGCATCTGATTGCCATGTTCTGTATGAGTTGGATAGTGTGATACAGTAGTCCATGCGGGATAGGACGAAGGCATAGAGAAGTTGGGTGAAGTCAATTTTTGAGAAGTAGCTTCTTATTTTCCGGAGCTGACGAAGAGAGTAGAATGAGGAGGAGACTTCCTGAGAGATGTGACAAGGGAGTGAAAGGTTTGCATCGACAAGTATTCCCAGGCTGTGTGCTTGGTCTTTTGCAGTTAGGGTAGTGGTTTCCCAGATAAGAGAAGGAAGGGTGTAAGTTCAGTGCTCTTTGCAGATCCAAAGGAGTTCTGTTTTGAGGCGTGTAGTTGCAGTTTGTTTATAGACATCCAGATTTTGATTTCCGTTAGACAGTTGAGTTTTGCAATCTGGGAGTCATGTCTCTTCCCTGAAGGAAGGTATAGTTGGATGTTGTAGAAGGTTGTAAGTGCCATGATCGCACAACACCATTTCTCCGGCTACTAGTACAATACAAGTTTCAAGTTTTATTTAAAATTTGATTAAATTGCTCATTCAGACTTCTAAGCGATGTACAGAAATAAAATCATTAAAGATAAGGACTTACCAACATATTATAACCAAACTCACAGACTTAAGTACAGACAAACAGACAGAACCAATGGGAGAGAAGGGATGAAGTTCAAATGTGATAGGATAGAGAACAAAAAAGGCTAAATGTAAAACTGACTCTGATTTCCAAGTATCTCAAAGGAAATGGACTGGATTTCTTGAACCAGATTTCCCTTTATACCAGTGGTTCCCAAACTTTTTCTGTTCACAGCTCACTTAATGTTTAAAAATTTTTCCACTGCTCCCCAGGTCAAACGATAGTTCTGTAATCTAATACAGTTTCTCAACTTCTTCAAGCCAAGTACCCCCTAAGTCTAACAAATATCAGAGTACCCCCACCTAAGCTCCGCCCCAGACCACCCAGGCTTCGCCCCTGACCCCACCCCCATAATAATAGTACTAATTGTAATGCAATTTCTTCCATCCATTTTTCATATACACGCAATATAATCTTAATACATAATGGTAACCACAAAATTAAAAAAAAAAAACACAAAGCACACTGTACGCAGAGAAAATGTTAATTATCATTTATATTCATTTTTTTTCCAAAGAGGTCAAGGCAGATGATTTTTAAATATGCAATGTCACCTCATTAACAACTATAGAAAAACAGAGAAATATAGTGCAAAATATAGACAGCAGATATAAATTCTCAAAACTGATACATTTCGATCACTAAATTAAAATTAAAATCATTTTTCCTACCTTTGCTGTCTGGTGATTTCATGAGTCTTTGGTTACACTTCCTTCTGACTGTGCATCCAGTATTTCATTCTTTCTGCCTCCTGCATGCTTTCTCTCCTCTGGACCTCATTCCCTTCCCCAACCAACATCTTTCTCTATCTCCCCATGAGTCCAACTTTTCTGCCTCTCTCCTCCATCCCCCATTGGCAACATGTTTCCCTCTCTCTCTCACTGTCCTCCTCTCATTCCCTCCCTTGCTGCAAAGGGAGTGGGGAGAGAGATCCAGGGTGCATCTCTCCCATTCCCTCTACTGCAGGGGTCTCAAAGTCCCTCCTTGAGGGCCGCAATCTAGTCGGGTTTTCAGAATTTCCCCTATGAATATGCATGAGATCTATGTGCATGCACTGCTTTCAATGCATATTCATTGGGGAAATTCCGAAAACCCGACTGGATTGCGGTCTTCAAAGAGGGACTTTGAGACCCCTGGTCTATATAGTATGCCAAGTCAGAGTTGAAACTACATTTCTGTGCAGGCTGTGCCCCATGTGCAAAAAAAGTCATTTCACTGTTCTTGTGTTGAGACATTAATTCTTTTTGTAAATTGAAACATCAAGTTACCAACGCTTTTTTTTGTTTGTTTTTGGAAGACTCAAAAATTGAAATGTTTTTTCACTCCCCAGCACAGCTTAAGCAACTATACCAAAACCAAACTGGAGAAAACATATGAGGACCCATTGAATTGCCCACCCCTTCAGCTTCAGAAGAGGCGGCATGCTTCAGAGCAGTTTGGGAAATTTATGGCGCCTTCTGTGGTCTTTGACATACCAAATGTGGGAGCTTTGCCAGCTGGAGGAAATAATCCGTGCACCTGCAACACCTCAACAAGACACACGATATTACTCTCCCCCACCCAAAAGAATAAATGAGCTTGGTTTTCTCACCGCTTTCTACCTCCTTGTAAACAAAACATGAGCCTTTTCCCTTCCCCCTAGACGCCATCATTGCCTCTGTTCACTTTTTGCTCTTGGTCAGCTGAGTTCAAGGCTGTCAATTTTTCTGGATTTCAATGTAATGGACTTTTGCCATGTGACACTATTTCTGAACAGCTTGTGCTGCTTTTAGCTTACTTTTCCTAAAAAGAAAGCTTATGAGACGGATGTGTGTGTGTGTGCTCCCAGCAGCTCAGAGACCAGCAAGTTACAAGGACATACTGATGAGTAAAGAATCATCTGATGGAGTTCAGAAGAATAGTGGACCGATTTTTCACTCCGTCAAAAATTACAAAGACTAGGGGACACTCGATGAAGTTACAGGGAAATACTTTTAAAACCAATAGGAGGAAATTTTTTTTTTCACTCGGAGAAAAGTTAAGCTCTGGAACGCGTTGCCAGAGGTTGTGGTAAGAATGGATAGCGTAGCTGGTTTTAAGAAAGATTTGGACAAGTTCTGGAAGAAAAGACCATAGTCCGTTATTGAGAAAGACATGGGGGAAGCCTCTGCTGCCTTGGATCGGGTAGCATGGAATATTGCTACTCTTTGGGGTTCTGGAATCTTGATACTCTATGGGGTTCTAGAATCTTTTGTTACTCTTTGGGATTCTGGAATATTGCTAGTCTGAGTTTTGGCCAGGTACTATTGACCTGGATTGGCCACCCTGAGAACGGTCTACTGGGCTTGATGGACCATTGGTCTGACCCAGTAAGGCTATTCTTATGTTCTTATGCTCTTAGATATGAGTGAGGAGCTCTAGAAATTTGGAGTGCTTTTTACTACACTTGATCACATATGTAGGAGTTACTGCACTTTTGAACAGGACCCCTTGGTTCTCTCTTTGTTGCAGAGCCCTTTAGTTCATCTGATATGTAGTCTCTTTCTTCTGTATGGGGTCTCAAGAAGACAATGTTCCTCATAGGCCATGGTTCCCCAACTCCAACAGATCCTCGGAGAATTTGAAAAGCAGAGTATTATTGATGCCTTTCTTCATTCCTTGCATTGGCATGGATGCAGGCTCTAATATACGACCTTCATGGGGCATCATCACCACTGGGGCACAGAGGTACTTTTGCTTCAGTATCAACTACTTCAGTGTTAATATCGAGTGAATTAGAGAATCAAGCTACTTTAAGGGTTCCACCTTCTTCAAAATCTAGTAGAATTTTGCAGGGACAGAAATCAAACCTCTCCTCGCTGGAATCAAACCTGTCCCCACCCATCCCCATAAACTACAGTAGTTATTTGATTTAATTGTGCTACTGAATTAAAGGCTCAGGTAGAAACCAACTTACAAATAAGCAAAGACACTTTATTAATTTGGAAATATTAATTGGGAAGAACACATGCATCCCTCTAACATCGGAGGGAAGGCTTCTGGATCAGCCATAGGAAGCATGTTGGAACTGCTGCCTTCGGCTTTTTGAAGAAACACGTGCAGCTGCCTGGAAAGAAGGAAGGAGGAGGCCTCCAGGAGACAGGTACATACTACGGGAACCCCGCAAGAGGTGCTTCCATCCCCACTGCCCCAGGGGCTCACTGCCAGATCTCCACAGATTCTGCAGGAGTCCTTTAGGCACTGTTTCCATACAGTTCTCTAAAACCTTGTTCCCAGCAAAATAAGGGATGTCCTTATAGAGGTCTTTTCTGCTAGTCAAGCCCTAACTCAGACTTTTCCCAGTAAATTCTTTTCAGATTTACAAACTGTGGGTTGCCCTTTATGGATCATCAGTTTACTTGGAACAGGAGTTAATTGGTCTTTGTCGGAATCCTCTACTTCCCCGAATTTGTATGGGAAGTGACTGATATCATTCCATTTTTTTTTTCTAGAGGAGGAGAAGTCCAAGGGAAGACATATGAAAGATAAACATTTTCAAATGCTTTAAGGAAGGCATGAAGAATAGACAGATGAGAATGTGGGATACTCTCCTCTTTGTACAATCTGTCAGTAGGAAGGTGCATTAGGCTCCCGGCTTCCATAAACACTGCCTAAATAGTTGAAGCTGTCCTCAAGAAGGCCAAGAATTCAGTCTTCAGTATTTGCCAGGAGGGATGCCTATAACCTGAGCCTTTTTAGAGACTTGTTCCCCTCATTTTAATTGTAAACCGCATAGAATTTTATGTAAAGCGATCGGTCAAATTTTAATAAACTTGAAACTTAAGGCATTCACATCATTTTATTGCTTGGAGAGGGAATTCCTGATGTAACAGTAGGTTTGGTTGGTGTGTACTGAGGAGCATCTTTAAAACACAGAATCCAACTACAGACCCCCCTTTCCTGGGCTATTGATTTTCTTGGGGCCTTAGTCAAAAAAATAATGCAAAAGGCCTGTTGCTGTGAAAAACCAAGGTATTGGTATTCTGTGTTTCCATTTTCGGTTCTTTTATTAAAGGCAACCTGTAGCTAGGAGGCAGAAAAAACAATGAAGGTGACTGAATGGTATTCCATCTCGTTTATTGAATAGAAAGACTCGACACGATTGTGTTTCGGCTCTTAACGGGCCTTCCTCAGGAGTCTGAACTTATGTTGCTGCTCTCGATGTGTAAACTTTTGTAACGTTTGTTTACTCATCGAGAGCGGTGCATTTTGCAGGCAGCTTTAGAAGGACATTTCTGGGTGCCGTTTTTTCTTTAATCATCAGCATACACCTAATGTAATACAGAGAAAGGTCACGAAGACTGAAATTTTTTTTTTTCCCTAAATTCATCACGACACAAGTTCAGACTACTGAGGGAGGCCTGTTAGGGCCCGAAACACGATCGTGTCAAGTCTTTCTATTCAATAAACAAGATTGAATACCATTCAGTCACCTTTGTTGTTTTTTCTGCTTTCACGGTCTGTGAAGGTAGCATTTCCTGTGTTTTCTGCAGCCTGTAGCTAGGAACATAAGTGAGAATTTGTGTCCTTTTCCTCAGAGAAGACAAAGTTGTTTACCGGCAACAGGCATTTGAGGACAGCAAGGTATACTTATTTACACATTTGATATACCACCTTTCGCATTACAGCAGCAAAGTTGTTTACAGTAGGAGAGTGAGGAGGAAAGAGAAGGAGAAAAAACTACTAATTACATACATGCTGAAAGAGCCAGGTCTTTGAGTACTTGTTTTTTTTTTAATTTGGTTTTCTTTTTAAACGTAGTGTAAGATGATTCAGAGAAGACTGCAGAGAAGAATGGGGGGAGCAAGAGGGCACATAAGTTTTCATGATGTTCGTTCACCTCCCCAAGAAGTTGGATTTTCTTGCACTCCAGCTGCTGTAAGGTTGGCATAAAAGTGAGGCAGCCCTGTGTGGGAACTCAACACACGAGTGCAGTGGAGTGTGCTAGAAAGCTCTCACAACTTCAAGAGCTGCTCCATTTTTGACAGCCCCGGAGCTTTGTTGGATGATGTCAAAACCTCCAGTGAGGACTTAATCCTGCTCATCTTTGGAGGAAACCTGTAACAGGTTATGCAAGTTTTCACATTGTTTGACATCCTATCCTAATCAAATTTTCAGGAGATGATGGGAGGATGGTGGGAGTTGCAAAAGCTTCTGGTGGGAGACTCTGTTTTGGGGATCCAGTTATGTGCAGAAATTCCTTCCTTCCTTCTTAGTATCCCAGGCTAGTTTTTACTGCGGCAAATGACAGCGTCAGATTCCATCCTATGCAGCCATCCCCAATGCTATCTTGGTTCTCAGTCTATACTTAATGATTGAAAATGAGATCTTTAGGAATCAGGGGATAACCATGATAAAGGGTGTCGGTGGCAAAGTAAGGAGGCAGAGGAGTGGACTTCCGCGGGCGCTGCCTTGGTGGGGGCGTCGGCACCTCTCCACCCCACGGCCACGCCTTGCTTGCGCCC
Source organism: Geotrypetes seraphini (assembly GCF_902459505.1). Classification (NCBI taxonomy): domain Eukaryota; kingdom Metazoa; phylum Chordata; class Amphibia; order Gymnophiona; family Dermophiidae; genus Geotrypetes; species Geotrypetes seraphini. The sequence continues at coordinate 70,745,536 of NC_047097.1, read as the reverse complement.
TCCTTCCCACCCACCGTGAGCAACTTCTCTCTGGTCTGCTTCTCCTCTGAAATCACTTCAGAGTTCAGGAAGCAACGTCAGAGGGAAAACCAACGCCGGCAGTTAGGAGAAGCTGTTCATGCCGGCAAAGATTTAAAGAGGTACAGGAGGAAGGGAGGGCGCAAGGGTGGCGTGGGGGGCGGAGGACACGGGGGCACGTCCTACCCTCACTACGCCACTGAAGTATGCTCCCCATTTTATAACAAAAAAAACAAAAACCCTTTTGCACTGCACTTAGAAAGCACTGTTTCTGTAGGTGCAGATTATAATCTTATTATTATTATTATATTGAAACAGTAATGTTGATGTTGCAGCACTCAGAAAAATTGACAATGAATGAGTGGGCAGGCTAGGGTTCTCGATGTCAATCTGTGTAGGAATGGTTTGGAGGACTTTTCTTTTTTTTTGGGGGGGGGGGCGGGGGATGGAGTTCCTTTCTGGATTTTATGGTGTGTTATGAAATTGTGAACCTGAGAGAGCCCTGGAAGTAACCTGTATGGAGCGCAATGCACTGGCACTACACCACTAGATGAGGGGAGAGAGGGACATGAGAGAACGGGGTTTGACGGTTGAGCATGTATGCGAATCTAGCCAAAACGAATCTAGCCAAAACAAATGACAATACGTCATTGCTTGGCAAACTGTTCATTCTTTGCTGTCATTTACTATGTTATGTTGCTAAGTTGTGTGTGTGTGTGTATATAATAATCATAATAATAATAATAAGATTATATATATCTCCCTTCCACTTTTACTTTTTACTGCAAGCATCAAATATAACTAGGTAATTTTGGCAAAATTATTACTTCAGTAAAAGCAGCAAATGTTATCCTGTACTTCTTTACATATACAGGCAAGTCCTCGAGTTACAGAGGTACTTAAGAACACAGTTGCGGCTTCCTTTGATTTCACTGAGCTGTATTTCCAGTGGCCTAGACTCCTATACTTCTCCTGCAGCAGATTCAGGCCACGTGAAGAAGAGTGTGTGGTTATACACGCTGTACCTTAGAGGGAACACTGGGACAGTTGGCCCTTTTGTCAGCTGGGAGCAGAGGCAAGAATCTTAAAATCTTCCAGTTCCGAGTTACATACAGATCCGACTTAAACAGCTTTTAAAAGCATAACTCATTCTTAATTCAGGGACTACCTGTAAAAGTATCAAAACTTTTTACTTAAGTAAATTACAGTAGTTATATTTACTTAGTTACAATACAACATTGACTAATATAGAGAAGGAGGGCTGGCACAATTCATGTGTTGTCCTTTTATTTTAACCAGCAAGTAATATTTTGCCAACCCAAGTACAAACTGTCACACCAAGTGTTTCCAGAATATGAACCATCCAATGGCAAACTAGCTTTTACAATGAAAGATGACGTGCCATAGAGCAACTGCACCGAGATCAAACCTCAATGCAATTTTAAAAGTGATGCAACCTGGACGTTAAGCTCAGAATGAAGGATTGTTAGGCTCTCTTCCAAAAGGAGATCGTAAAGTTTTAAGTTATGGATCCTAAGACTGCATGACCTGACTTAAACATGAGAAAAATATTTACTCATTGGGAACGATGCCACAAGCAGCATGTAAGAACATAGGCACGTGTGCATTTCCAGATGCTATTGCACAAACACCTTCCCTCTCCGTCCCCTATTGAGTCCATGTCTCAATCGCATCTCTTTACCATGTTTTGCAGAGGAATCTTTTTCAGCCGTCATACCAATATCTCAAGAACCTAAAACAAACACAAGGGGGGCGAGGGAGGAAAATTGCACAGGTCAGACATACATATCATTTACAGACTCTCTTACTTCATTACAGGCTTATAAGTTGGTCTTTCCCTTTGTTATATAGTTAAGATTCTGAAAGAGAAGTCATTACACACAGCTGGCCCAGAGGTATCAATTAATACACTAGGTGGAAAATGTGTCTTAAGGGAGCTTTCAGGACATAAGAACAAGCTGGGGGCAGTATGCTTCTGTTTCAGTCCCTTTTACTGGGGATGTTGCCATGTAAGCAATGCAATGCTGACATTTAGAAGCAACAAAGCAGCTTTGATAATGATATATGACAACTGCAGAATTTTTACTTTTTACTCAAGTATTCTTTTAGGCACTTTTTATATAAGTAAATTTTAAATGTTGTTTTTCATTACTTTTACTTAAGAATCAAAATATGTGTTTACCTTTACTTTTACTTAAGTAGTTTGACCTAGTACTTTAAACCACATAAAAATGGCCTTTTTCGGTCAGACCAATGGTCCATCAAGCCCAGTAGACTACAATGGAAACTCACGGCAGCCATTTTGATGATGGCTCTGCACGGGGGCCTCTAGACCACCAGGTAAGGTCTGGGGAGGGTCCTTGATGCAGCGTTTCTTCCCCCCCCCGCCAAAAAATCGCAAATAACCGAATCTGCAGATTCAGAGGGATTAATGTAATTTTATATTTTTCTATGTAACTTGGTGTAACCTGCCCTGGTTAAGGGCGGGATATAAATAAATAAACCAAACCAAACATGATTTGACTTATTAATGCTTCTTTGATGCCCATAGGCTTGCTTTAATTAAAGTGTGATTAATTTGGGGGGGGCCCTAGGTTGGCAGGTTATCCTTCCACCTGTGGAAACTGGTGCTCGCTCTAAGAAGAAAGGTTGGCGTTTGTACATATGTCACCTTCTCAAGTTGCAGGATTTGTGTTGATCCTAGAGAAGAGCCTGTGTGCACTGCCAGCCGAGCCTTGTTCATCATTAATGCTGAAAGGCTGAACCAGAAGATTAATCTATATAGGAGCACACTCGGTGAAATCTATGAGAAGCTGGTTGTTAATAGACAGGGTTAAGAGACTGCACGTGCTAGGATTAAGATTTTATGTTTATTAAACTTAGCCATTTAAAGAATAACGGTACATCACGGGGGGGGGGGGGGGGGGATAATCTATCCTTGCAAGCATTTGACCAAACTGAGGCGGGAACTGGATGAGGAGAAGGTTTCACCCAGACCCCTTGTGCTCACTCAGAGGAGGGTAAACTTGTTCTCATCAGCCAACAACTTGGTTTGGTTTTCAGAACAACTGAAAAAGATGTGAATGAGCTTCCTGGGCCAAATACATGCACTTTTATACCTTATGAATATTCATTGTGTGTAACCTCTGCCAAGTAGAGCCAGTTCGCCCCTACCCTACCCTGTTCTCTGTGACTGAGTGATACTTTTGTTCAGTAGGGAATTCTGCCCATTGCCAACCTGCTTTGTCGCTCTGAAAGTAGCCTGTGGCGTTTGAAATAGCAGGCAGGAGGAGAGAATTGACCAGGCTACAGAGAGGGCTTAGTTGCACTTGAAGAAAAAAATTTATGAATGAACAAAAGAGGAAAAGACCATATCGAGAGATTTGGATGTTAGTGAAATTGTATCCTGCTAGTTCATTTCACAGCCGTGCAGACATCTGGTCCTGGTGCAGTGAGCTTTGCACACCCACTATTCAGAGCTTCATTCCTCGAGATGCTCTCTTCTTCCTTTTTTAAAATCCCACGTGAGCTATTGTTCAACTTGATGGATTTCTTCCGTAATGTCACCCCTTTCCTCTCTCCTCCTCCCCCCCTCCTTTTTGCAGGGAACGCGAGAAAAAAAAAGGAAAAAATAAGTAAATCATGTTACAAGGAGAGAGAGAATACTTAAATATTTATCAGACACTTGGCAACCTACTACATGCCCGCGTGTGTCTGGCGCCCTTCCAGCCTTGGCTCGGGCTAGTGGCTGTGTTTGCCAAGAGCCATCTTCCACTGGCTGCACTTTACCTCTGTGTGTGTGACTGTTTGTTAACCTGAATGATGATGATGCTCAAGTGATAGGGTGAGGAGAGAGTTGGGTGGAAATTTTGGAAATAGAGCCGCCCAGACTGTAAAGCACAGATTGTCAGGTCTCTGCAAAAAACAGCATAACCACTTTGTACATGCTAACAGATTTTATTTAAAATAGTTAAGATTGGTTTGATTTCATTAAAATAGTTAAGCTACACTCATACATTGAGCAAGAACTACCTGAAGGAAAGGCTTGTTTCAGACAAGGTCGAGGAATATTGTAAAATATATTTTTATTGAGCTCAAGAAAGGAAGGTCCAAAAACATCAGAAACCAGAGGAAACAAGCTCGCATTTAGGGAACAAGAAACAGCACTAGAGAACTACCCCTACATACAAAGCCCCATATACCCCCCAGCATCAGAACAAGCAACAAGATTCAGCATACAACAAATACAGCTCAAGATACAATCAAAGTACATCCACCTCCCAAACCCCTCCATCCCACCCCCCTCCCCAGTCCTCCTTTTAAACATTGGCATTGGCAAAAGAAGAACAGAAAACAAATAAAACTAAAACAATCAGCAGGTGCGGGAAGTCGATCAAAACAAGAAGTCAGCAATTTAAGAGGCGGCTACATGCCACCGGAGTCATAGTGTTCCAAAATGGCTCCCAGGTACGTTGAAAAATACGTCCCAAGAGTGAAGAAAAGTCCTGTATATCCCTACATTCCCACATCAACAGGGTGATCAGGCGACATCGCCAAAGGGAATAATCAGGTCCCTCCCTCTCTATCCATGTGAGCAGAATACATTTGAGGGCTATCGCCACAGTCCACTGAAGAAAGGCAGCAGTCCCTGGTTGTCGAGGTGAAAAATGGAGGGGAACACCAAAAATAAGCAGTGGGGAACGTCGAAGAACAACATTCCAAATATTTTCCACAAAAAGAAAAATAGCTTCCAAAAAGGACTGAATAACTGGACAAGTCCAAAACATATGTTCCAAACCTGCATCAGGAGCGTCACAACGAGGACAGGCAGCAGAGGTTCGGAACCCTGAAAGGTGAGCCCTTTTAGGAGAGATATACAAGTGTAAAACCACTTTGTAATGTTGTTCCCAAAAGGTAGTATATAAGGTCGAGGAATATAAGACATTATTGCCAATGTTAGATGGATATTGGAGAAGAGCAAAGAATACCAAAAGCCCCTATACTTTTGCTTCATTAATTACAGCACACCTTTTGATTGTGGATCACGATAAACTATGGAGAACTATAGCACAAATGGGAATATCCAAACACATAACTCGGCTGATAGAGCCTTTACAAAAATCAAGAAGCTCCAGTGAGAACTGAATATGGCAACACTGGTTTCCAATAAAATGTGGCATCAGGCTAGGATGCATCTTGTAACCTTACCTGTTCAACCTTTACGTCAAAGCCATCTTTAGAAAAGTAAATTTGGAAGAAGAAAATGTTGGTTTCAAAGTTGTTGGCCAAAATATAAACAACCGGTGCTGTGCAGATGGCACAATGCTCATCACCAGCAGCCAAGAAAGACTTGCTGTATCTACTGAGAAAAGTCAAAGCCGAAAGTCATAACATGGGATTAGAACTAAACATAAACCAGAAAAAGATCATGAGCATGGAATATGATGAAGATTTTGAGCTTGAAGGTGATAGAAGTTGTAAAGGATTTCAATCTCCTGTGCTGTTTTCGTAAATAAAGAAGCAACTAGCAGGGAAGAAATACTCCGCGGAATAGCACTTGGTCGCTCGTCAATGAAGGCTCTCAACAAAGTTTTCAAAGAACGAATATCAAACTTGTCTAGGCACTTACTTTCTCAGTGGTCAATTGCGAATGCAAAAGCTGGACACAATAGAAACAAGACAGAAAGAAGATCGACTCATTTGAGCTTTGGTGCTGGAGAGGGATTTTATGCATGCTGTGGACCACCAGAAGAATCAACAAATCGATTCTGGAAGATATCAAACCAGCTATATCACTGAAAACCCAAATGATGAAGTTACGGATGTCTTATTTTGGTCACTATCAGAGAGATCACTGGAGAAGGACATCATGTTTGGGAAGCTCGAAGGAAACAGGTGAAGAGAGTGACCTGCAATCAGATGGCTGCATATGTTGAAAACAATCATGGGGATGATAATGGAGGACCTTATTGGATTAGCAGAAATTTCTTTTTAGATCTGTAATTCATCAAGACGCTAGGGCTCGAACACGACTCTATACTGCCTAACAAATGAGATTTGTTTGCCTTTGTATACTCTGTGTGTGTGTATGTGTGTGTATGTATGTATGTATGTATGTGTGTGTGTATATGTATATGTATGTATATATATATATCAGTAGTTCACAAACCTGTCCTGGGGTACCCCCAGCCAGTCAGGTTTTCAAGATATCCCTAATGAATATGCATGAGAGAGATTTGCATACCTGTCACTTCCATTATATGCAAATCTCTCTCATGCATATTCATTAGGGATATCTTGAAAACCTGACTGGCTGGGGGTACCCCAGGACAGGTTTGGGAACCACTGAGATATATATATATCTATATCTTTGCATTCCATCCTGTGAAGCTGAGGTTCTTGATTTTTTAAATAAGTTTTATATCCTATAGTATTTTACAGTTTTAATTGCCCAAACAGAAGATGCACAGTAAATCATAGAACATTGAATAATGAACATTGATGATGATCAAAGCAAGACATGAAAGGGAAGGGCGAAAGAGATAGGATATGAGATATACCGCTTTTCTGAGGTTACAATTAAAGCAGTTTACATATTATTTATGGGTATTTATTTTGTACCAGAGTCATGAGGAGCTAAAGCAGGAATAAAACTCAGTTCCCCTGGTTTTCAGGCGACGTCACTAACCATTAGGCTAGTACTTCACTCCTAGGCTAGGCTGCAGTCTATGATATATCAATAAAATAACACAACATGACGAGGCATGCTGGAAACAGAAGAAATCCGTGTTCTGTGGGAGGAAAGGAATTTAGGTTTTAGCTCACACTTTTTTTTTTCTTTTTTCTTTTCATGTCACTAGAGCAGGCTTCCCAAGCTATGAATTAGGACCCCAAAATGAAGTTACATCATGACCTGGGTGGGTTCTCTCTGGGCACATCAATGTCCTGCATATCCAAGGGATCACACAGTTTTATTTGGCTTCAATCATAGGTCACAGCCACTCTCTAGTGCGGGGAGTGGCAGTGAGATTTGGACCTTGACTTCTCTGATTCTTAGCCTCTTTACTCTTAACCATCAACCACTCCACAGAGCATAAAGTTGTGATCCACATAAAGGTCTCTGGTGATAAGTTATTGTCTATCACATAAACCAAAAAGCAGGAATGGCTAATGCTTTAAAACTCATGAATCAACTTGTAGAATAGTGCTCAGAAGGTGTTATTCTCAGACCAAACTTCGGGACAAGCCCGGATGTTTGAACATTTGAATCTCAAGCTTAATCGTCACACTGAAATAGACTTTAAATGTAAAAAATAATGCTGAATACTTGCAAAGTTGATATATAAGTATTAAGTATCTCTCATTCCCTCCATCATCTTTCATAGTCTGCCAGCAGTGCTAGCTGGCTCCAGTCTCTCGTGGTCTCTTCAGTCCCTGCTACACCAGAACAGCTGATGTAACCTCCTGTTCTATTGTAGCAGGGACAGTAGGAGACTGGAGCTGACTAACCTGCTGGTAGTGTTCAACTTTAATCACTACCACTGCCAGCAGGCTATGAAAGGTTGGATATAGTGGGCTGCAGTGGCAGGCATCACAGAGGCTGCAGGTGAGTGGCAGGCAGTGGCAAAGCTGCTTTGCTGGAAAGGCAGTGGCAGTAAGGGTGGCTCTCCAGGGAAGGGGCAATAGCCACAGTGGCAGAGAGGCTGCTCTAAACCAATGTTCCTCCAATGCCATCTTCTGCCTGACTTCACTTCTGGTGGAGTGCACCAGAAGTGATATCAGTCAGATAAAGAATGCCGAAGGTAGGCCCGACTGGGTTCATCCTGTTAAATTTATTTTAACATCATTATACAATGCTCTAATCATGTTAATTGTTCAGCCCTACTTTTTATGCAAAATATTGTATGCCCTTTTCCTTCATCTTAGAAATGAGCCTTGCAAAGGTGCTGAGGTTATTCAGACTTGCATGTCTCCGTGTAATGGGTTCAGAGGTTTACTTTTCTGTTCTAGATACAAGAACTGCAGATATTATAGAGAAAGCAAAGGTCATGAAAGCTTATGTACAGTGGCTACCATTGTCTCTGTTTGTTGTGCAAATCTTCCCCACCTTGAAGACATTACCGTTTTACCATAATTTTCTCCTTTGTTTTTTTGCAGTGTGCCCCAGTGCATGTGGTAAGCGAGCCTGCACAGACCGCAACGAGTGCTGTCACCCAGAGTGTTTGGGAAGCTGCTATGTACCCGACAATGACACAGCTTGTGTGGCCTGCCGCAACTACTTCTACAAAGGACGCTGTGTAACCAACTGTCCACCTAACACTTACAAATTTGAAGGGTGGCGGTGCGTAACCCAGGATTTCTGTTCTAAGGTTCCTGTGGGACAGGAGGAGTATGAGAAGTTTGTGATTCACAATGGGGAGTGCATGCAAGAGTGCCCTTCTGGGTTTACACGCAATGCAACCCAAAGGTGAGGTGGTAACTCGTACAGTAATTATGAATAATCTGACTGCATGAAATTTTCATCTGGATCATCAATAAATGTGGCTTTCTCCCTGCCATCTAAATCCGATACTGATCTGTTCTTGGATTCGCTCTGTAACCCTTTTGGGCATGTTAAATCTTTTTTTGTCGTCTTTGTTTCTTCTGCTGCTGACCAAGAAAGTTTAGGAGTTTCATAATCGCGTAAAGTGAAATGGTGTGGGGCCGTGTTAGTCAACTCATATGTGGAAATAAAAACATAAAGGAAAGAAAAATACCTTTTTTCTTGGACTAATTTAATGTAGTTTGATTAGCTTTCAAAGGTAAACCCTTCTTCCTCAGATCAGAAATAAGCAAATTTCTGGGCTCCTTTGGGAGGACGGGCTAAAAAATTGAATAAATAAATAATTAAAAAAAAAAATCAGTGTATATAAAGAAAACATGAAAGCATTTCAGCGGTAGCTGGAAACAGAGGTGACAAAGCAGTTTAAATTCCTTTGTAGTGGGAAAGAAAGCCAAGGTCTAAGGGCTAGATTTACTAAACTTACTCATCCTGTAACGACGATCTGTGATCGTTCCCTGACCCGATTCACTAAACTGCTTGCCCGATCAATCTCCGATCCTATCCAAACCATGCTAATTAGTAAAACCCCATGCAAAATAGCCAACTGATTGATTCACTAACAATTGCTTGGATATTTTTAATAGGGTTTTACTATCCTACAACCCGACTTCTGCAGACCTGTCAGTAACTGAGCGATTGAGTGGGGGAGTTTGCATACAAATGATTTGCATGCAAACAAGATAGTGAATCAATCGCTGTTTCAAAATCGGCTAGAGAATTGGCCAACAGCAATTGAATCGCTATCTTTAGTGAAACTGGACGTAAGAGAATATACTGAACCAGACCTGTTCTTTTTGCATTTCTTGCATGAAAAGTTAGCCCTGCTGTTTTTTGGTGTGTTTTATTTTAAGGACATAGGCCCAGAAGCACTAATCTCACCATTTGTCTGAACGATCGATTAATTGTGAATAGATTTGAACATATTTCTCCTTAGCTGTCTAATTGCACTGGATATCTCAGTAACTGCTGGTATGAAATTTAAGAATGTATAACTGCTGATATTTCCAGACTGTCCTGTTTGCATTTATCCAGTCAAGTTCTACATTCTCCTAAGCAAGGTTTGTTGACTGTTCCATCTATGAAAGCAACATGTAAGATTCATCACACCAGACATGTTATTACAAGATTTGAGACCGATGATTTGAAATTTCATAAGGTTAAGACATCTTTGCTTACGTAGGGCCTAATATTCTGCCGGCAGTGGTCAGCGTTTTGCAGACTAGCACTGGTATTAAACCTGGAAAGTCAGTTTTGGCCCGTGTCAGAGTACTGGCATTGAATTTCATAGTTTCCAGAGCCAGTTAAAGCATAGCTGCTTAAGTGTGATCTTCAGCACTTAACCAGCTATGGGTTACTTCATAAAGACAGGGCTGACTTTTATGCTGTTACCGTGGCTGGTTAAGTGCTGAATATTTAGAGGAGAGTGTGGCATAATGGTTGAGCTGCAGCATCAGCACCCTGAGGTGGTGGGTTCAAACCCCGTGCTGCTCCTTGTGACCCTGGGCAAGTCACTTAATCCTCCGCTGCCCCAGGTACATTAAATAGATTGTGAGCCCACCGGGACAGATAGGGAAAATGCTTGAGTACCTGAATGTAAACTGCTTAGACTATAAGCGATACATAAATACTAACAATAAATAAATATTGGCACTTAACTGGCCACGCACCTAATCTGCCCTTAGAATGCCCCCCACAATAGCCAATTTTCAGTTCAGGGCTAACCAGTTATTTTTAGCTGCACTAACCAGTTAAGTGCCCCTGAAAATTAGAGATAAGCTCTGACCTGGCGGTTTAATCGTCCAGAAGTTGTTTTCTGGCCAGTTAAATCACTTTGACCCCAGGATGTTTTATTATTTTAATTATGTTCTGTTTTTATGTTGGTATCGTTTTGATTGATTTTGTATATCTGTCAAATTATAGATATGCAGATTATAAATTGTTGTAAATATATAATTATTATCCTGTATTGGATCGTTTCCATTAGAGAATGACACAAAGACAAATTTGTCCTTGTCCCTGCGGGATCTCAATTTCCCATCCCATTCCCACGAGTGCTGTCCCTGCCCCGTTCCTGCAAGCTCTGTCCTCATCTGCACAACCCCCGAACACTTTAAAATCATAAGTGTCCCTGTGTCATGCTCTACATTAGAGTAAAAGAAGACAAAAGAGGCGACCTCTGATGCTCAATCTGTGTGTTCACTGTTAAGAACTGACATGCACGTGTTTCGGCCATAAGGCCTGCCTCACGGGTCTTTTGTTCTACATTGAGGAGGTTGAATCCTATATAATAAAATGCTTAGCGAGCATATGCACTCTTACCCTGTGTTCCGTGATCTGTCGGGCTGTGGTAGGTAAGAGTACGTATGCGCGCGTCTAAGGACCAGCGACAAGTAACACGCCATGACTCCCCCCCCCCCCACCAACCCTACCTGGCACACCAGTAACATGCCACAACTCCCCCCCTCCCCCCCGGCCGCCGACCCTACCCGGCACACCAGAAACTCCTGTTTATCCTCCCAGCCGATCCACCGCGAGACAAACACAAACCTCCTGGCTCCAGCAGCGTCTGAGGCACAGTAAACACACTGCTTTGCGTCCTTCTACTGGCCTAATTTTCTCTGCCGCATCCCTGATGACATCATCAGAGATGCGGCAGAGGAAATTAGACCAGTAGAAGACCACGAAGCAGCGTGTTTACTGTGCCTCGGACGCTGCTGGAGCTGGGAGGATTGTCGGCCGTCTAGCGGTGGGAGGGTCGGCTGGGAGGGTCAACGGGGGTTTATGGTGTGCCGGGTAGGGTTGGTGCAGGGGGGGGGGGTTAAATGGATACATGCTGCTCAAGGGGATGGGAGGCAGGCAGGCTGGCATTGGGGGGGGGGATTTAAATGGAAACATGCTGCTCAGGGATGGGAGTCAGGCAGGCAGGCTTGCATCGGGAGGGGGTTAAATGGAAACATGCTGCTCAGGGGGATGGGAGACAGGCAGGCTGGCATCAGGGGGTGGGGGGTTTTTAAATGGAAACATGCTGCTCAGGGGGATGGGAGGCAGGCAGGCTGGCATTGGGAGTGGGAGTGGAACAAAGACTGGAAGATAATGATGGGGACATAGGAAGGAGGCACTGGGGGCACTAAGGACAAAGAAAGGGGCACTGAGGGCACTAAGAACATAGGATGTACTGAGGGCACTAAGCAGGACAGGGGCACTGGGGGCACTAAGGACATGGGAAGGAGGCACTGGGGGCACTAAGGACATGGGAAGGAGGCACTGGGGGCACTAAGGATATAGGGAGAGCCACAGACAGAAATAATGACAGACAGACAGGCAGCGTGCAAGGAGAGAGAGACAGAGAAAAAAACCCCCAGACAGACAGACATCTACTCTAGCACCCGTTAATGTAACGGGCTTAAAGACTAGTCTTTTATATTTGTGCTATGTTAGAGTTAACACATTTGGACTTTACATGGATCAGGAAGTTATCGTCTGAGGCATGACCCTGGATTACGTCCCTCACGTAATCCAGGGTCATGCTAATGGGAGGGTTGGGTATGTGTTTATCCCTTAAGGTAACTGAAAGCCTGTGTTTTGTTTTGTCTTCTCTTGTCTGTGTATAGTATGTTCTGCAGCCCTTGTGATGGCCCATGTCCTAAAGTGTGTGAGGAAGGGGAAAAGAAGACCATAACAATTGATTCCGTCACGTCGGCTCAGATGTTGGAAGGATGCACCATTATTAAGGGCAACCTACTTATCAACATCCGCAGAGGCAGTAAGTACACGTGACATGTTCTAGTTCATAATACAGTACAAAGTTACCTTGTATTTTGCTTATACTGTAAGGTTCAATACAGGTCATATAAAGATCATTCACATGTAGAGAGAAAAAAAAAATCCCAAGATAAATGAGATTTACATGATCAGTCAAAATGCTTTTTATAAATCTTTATTCATTTTTAATCTTTCAACAAGTGTACAAATTAATATCATACATATTCTTGAAAACATCACTTGTAAATCTGTCAAGAAAAACAACAATTATATATATATATAAACCCATAACCCACCCCCCTTCCCATTATTATTAATAGTAAACACAATAAATAAGCACCCTTCCCCCTCTCTATTATTCATGGTGTATATTTCAATCAAATTACTGGTGTTTAATCATCACAAAAAGATGTCAATGGCCGTATTTTAGAAAAAGTCTTATACTTTCCATTTTGTACAGCTATTGATCTTTCCATTTTGAACATATGACATAATGAGTTCCACCAAAAGGTGAAATTAAGTTTACTACAATCCTTCCAATTGTTGGTGATATGTTGGATGCTTTTTAAAAAGTTATGCCTTCATAATTTTTCAGAGCATTCAGTAAGAACTAATCCTTCGTATTCCCGGAGGACTTGAATTTCAAATATATAAACGAGGCTGATGTAGTTTAATAAATATCTTCTTTTCATATTCCCCACCCCTTTCCATTTTGTAAATGCACTCACACATACTGTAGTAACCAGTTTTCAATATGGTGAAGAACGTTGGCTTCCCAAGACTTGGATTATTATGAAGTTTCACACCCTATTAGTCTTGCTTCTACAAGGTAACCAGGGAGGTTTACTAAGAGGTTAACCAATAAGAAGTTAGCTTGTCTGGTTATAGCACAGTTTTATTGGTTTCCATTGGGGCATGTGTTTCATTATTGATAACTGTTGAGGTACCGGTCCTGTGGTGGACAGTTTCTCCAGCCTAACTCCCTGGCCTCCAGAGGAATTAAGCCAACCCTAATTTTTGTAATTCCCCATGCATTGGTACTAGCCATCAGAAGGACGATTTGATTGGGAATGTAATGATGAAAACCATGGTAGATGTTGCATCTCAGGGTAGCATTTTAGATGGACTTCAATAAACAGATGATAAACTGTCCCTTCCCATTCTGGGGTGCACAAGTTTCCATCTGCAGCGTCAGGTAGTTGGGAGATGCTGTGCGAGAGCTTGAGCAGCAAAGATAGGCTCAGCTCGGCTAGGGGAACCAACTCCAGCGCATGCTAAGAAAGGGAGGCCAATGTCTAAGGCCGAGATCTCCAGTTTAGATTAAAATGGTGCATTTGGGCTTTATTTATTTATTCATTCAGCTTTCTCCTAGGGGAGCTCAGAATGGTTTACATGAATTTATTCAGGTACTCGAGCATTTTTCCCTGTCTGTCCCAGTGCGTTCACAATCTATCTAATGTACCTGAGGCAATGGGGGGATTAGGTGACTTGCCCAGGGTCACAAGGAGCATTGCGGGTTTGAACCCACCACCTCAGTGTGTTGAGGCTGTAGCTTTAACCACTGTGCCACACTCTCCCATGCTTTCTTGTGGATGTGTCTAGTATTCCTGATGCCCCGTCCTGTAAGTTGTCTTCACTTGCCTTCTGCCTTAGGATCAGTCTGCATTTGAGACTTCTCTCAGATAACCTGGGGGGAAAACGTTAAAAAAAAAACACTCAAGAAAGTAAAGTCTGGTCTAAGTCTCTGCTTGAGAGCAGGACATGCGAGTAACTACGAGCTCTATATAATAAGTGCTAGTTGCACATAGTTTTGATATGTGTTTTGATCAGTTCAAGTGTTATAATGTTAATTGATATGTTTGTTACAGAGCAGAACAGAATTGTAGTGTCAGGGATTTTCCCTGTTTCCCTTCTTCCAGTTATATTTATCATTACAGTGCTGCTTGATTGCTTTTGTACAAACTGAGGGGGCAGGAGCTGCGTCTTGGGAAGGAGGTGGCGTTCAAAAATGATTGACAGCATTCTGCAAGCAACTTGCTGGTTCAGATACATAACCCTAGCATTCAGGACTAATAAGAGAGATTATCGAAGCAAGAACCTAATCTTTCTATTTTTAATAATTAAAATTAGGGCTGCATTTTGATTTAAAATGTTTAATCACAATTAACCTCTTTCTTTCTTCCTTTCTTCCTTTTCATTGTCATCCTGCAGGGGTCCAATCTCTTATTCTCTCTCACTCTTTCTCTCTCTCCCTCTCTCCTTCATTCTCTCTCTCCCACCTTATGAGGTGGAATAGAGCTGCACTGCACTGAAGTCAGTTCCCCTAGCTAAGCTGAGCCTTCCTTTTGTTGCTCAAACTCTCGGAGAGCATTTCCCACTACCTGAAACTGGAGCACTTCACCAAAGAGCATTTCAAGTTAAGCGTGCAGTGTTTGAGCGCCAGCAGTAAGGTCATGCTGGCCTGCATGTACCAACTCAAGACGAGCCCAGGGGAGCCTGCTCTTTGATCCGCCTGCCCTTGAGGATATGGGAAGTTGTCTCAAAAGGGGTGGGAGGCTTAGAGGAAAAGCTTTGAAGCAAACCACAGGCAGCAAGCGTATCGCTGCCACTCTCATCGGGGGTGGGGGAGAAGGAAGAAATGCTGGGGGAGACTCTGCAGCCCAACAAATTTTATACTTGTGATTGATTATTTTTAATCATGGCATTAATCAGGATTAACGTGCAGCCTTAATTAAAAATGTAGCTGTGAAGGAATTGGCCACGCCTCTGGATTTCTTACACGGCTTCTCAAACTGTTGACTCCTTCAGGCATGTTTATTCTGTTTTGGATCTTAGCATCATCTGCACAAAAACACCTTTTTTTTTTTTTTTTTTTCCTTCCTTTTCCTAAATCCTCTGCAATATTGCCTAGAAAGGTATTGAACAGGACCCCAGGACAAATTCCTGGATCAATCCAGTTATGTTCCTTTCCTTTGACGAGATCCCATTTACTACCATATAACATAACATAATAACAATAGAACTTATATACGAATAATAATAATAATTTTATTCTTATATACCGCCATATCGAAAAAGTTATAGGCGGTTCACAACAAGGTGAGCTAATACATGAAACAAGGTGAGATAATACATGGGATACAGATAAAGTACAAATTAGAATAATGGACTTAAAAACAGATAAAGACAGAAAGCATTTACAATATAATGCAGAAAAGAAAACAGTTTAAAATTGGGGAAGCATTGTTGACAGTTTAAAAAGAACTGTTTAAATGCCAGCCAGACAGGCAATAAAATACCGGCATGGCAGGTAATACACAGAACAGATAAAATACATCAAGTTGAATATAAGGAACTTGATTGAAAAAATGAAGCAGAATGCATTAAGATACCAGCCTATCAAATAGTTGAGTTTTTAACAATTTTCTAAAATCAAGATAGGAAGAGACCTCTAACATTATTTTTCCAAGCCATGAAATGAGAGGGTTCTCTCAAGGAATAACAAATCTGATGGCAATACAATATGGAATAATCAGTTAACCTGTACCATATTTTTAAACAGAGTCTTGAGGTTTCCTCTAAAGATCTGATTAGTGATGATCAAAACAATCTGAAATAACCAGCTGTCTGTCTACCGACTTCTAATCTAGTCCACCACTGTTGGTTCTATTTCTAGGCGGCTCAGTTTATTTAGAGTCACCTATGAAGGTCAGCATAAGAACTGAGGCCTAATTTGGAATATTGTCTGGGTTTGGAAGCTGTGCCTTGAAAAAAGGATCAAGACTGAGAATAGTCAATACTGTTCAGAGTCTGCACCAGAAGCCCTGTTGCATGGAGCTTAAGCATCGAAAGTTAGGCTCGTAATTGAGCTCATACTTATACAATAAAGCCAGTTGCACATGTAAAATAATGAAATAATTGGCACTAATTTGCCTTCGTGTGCGAAACAGACAAATGTTCTTTTTTATAAACAGCGCGCCTAACTTCTCATGCACAGTGGAAGGGCATGGAAACAGAAATGTGACAACAGATAAAGACCAAATCGCCCATCTAAAGCATCCACTATCTCCTCCTCTCCATAAGAGATCCCACAAGCTTGTCCCATGCCTTCTTGAATTCAGAAACAGTCTTTGTCTCCATCACCTCTACCAAGAGACTGTTCCATGCATCTACCACCCTTTTTGTAAAATATTTCCTTAGATTACTCCTAAGCCTATCGCCTCTTAACGTTATCCTATGCCCTCTCTTTCCAGCGTTTTCCTTCATTTGAAAAAGACACCTCCTGTATATTAGTTCAACAGAGATATTTAAATGTCTCTTATCATAACCCCTCTCTTCCGTCTTTCTTTCAGAGTACACATGTTAAGCCCTTTAAGTTTGTTCCCATACGTAGAGAATGACACGGGGACAAATTTGTCCCTGTCCCCGCAGAAAATCAATTTCCCCATCCCGTCCTCACGAGTTTTGTCGCTGTCCCTGCCCCATTCCTATAAGCTCTGCCTTAACCGTACAAGCCTTGAACGCTTATGATTTTAAAGTGTTTGAGGCTTGCAGGAATGGGGCAGGGACAGGAAAAGAACTCACTGGGACGGGAAAATAAGTTCCCACGGGGACGGGGAAAAATCTGTCTTTCTCTACCCATACGCTTTATGACGAGGACCACTAACCAGTTTTGTAGCAGCCTTCTGGACCAACTTCATCCAGTTTATATCTTTTTTGAAGGTTCAATCTCCAGTTTAACCTGTTGTGTTGAAATGGGGATTGAAATGTCCCATGCAAAGGTGGTTATTGAAAGAGAAGGAAGAGCCTGCTAGTCCAGACACAATAAATGTACTGTAATTTTATGGGGACAAGTCGGTGATACATCATAAAGAATAAATCCTGGTTATGAAGTGGGAGGGTGGAGTTTTACTTCACTAAAATTTGGGAAGACACCGAGCAGGATAACTGTCTTGCTTTAAGGGCATTTGGCAGACTGAGTTTCATTTCAAGCTTGGCATCTTTCCTAGCAGTTAAGGCTTGGGCTGGAGTAAGTGAACGCAGCTTACCTCTGTGTCAGCGTGCTGAGGAAGATTGCATTATGCATGCATCCAAATCTACAACTGTGCACAAGTCTTATGTGTGCTTTGCCAAAACGAGGTCTGTTGAAAGCTCTTAGCTTGTTCTTGGCTTTGACAGGACCTATTCTTGGAAGTTGTGGAACATCACTACATAAGTTATGAATGGGTCTTAGCTGTATCTCATTCTGTGCCTTACCTGTCTTGCTGATGCATGTCTTAGACTGAAGCAAATGAGCACATTCACTTTTTATTTTCCATCTCTGTTTGTTGCTGGTTTCCGCTGTCCGTGCCCATCCAAGTGTTAAGATGATGCATCTGAAGACACTTTTCATCGCAAGCTGTACACATGGCAAAGTCCATTTGTTAAGTAGGCCCAAATTGAGTAGCAGAGCTCCTGTGCATGGTGATTATGTCATAGCTGATGAAAAATGGCTGACAAATTAGACTAGCTGGAATCTTCTTTTTTCTACATTAGATGTAGAAAATTTAGGTGCCTGGTGAGTACATATCTATGTGCTGTTTTGACAAGGTTATTCGGCTCAAGAACAAACCGGGACCAAGATGAACAGTTGCCAGTTGAGGCCCGTGTGAAGCTTAAGTTGGGTTGTTTTTGTTTTAAGGTGCTACCAGGTCTTGTACCTAATTATTTAAGAACATAAGAATTGCCATCTCCGGATCAGACCCTGGGTCCATCAAGTCCGGTGATTCGCACACGCGGAGGCCCCGCCAAGTGTACCCTGGCATAGTTTTAGTCCCCATATCACTGTATGCTTCTCAAGGGAGATGTGCATCTAATTTACCCTTACCCGTATCACTCTATGCCACTCTTAAGGAGATGTGCATCTAGTTTACCCTTAAATCCTAGAACAGTGGATTCTGCAATTACTTCCTCTGGGAGAGCATTCCAGGTGTCCATCACTCGCTGCGTGAAACAGAACTTCCTGATATTTGTCCTGGACCTGTCCCCCCTCAGCTTCAGTCTATGTCCTCTTGTCCATGTCACACTGGACATTGCAAATAACTGCTTTCCCTGCTCCATTTTGTCGAAATCCTTTCAATATTTTGAAAGTCTCGATCAGATCCCCTCGCAGTCTCCTCTTCTCAAGGGAGAACAACCCCAGTCTCCTAAGTCGTTCCTCGTAGTCCAGGTTCTCCATACCTTTCACTAGCTTCGTTGACTTATTTACATTTGCAAGGTCAAAATATTTTAGACACTTGCATACTTTATTCACTTTTCCATCCATCAAAGGCTGTAAATTTAAAAGATATCATCAACGTCTCCTATCAAGCAGCAACCTGGGACAGGGATTTGAATTGTTTAATCATGACCTCTTATCAACAATTTAGGTGACATCGAAAAAGATATCTGTTTGTTAGATACTTCGGGTAACTGACATATTCCATCTATTGTATCCACTTTTTTCTTTTGTAAATCGCATAGAACTTAACGGCATTGCAGTATAAAAGTGAGTTTTTATGTTATGCTATAACGACCACCACTTAGTCACTGAAAACTATGCCTTGTTTTGAAGGATTGCCTATTCAAATGCTTTGAATCGGCATATGCCTTTTACCTTGCTGTCTATGCCAATGCACAAAGCTTGGTTCATTGAAGGAGTAGCATCGTGGTTAGAGCAAGTGAACTGGGTTTGACTTCCACTGCAGCTGCCTGTGACTCTGGGCAGCCCAACTAAGTTCCTGCATATAATATGTAAAGCACTTTGATTATAAAATAGAAAGGCAGTATATCAAGTCCCATCTCCTTTCTCAGTTTGTAATAAAACATTACAATTCTAACTGTTATAAACAGCGGGGGCAGTTTTTTTTTTTTAGTCTTAATGTACCATGATGCATCTATGCAGCTTACATAAAATCAACATTACACATCCATCAACCTACTTGACCACTATGGTCTTCAAAGTCTAACCTCCTTGATAAACCCTCCACTCAAAAAATCAATTTTGAGGAATGTAAGAACTCTTATCTTTTATATTAGAGGGCCTCAATGGTGGAACATGCTCCCAGAACAAATTTGATTGATAACCAACCTTAAGACATTTAAAGTCTTACTGAAACCCCCCCCCCCCCCACATATCTGTTCAAAGATATTTATCCCATCTGCTGAAGATGTGTACTGCCCAAGGCCTATGCTCCATGCTGCCGGATCAGCAAGCAAATAGCAGCTTCCCATGCATGCTGAATTCAACATGAGCTTGAGAAAACCCAAAAATCTCTGGAGTGACGATGTTCCTAAATGGACTTTATTTGAAAGTGTCAAAGTTCCAAAGGTACACTGAAATCATCCACATAAGAGCCTTAAAGGACCTAGTCCGCTAGGGATACAGGACCCAACACGGTCCGCATTTCGACAAAAAGTCTTCTTCAGGGGTCCCTGGGGGTCCTAGAAAGGTGAGTACGTGGGAAACAATTGTGTGGTGAGCCGGAAGTGAGACACTGCTTGCATTTGCAATGGAAAGGGGTTCCTAAATGGACTTTATTTGAAAGTGTCAAAGTTCCAAAGGTACACTGAAATCATCCACATAAAATAATTCCATCCACATAAAAATAAATCATCCACATAAAAGCCTTAAAGGACCTAGTCCGCTAGGGATACAGGACCCAACACGGTCCGCATTTCGACAAAAAGTCTTCTTCAGGGGTCCCTGGGGGTCCTAGAAAGGTGAGTACGTGGGAAACAATTGTGTGGTGAGCCGGAAGTGAGACACTGCTTGCATTTGCATTTCCATTGCAAATGTATATTTTAGTTAGTGTAATTTCTAATTCTAACCTCATTGGACTATTGTGACATCATCTATTTAGGATCCTATAAAAAAATACATTAAGAAAATGCAAATTGTTCAGAATATGGCGGTGCATTGAAAAAGTCAAAACATATAACGCCTTATTATCAGAAGTTACATTGGCTTCTGATAGAGTCAGGAATAATTTTAAAATTTGCTTGATTGTGTGTTAAAACATTATTCGGCCTCATTCCTGGCTATTTTATTTATCATTTTGAATTTTCAGAAACTTGACCTCTTATACAAAGCTGCGCTAGCGGCTGTGCTAACAGCCCTGAAGCCCATAGAGATTTAAAAGGCTTCGGGGCTGTTGCCGCGCGACAGCTGCTAGCGCGGCTTTGTAAAGAGGCCGTAGATGTTCTATACACAGATGCTCTTTGTTCTCTTTCCTTTCGATCAAGGGTTGCCTATCGAAAAGGTTTTTAGAAAAAAAAACACTTTCATTTCAGGCAGGGAAATGGATTAAG
This sequence comes from Geotrypetes seraphini, assembly GCF_902459505.1. NCBI lineage: Eukaryota > Metazoa > Chordata > Amphibia > Gymnophiona > Dermophiidae > Geotrypetes > Geotrypetes seraphini. Next base: position 70,724,805 of record NC_047097.1, on the reverse strand, counting down.
TGTTTTGATGATTTGCTAATTATTTCTTCATCTTATCAGACTTTTAGAAAATTGTTGGAAACTTATCTTTTTGATAAATATGTATAATTGTACTCTTTAGTTTTTTTTAAATGTATGATTCTCTCATGTAATATTGCTGTGTATTTTGCAGTTTTTTCTTATTGTAAACCGCACTGAACTGTGAGGTATTGCAGTATAAAAATAAAATTGTTATTAAAACCTGCCTCTATTGGATTAATTTGGAATTAGTTTTGTTTTGGGGGGATGTAATTTAGGTATGGGTGGTAATCTTTTGTTGTGTTTGCTATTTCTCTGTTTTATTGTTTGCATGTATTGTGATAAAATAATAAGAGACATCATTTAAAAAAAACACACTTAATTTTTTTCTCTTTTTTTTTTTTTTTGTTGTAGACAACATTGCCACAGAACTGAAGAACTTTATGGGCCTGATAGAGACAGTGACCGGTTACGTGAAAATCCGTCATTCACATGCTCTGGTTTCGCTGTCCTTCCTAAAGAACTTGCGTTTCATCTTGGGAGAAGAGCAGCTGGAAGGGTTAGTGTCCACAGTGGGGGCAGGGACCCAGGCACAATGGGAAGTTGTTGCAGCCTCATAAGCCATGTCACCATCCAGTGTCTTTCCTCCCGATTTGGTCTGTTCCTTATCATGTTGCATGAAAACCCAGTGAATCTCCTCAGTCTTATAGCAATCAATAATTTGCCTTGGATGTCAAGCTGAGTATGCATAGAAGGGTGTAATGAACAGTGTTTTCATTTTGTTAAATGTGGTGGTATTTCCATTATTGGCAGAAGCTTTAGATACTGTTGCTCCTGTGGGAAAAGAAGTCATCCCTAATTAGCATACAAAAAGACTAACTGCCTCTTTTACAAAGCCGCGCAACAACGGCCCCAAAGTCCTTTAAATCTCTATGGGCTTCGGGGCCATTAGCGCAGCACAGCCACTAGCGTGGCTTTCTAAAAGAGGCCGTAATTTGAGGTATGTCTGTCTCTTTAACCTGTTAATTCCTAGGGTAGCGGTTTTCAAAACCTAGGGGGGGGGGGGGGTTTCCCCACTCAATTGGGCTTTCAGGATATTCCTAATGAATATGCATGAGACAGATTTGTGTTCCTGTCACCTCCATTATGGACTAGATTCAGTGAATAGTACCCAAATTTGTGTACCAAAAAAAATGAGTGCTATTTTACAAAAGGTGCTACAACTTGGGCACTTTTTTTTTTTTATAGCATGTTGATCTAGGATCTGCACCCATTTTTGTCATGAGAAATTTAGGCGAGAATCCCCCCAATTCTATAATACCGCACACATTTTTAGCGAATGCCCCTGACTTGCCCCCAGCCATGCTCTTTTCATTTACACGCAAAATAAAATTTGGGTACACATCTTTATAGAATAGCACATTAGAAGATGCGTGCGCAAATCCATATGGTTACTAGTTTACACCAATAATTGATGGTGCCCAATTCCTGGCACCAATTGACTCATTATTCAGTTGAATCACACATGCAAATTGGGCGCTTCTTTAAATTTGCATGGGTAAGTTTGAGTGCCATTTATAGAATCCGGGTTATATGCAGATCTCTTTCATGCATATTCATTCATTCATTCATGCATATAACATCAAACTAAGGACCTATTAATTCATTTAATTACATATCTTTGATTATAATGTAACTGCCACATTTGGATGGAAATGCAATAAGGATCATATGATATATTTTGGAGTTATGGAACTTACATGACTATAATTGATCTCAAGATAAGGACAGATGCTGTTCGTTTTAGACCCCGCTTGGACGGGTGATGCACATAAACCTTTTGCATTGATAAAGATTTATGGGGAGGGCTTTGGTATATATGTTGGATGAATGAGTGAGTTGTATGTCTGTGTTTATTTATTGAGCATAGTTATATTTATGTGAATGGTATTGTTATGAGTAGTATTACATTATAATAGTAACATAGTAGATGACGGCAGATAAAGACCCAAATGGTCCATCCAGTCTGCCCAACCTGATTCAATTTAAATTTTTTTTTTTTTTAATATTTTCTTCTTAGCTATTTCTGGGCAAGAATCCAAAGCTTTACCCGGTACTGTGCTTGGGTTCCAACTGCCGAAATCTCTGTTAAGACTTACTCCAGCCCATCTACACCCTCCCAGCCATTGAAGCCCTCCCCTGCCCATCCTCCACCAAACGGCCAAGTCCACCAGTAACTGGCCTAGTTCAATATTTAATATTATTTTCTGATTCTAAATCTTATGTAAAGATCTAAAGATATGTAATTAAATGAATTAATAGTTCCTTAGTTTGATGTTATATTAGTAATTTATTGGGGCTATCAAGAGCTGGTTTTTGTTTGATATATATTCATTAAGGATATCCTGAAAACCTTGACTGGCTGGCAGTCCAGTTGAGGTGTTAGACATAGCTGTTTATTTGTCTACCTTATTCATTCATTTATTCAATCATGTATTTAGTCTGCTTTACTAGTCACACCCTGAACGGGTTACAGAAGTTACATAATATAAATAAATGAGAGTACAAAAGAAATAATATATAAAATCATATAATATCAGTCCCTTCCCAGAAAACAAACCAGAGCTGTACCCATGTAAGTCCAAAGAAATGAGCAATCTACCTAAAGACTAAACAAAAATGTTTTTAATACTTCCACAAAATTCTAAAATATCGGTATTCTTTTTCTTTTTTAATCTTTATTAATTTTCAAAACAAATACAAAGTGCCATAAATTATAAATACATTAATAACAAAATAAGCACTTAAATTCCATCAATAACAATGCAGATAATAAATATCCCTCCCCCTCCCATCTAACAATTTAATCAAGAAATGAACCTGAAATATTTCCCCCCCCCCCCGTCCTGGATAGGTATAAAAATAAACAAAAAATTTAAACAAAGACAATTATGTTGAATTAACAAAGGATGTCAACAGGCCCCAAACCAATTTAAATAATTTGCTATTCCCTAACATATCTGCATTCATCTTTTCATACTTGTACCTAAACATAAACTGGCCCACCAAAACGGAAAGTTGAGGCGGTCGCAATTTTTCCAATTGCGGGTTATCATTTGCATACCTATCCCTATCATAATCAGGAAAAGCCTAAGTATTCCTAATATATGAAGATTTTTGGTTTTATTTAGTCTTGCTGTACTGCATTTTGCTAGCTCGCAGATCAAAGCAGTTTACGTTTTAATAACTAAGAGAGAGAAAGGAATTACAATAACCAGATAGGAAAGAAAACCATTCACACGAGATCTAGGGGCACATTCAAGCCTAAAAGAATTAACAGAGGAAGGAGAAAACAGCACTTGTTTTGCGAATGCAAGGAACGGCTGGGTACATAAACAAGCAATTTCTTCAACAAATATTTTGGCTGCTGTCCTGAATGGTTGCCTTTAAGCATCAAAATAGGCTCTTTGGTGCAGCGCAGTCTGAGCTGTGACTTTCGTGGCTAGGGTCCACTGAGCTCCCAGAGCTGTCCAGGAACATTATCTGGTGTGACAGGAAGGGATAAGGAAAACAAAATCCCTCTCAATAAAAACAAAGCTTCCCACTTAGGCTCACGGGCATATTTTTACATATGTTGTAGCCTGCTGGAATGTATTTTTTTTTGAGACCGTACCCTTTTTATTCATAGAATTGCATGTATGCATATGTATATATACTTTTTTTCTTCCATTCTGTTCTATCCCTTTGCTTTTTTTTTTTTTTTTTTTTTTTTAGAATATGGAGTTCCTTTCTATTTTAATTGTAATTTCGTAAACCACTCTTGTTGCCTAAAGAAGGGTGGTCTATTAAATAAAATTAAACCATAAACCACTACCTGTTTGTGCAAAGTCAGGGTTTGCTTCCCCCTCCCCCTCCCCCCGTTTCATTTTTAAGTGATGCCCAATGTTTTTGTAAGACCGAATGTGGTCCCTCAGACTGTTGCCTATGTGCAGTCCTTGATCTTATTACAAAGTGTTTACTAAGAGAATAAAGCATTGTTTAGGTATCGGGGAAAGAAGCTTCCTTCCCCAACAGATTTGTTTTTTGACTAAAGAAAGGTTTGGGAAAGGGAGGTAGGGAGATCATGGGAAAAGGTCATATGGTACCACTTTATCTGCCCCGTCTTGGATAAAGTTACAAAATGAAGAATTTCTTCACAACCTCCCTTTTTTTTCTCAGACAGTCTTGATCATTTTAAAATTTTTTAAATTCCATCCTCTAATGCCAGCTAAAGTTAAGACAGTTCTACCATTTGTAGCATTCTCGTGGGAAGGTCAGTTAGTTCACAGTCCAGCCCCACCCCCACCCCCTTCCCCGCTGTAATGGCCTGGCAGAGGCATGCTACATATAAATCTAGCAAAAGCGTTTCAAATTACGTGTGGCCGGACATGATTTTACAAGGGCTTCTTAAGCCCAGGGGCAGGCTCTGGAGCTATGGGGGTGGGGGGAATTTTAGTCACACTGTGTGTTCTGGTTTAGCCGAGACCTATTTTGTGACATTTTCTGGCCTTGAACTGATGGAATGGGAAGTCCTATGTCTTCTTGCCTATGGCTTGTGTTCCACTCTTTTTATTAAAGTAGTGTGTGTCAGAGGCCCTCTGCAACAATTCTTAGTTGATCTACAACCCAGGATATGCTAGAAGTGAAGAATAAATGTTAATTTTTATTTATTGCTAAGTGAATGGTTCCAATAGGGTCTACCAGGACAAGGGAAGCCAGTTGGGAACACACTTCCAGGCACATATCTGAAAATTTAGTCTGTTTAAATTAATTTGCATGGACGTTTTTTAAACTACTGGTAGGTCCTATTTGATGGGATGGTTCCATAGAAGTGCTTTTGAAACCTGAATGATGTGCAGCCTGAATAGTCATGTGTGTCTTACCACTTAAAGAAGAAAATATTGTATAACTTTCTCCCCAGATCCAAAATTGGGCAGCTGGTGAGATAGAATGTGACTCAAATTGAAAAGGGATAGACAAAATCCTCATTTATAATTAAAGCAAAAGATGTGTACACATGCACCTTAAAATATGGCATGCTCATGTGAGACAACGGCCTTCATTTTCTAAGGCTACTTATATTTCATGCGAATTTACATTTAGAAGAGTGGGTCAGGGTGGATTCTGTTGCAGTTCATATTCTGGGCAGGAATTTTGATGGATATGGAATGCCTAACGTGACCATACATCCCATTTTGAACGGGACCATCCTGTTTTTAGGTACCCTATCCCGTTGTCCCCAAGCACAGCTTCAGGACACCGAAATGTCCCGTTTTCAGAAAGAGAGCAACTAGAGTCTAGTTGCTCTCTTTCAGAAAATGGGACATTTTGGCGTCCCAAAGCTGTGCTTGAGGACCACGTGCAGGGGTGCCCAAAAGGAGCCCAGGATTTCTCCCTGCTGGCGCAAGCGGCTGACTGTGAGGGCCGAGAGAGAATGCGGGAAGGGGGGGGGGGGGCGGGGAGAGAGAGAGAAAGAAAGAAAGGGGGGGGGCAGGGATAGAGAAAGAAAGAAAGGGGAGGCAGGGAGATAGAAAGAAAGAAAGACAGAAAGAAAGGGGAGGTAAGGAGAGAGAAAGAAAGACAGAAAAAAAGAAAGGGAAGGCAGAGAGAAAGAAAGACAAAGAAAGGGGAGGCAGGGAGAGACAGAGAAAGAAAGGGGAGGCAGAGAGAGACAAAGAAAGAACAGATGCACAGTCAGAAGGAAGTACAACCAGAGACTCGCCAGACAACAAAAAGATAGGGAAAAATGATTTTATTTTCAATTTAGTGATCAAAATGTGGCAGTTTTGAGAATTTATATCTGCTGTCTATATTTTGCACTATATTTGTCTGTTTTTCTATAATTGTTACTGAGGTGAAATTGCATATTTTAAAGTCATCTGTCTTGACCTCTTTGAAACCCAAAACCCCCCCCCGAATATAAATTATAATTAACATTTTCTCTGCATACAGTGTGGTTTGTGGTGGTGTTTTGTTTTGTTTTTTTAAATTTATGGTTACCATTATGAATTAATAAGATATTGTGTGTGGGCGAGGCTGGAGCAGGACTGAAAATTAGTAGATGTCCCGTTTTGAGGAAAAAAATAAATGGTCACATTAGGCATGCCCCTTCTCACCACTAATTGATACCCACCTCTGGAGGTACATAAGAACATAAGAATTGCCGCTGCTGGGTCAGACTGGTGGTCCATTGTGCCCAGCAGTCCGCTCACACGGCGGCCCTCTAGTCAAAGACTAGCGCCCTAACTGAGGCTAGCTCTACCTGTGTACGTTCTGATTCATTTTATTCAGAAATAAAGGCAATGATGGTGGCCTAGAAGGGCTGATGGCATCAATTGCAGGGCAGGTGAGGGTGTGGGCTAATTTGAGGTGAACACTTATCTCACACCAGTGACAGACAAGAAATTGCAGTAGGAAGGAATTTCCAATCTCCCCATTTGCATGTTCCACTTGTTTCTCCTCTGCCACTAATACTGTAATAGGAGCAAGTGTTTCTGGCAGCACCCATATCACATGGTGCCTTGGGCAACCACCCTGTCCCTTTGCCCTGGATCTGGCCTGAATAAAGTTATCTTCTTCACCCTCTCTCCCCTCCTCCCCCCAAAAATATATATGGTTAAGGAAATACCTTTTTTTTTTTTTTTTTTACAGAAAGGATGGTAGATACATGGAATAGTCTCCCAGTAGATATGGTGGAGACAAAGACTAGGTCAATTCAAGAAAGTGTGGGACAGGCACATGGGATCTCTTAGGAAGAAAAGGAGATTGTGGATGCTGCAGATGGGTAGACTTGGTGGGCTTTTTGGCCATTATCTGCCATCATGCTTCTATAACCATAAAGCTCCATGACCTCACAATGCAGGTATAAAGAGCCTTAGCCTATAGGGAGAGGAGGAGATAGTTTATGCTGCGGATGGACAGATTGGATGGGCCATTTGGCGTTTATTTGCCATTATGTTTCTTAAACAGAAATGAAAAAAAAATTGGATAATCAACTCGCCAAAATTGTTTTTTTAAACACTAAAGACTTTCATTGAAAGTTTCTCAGTTTAATACAGGTTGGAACTGTGTAGAATTTTCAGCATTAACAGAAGTTTAATCTATTGCAAAACCCTGCAGCAAATATGTCCTTTGCTAAAGTGTGGTAAAGTTCTTGCTCTTACTGCACACACCCTTAAGTAGAAAGGCATGCCCTATGTTAGTGGTTCTTAAATCTGTCCTGGGCGGGGACCCCCAGTCAGTTAGGTTTTCAAGATATCCCTAATGAATATGCATGAGGAAGATTTGCATGCATGCCATCTCTATTATATGCAAATTTTTCTCATGCATTTGTCTCCCTCCCTATTCGTGATTTCGATTATCCGTGTTTTTTTTCCCCAGGCCCCCCCCACCTGAGAAAAACGGTCCCGGGACTTGGAGGGAGGCGGCGGGGGGGGGGGGGGGAGGGGGAAGGTGCGAAGGCGGAGGGAGGCGATCGGAGGGGGGGGGGCGATCAGAGCATGGACCTTACCTGGTGGTCTAACAGTGATGCAGGGCAGGAGCGATCTTCCTCGTGAGACCACAGGAACTCAGCAGCACGGCTCTGCACGGAGCAGGAGTGTGGGAAGATCGCTCCTGCCCCATGTCATCGCTAGACCACCAGGTAAGGGGTAAGGTCCGGGGGTTGGTCAGAGCTGACCAAAAATTATTCGCGATTTTTCCCTATTCGCGGGCCGGCTCTGCCCCTAACCCCCGCGAATAGGGAGGGAGAAGTGTAGTGTGTGCTGTCACACCAATGTGAGAAGTTACTGTGCTCATACACTAACAGAGTGCACTAACTTGCACATTAACTGCTTAGTGTACTTCCGTGAAAGGACCCCATTATCCTTTTCATTCTCCTGGCAAGCCGGCTTCCTACCTTTTCAAACACTGTATTTGCATGCATAAGTTCACTGCACGTAAAGAGGCTAAAATACCGGTGACCTGGCTTTGAGAAATGATCACCACGTGTTAAAGCAGTTGGCAGTATGTTTGTCTCGTTGCTCGGGTTCTGAACTCCAAAAACAAACCGATGCACTCTGAAAGTGTGCTGATGGTCTGACTCATCCTCCTTCCCTTTGGCAGAGCACGCTATTAAATTCATTGAATGGTTGTTTTTTTTTTAATATTATTTTATTTTTGGCTGCTTAGATGCAGGAAGGCAGAGCACTGGCACCCAGTAAGCTTGGGGAGATGTCAAGAACATGGCATTACTCTTTAATTAGCTGCTGTTTAAGTATTTACAACAGGTAGATATGTACAGGGTTGATCCGTTGCTGGGCAATAAGAGCTTTGCAAAAAACACACAGTGGGTGCTGGAGGTGCCTGGGCATCCCTAGTATTTTATGTTGTACTTTATTAAATTTATAGAAGAAAGCTTCATGCCATTGAGCAGCAGGGGAAAGCAGGAAGGAGCTGCTTTTGTATCTCAGCTACTATTCCCTCCCTTCCTATTGGCTAGCTTGTGTGATCAATTGGTTGCTGGAGGAAGAGGGAGGTGCTGCAGGCTATTGACTGGCTGTGTCAGACTGATGGGCTGTAAGGGGAGTTGGGAGCAGCTGTAACCTAGAGATAGAGGTACTTCCTACCTACAACTGCCAATGGGGAGGGAGAAAGCAACAGATATTGAAAATGGAAAAAAAAAAAAGACTAGTCGTCTTAGGGTTACCAACATCTGGGGGAACCCAGATATATAAGAACATAAGAATTGCCGCTGCTGGGTCAGACCAGTGGTCCATCATGCCCAGCAGTTCGCTCACGCGGCAGCTCTCTGGTCATAGACCAGCACCCTAACCGAGACTAGCCCTAACAGCGCATGTTCTTGTTCAGCAGGAACTTGTCTAACTTTGTCTTGAATCTCTGGAGGGTGTTTTCCCCTATAACAGCCTCCGGAAAAGCGTTCCAGCTTTCTACCACTCTCTGTCCAGGCTTTCAGACGGATTTTCCAAAACCCGGAGAGCTCCGGCCATATCTGGAGGGCCCCTGAGTATGCATGGATGACGCCACACACATTTGCGCATGCTCCAGGCCCTCCAGACACGGTTAGAGTTCGTTCAGGAGAGAAGAAGCTTTGTTTTGAGGGGGGGGGGGGCTTGGGGTGGAATGGGGCGGGGCGGAGACGGAATGGGTGGGGTTGTGTGTCTGGGCTTTCCCAGAGAAAACTATGGTAAGCCTAAGTTGCCTAACTTTATTAGCATGACAATTTTGCATGTGTTGTCCATATATATTTGGATTTAGTCTGCAATGGTGGTGAGGCAATTTTCTCTTGGGGCTGTGGCTCCATGTTGTTGCCTTCACATATTTTAAATTCTAAGTGTGTGTTCTAGAAGTATTAATTGCACTATTACACCTATTGAGTGATGTTTTGACTTCTATAAAGCGATACATTTAGTAGTTAAGGAAAAAAAAAAAATATATATATATATATTATAGCCTATATATACTGGGATGAGGAACAGAGAGGTTAGGAAGAGTGAAGGGGATTGAAAGGGGTAGAGAATTTTGCTGTAATGAGCTGGAGATAGCAGAAAGCAACTGTAAGGGGAAGAGAGACTGGGAATGGAGCTAGGGATGCAGTGGAATGGCCTTTGAGAGGTCCTGCCCCACCCCCAAATACTTTAGGCTTAGACCCCCTCCAAAATTGCAGCACCTGTTGCAAGAGCCCCTGCTGCCCTCTGCTATCCATTCTCCCTTTCTCAGTCCTACCTCCTGGTATCTGGTATCTCTTTCTCCCTTGTCCTCCAGAGTTCTGGCAGGTGACTGGCAGAGGCAGTGAAACAGACTTCCTGTGACTGAGTTCTATTTTTTAATTATGTGATGGTTTATATGTTTAAAATAAATGAATAAAAATAGTTAAATCTTTAATTACCTAAAGCACTTTATGTGCAAAACTAAAATTGTTAAATATAGGTATCTATAAGTTATCCAAAAAAAACCCCATTGTGTCAGTTTATAACTATTTGGGATATTACCAGGTACTTGTGACCTAGATTGGCCCCCATGAAGACGGGATATTAGGCTGGAAAGACCATTAGCCACATCTTCAAAAAGATATAAAAAGGATGGCGTGGTCTTTATCATAAGGCATATAGGGACAGACCTAAAGATCTCAATATGTAGACTATAGAGGAAAGGCGGGAGAGGGGAGATATGATAGATGTTTAAATACCTACGTGATGTAAATACACATGAGTCGAGTCTCTTTCACTTGAAAGGAAACTGGAATGAGAGGGCATAGGATGAAATTAAGAGGTGATAGGCTCCGGAGTAATCAGAGGAAATACTTTTCTACAGAAAGGGTGGTAATTGCATGGAACAGTCTCCTAGAAGAGGTGGTGGAAACAGACTGTCAGAATTCAAGAAGGCATGGGATAGGCACATGGGATCTCTCGAGAGGGAAAGAGATAATGGTTATTGCGGATGGGCAGACTAGATGGGTCCTTTGTTCTTTATCTGCCATCATGATTCTATGTTTCTTATGTCTGATAAGCACCCAGAAATGTTTTCCTTTAATCCAGGGTACATCTCCTGATAGATGTGAACGTGGACTGCAGTACAGAGCCTCGCACTGTCACCTACGTCTCTTTGGGTTTAAATCCTTGAAGTATATTGGTGCATAAACTGTTGAATTCAGCTTTGGTTACAGCTAGAAACAGCAGGTCTTGGCTTGTAACGTAAGGTCCCAGTATCCTCTAGAGTTAGATTTTTTTCCCTATGTACCAGCTTTTCTGCATAATCCAGCAAATCTTCTAACATGTAGCTGCTTGTAAGTTGAGCTTATGGCACTATTGTGTTCCTGCAAAATAATCTCATCTCCCCACAAGTTTGAGAGCGATGTCTGGGTTTCATGTAGCTGATTTCCGATGTTATCATTTAATGCGGCTTAAACAGATCTCACAGCTACTTCCTTCCCATCCCTATCAACTAAGACATGTGTACACAAATCCTGAGTTTCCAAGGTAGCTCTAGGAGAGAAAACCATGGCTCCATGTCCAGAATAAATAACACAGAGAAGTGGCAAAGAAAGTTGTGCATCTCTACTACTACGACTACTATTTATTATTTCTATAGCGCCGAAAGGCTATACAGTAGACAGTCCCTGCTCAGAAGAGCTTACAATCTAATTTAGACAGGACATTTCAGGGTTGGGGAGGTATCTAACAGCAGTGAGGGGGAGTTAAGAGTTGAAAGCAGTTTAAAAAAATGGGCCTTTAGCTTGGATTTGAACACTGCCAGGGACGGAGCACGACATATTGATTCAGGCAGTGTGTTCAGGCATAAGGCGCCTCAAGGAAGAAGGGACGGAGTCTGGAATTGGCAGTGGAAGAGAAGGGTACATAAATGATCTAGAAACAGGGACGAAGTGTGAGATAATAAAATTTGCGGATGACACCAAACGATTTAGTGGAGCTCGGACTAAAGAGGACTGCGAAGAATTGCAAAGGGACTTGAACAAACTAGGGGAATGGGCGACGAGATGGCAGATGAAGTTCAACGTTGAGAAATATAAAGTACTACATATGGGAAGCAGAAACCCGAGGGAGGGATGTTATTAAAGGAGAGTACCCAAGAAAGAGACTTGGGGGTAATGGTGGACATGACAATGAAGCCGACAGCACAGTACGCAGCGGCCGCTAAGAGAGTGAATAGAATGTTAGGTATAATCAAGAAGGGTATTACTACCAGAACGAAAGAAGTTATCCTGCTGTTGTATCGGGCGATGGTGCGTCCGCATCTGGAGTACTGCGTCCAATATTAGTCGCCGTACCTTAAGAAGGACATGGCGTTACTCGAGAGGATGGAAAACCTTTCATACGCTGAGAGATTGGAGAAACTGGGTCTCTTTTCCCTGGAGAAGAGGAGACTTAGAGGGGATATGATAGAGACTTACAAGATCAGGAAGGGCATAGAGAGAGTAGAGAGGGACAGATTCTTCAAACTTTCGAAAAATAAGAGAACAAGAGGGCATTCGGAAAAGTTGAAAGGGGACAGATTCAAAACGAATGCTAGGAAGTTTTTCTTTACCCAACTTGTGGTGGACACCTGGAAAGCGCTTCCAGAAGGCGTAATAGGGCAGAGTACGGTACTGGGGTTCAAGAGAGGATTGGACAATTTCCTGCTGGAAAAAGGGATAGAGGGGTATAGATAGAGGATTACTGCACAGGTCCTGGACCTGTTGGGCCGCCGCGTGAGCGGACTGCTGGGCACGATGGACCTCAGGTCTGACCCAGTGGAGGCATTGCTTATGTTCTTATGTACAGATAAGAGGGGCTTGCCCAACGAGCAGAGATCACGGGGAGGGGGAGATGAGCGAGGAGAGATATCGGGGGGGGGGGGGGGGGCTTCAGAGTGAATGCACTTGTAGGTCAGCAAGAGGAGTTTAAACTGTATTTGGAAACGGACGAGGAGCTAATGAAGCGACTTGAGAGGGGTAATATGAGAAAAGCGGCTCTCACGGAATATGAGTCGCATAGCAGCATCTCACTCCATGCTGCTTTTAATAAAGATCCAGGTTTTTTTCCCGATTGTCTATCTGTACTTGACTTGCACTTTCTTTTCAGCCTAGGCATCGTAACAGGGTAGGCCACAAGGTCCATGGCCTCCCCAAAAATTGGCAGTCAGAAGAGTCAGTTGTGGCTCAACTCCCCCACCCACCTCTTCCGGGCTGCAGTAATTTTAAATCTGCAAGCAGCTACCACGCAGCATCGCTATAGAATGAAGACTTCTACGGCAGGTCTGCTCATTGGCGCTACATGGCGGCTGTACGCAGATTTAAAATTACAGCGGCTGGGGAAGATAGGTGGGGAGTTGTCGTGCCACAGGATCCTGCTGTGGCTAGGGTGGTACTTCTGCGCCCCCCCCCCAAACAAACAAAAACCAAACATTCTACTGCCTATACTGAAAAACATGGAAGTTTAAGCACTGTTGAACTTGATCTCTTCAGCTGAGTTTTCATTGGCTCCTCAGTTCTTACAAAGATTTTTTTTTAGACTGATACAGTACTGATGGGAAATACTAAAGCTATTTTAATAGTGTGTGGTTTTTATTTTTAGATAAATAAGCCTATAATGAGACGGCCTTTCAACTCATAACCCTTCTGCCCCCTGCTCACCACCCTAGCTAGCAGTTTAACCATCCCCTCTGACTGCAACCCCCACCCTGGCATCCTGGTAAATGGCCAATATGCGTGCTAAAAATTATATTAAATTTTCAGGGAAAGGGAGAGTGTTAGGGTGTGGGCATGACAGCACTACTCAGCGTGTGAAGCATTGCTGCTTCCTAATTAATTAGCGTGGGGACTCTTATCGCTTATAAAATAGATGACAGCATGGGCTGACATGGTAATTAAATGACTGCACTCTAATTAGTGCGTGGCCATTAATCGGCTTATTTCCGGCCACAGCCAAAGTGTCTTGGTGCGCGACAAAGACCCTCAGTAGGAGTGCACTGAGGCCACTTTCACTGCAGCTTTAGTAAAAGGACTCTAGAATGTCCAGTTTAGGGACATAACTCTTAAAGTTGGAAACAAGAGTCCTTTTAATATTGGACTTATATATTTTGGTCTTTATAAGTATTTACAATTATGTGTTTTTACAGCAACATTCTGTGAGATGGGGTGTTGAGTAATCATGATTATTAAATTATCATGGATGGTGTGGGGTTTAAATGTTTGAAAGAGGGGTAGGGGGATGAGGGAACAAGTCTAAGGGCTCCTTTTACAAAGGTGCGCTAAGCGTTTTAGCGCTTAAAAGGAGGCAGTAGCGGCTAGCGCGTGCTATTCCGTGCGTTAAGGCCCTAAGGTGCCTTCGTGATAAAGGAGCCCTAAATGTTTATATAGAGCACTATTCAGGAGTCATGCATTGTGATTTATGGGAGTGAAGCTGTTTCACGTCAAGTAACCTAGACCAGAAGGATTTTAAGAAAGAGAAAGTGTTGAATATATTTTTAAGTTTACGATGTGTCACTTTCCTTTTGCAGTAACTATTCCTTCTATGTCCTCGACAACCAAAATCTCCAACAATTGTGGGACTGGAGTCACCACAACTTGACAATTAAAGAAGGGAAAATGCACTTTGCATTTAATCCCAAGCTCTGTGTTTCCGAGATCTACCGCATGGAGGAAGTGACGGGAACGAAGGGGCGCCAGAGCAAAGGCGACATGAACCCCCGGAATAATGGAGATAGAGCATCATGTAAGTACATGGGCAGGTCAGACATTCCAAAGGCATAAGAGGGTATAATATTTGTAGCACCCAGACTTTACACAGTAATGTCAAGGTGTCTTTGATAGGCAGGTGGAGATTCTGAAAGCACTGTGCTTTTTCATGACATCTTAATTGGACAGAATTAATACACTTCTCCCTTCTTATTCACGGTTTCTGCACTCGTGGTTTCGCTTATTTGCAATTTTTTGGATGCTGATTCTGCCCTCCAAAATTACATCATGAGTAGAGTTCCTTTTCTTTTACTGTACTGATAAAAAAGTTTAGCGCTTACCAACATTCACTCTGAAAATTGCTGCTTCCATGCTTTCACCCTCAAAATCGCTGCTTCCCAGCAACTCCAACATAGGCAGACACCCAGGTCAGTTACTGTGGATAGCGTGTGCAAGCGGTGGGGCCCTGCCATCCCCTCCCCCTGCTTCCTGATCATCCGACATCCTTTCAGACTTGGGGTTGAGGGTAGTTATGTTTTTTTGCTGCGCTAACAAACCTTGCCTTTACGCTTCCCAGCACTGTAAGTGATTCGGCGTGACAAGGAGGAAAACACACATTTCTCGTGCAGCCGCCAAACTGCGGAGAGCGCGCTTTGGCGTGCACCACTACACCACACATGGGGTGGTCAGGAGCGAGAGAGAGAGCTAGAAACTTTGTGACAGCCATTCTCTCCAGCTTTCAGCATTCACTACCTTTAGGTTTGGGAATTGTCTTTGTTTGTTTTCTTTTTTTTCCATTGTTTGGTTTCATAAATTTGGATTTAAACTCTTCCTCCCCCTCCCACCACCACAAATAGTAATAATAGCGGCTTTTTTCAAAAAACAGCGAATAACAGTTGAAAAGTTATTCGCGGTTTCAATAGTAAAAACGATGGCGTTTGCACAAAACCGTGAATAACATATAAACAGTTATTTGCGGTTTTTCCGTATTTGCGGCTGTGTTGCGCCCGCATCCACTGCAAATACGGAGGGAGAAGTTTATAGCAAAATTGGAGCTGGGTCAACACTATATTGGGCCCCCCTCTCTCACCTCTCCAGGAACCCTCTCCCCCCCACCTTTCAGGATGAAGCAGGGAAAAGTGCAGAACCTAGCTGTAAGGTATGCTAGCCATAATAGCTGGTGAGTGAGCAAGGGGACTATGCTTTGAATGGACAAGCTTAATGGGTAGAGCTGGGGATCAGCCAAGTTAACCCATTTCAAAAGAGAAACTCAACCCTGGATTTCTGCAACCCTGTCCTGGTTCATTATGGAAGCTGAAGTGCTGGTTTCAATTGGTGGCATCAGGGACTGTGAATGGGACACTGAACTGGGATACAAGTTCAAAGACAGGACTGATCTAAAAGTCTCCCTGCTGGAGCTGAGTAACTTGGCAGATCTGAAGCAGTGAACTGAGAATCAGGGAAGCTGGGCAGATCATTTTCACTCTCCATTGCCTCTGGTACAAACCAGAGATTCCAAGAGTGGACTGCTCAAAAGAGTGAGATTTAAGGGCAACGTGTCCAAGATATAAATGTACAGTTTTATAAGTGAAAGAAAAGGTTCACAAATGGAAAAGCAAAATAAAATATTTAGCTGTTTTTGGGTTGTTGTTTTTTAATGCTTCTGAAAGAATATAGTTAGAGTGGAGGCAATATTAGGACAAGGAATTTGCCCAAGTAATTGAATAATTAACAGGGTAAATTCTTTGGGCTGAAAACTTTTCCTCTACTTAGTAGGTGCAGAGGTACCAATGAACCTCTGCATTCCAGCCCAAATTTTCAAAGAGAAGCTTTATTTATATGAGCCTATCCTCTCCAGACACAGAAACGTAAACAAGTGCATGCACTCTCTAGCTCTCATTTCTGGTGCGGTCCTATGGCTCATATGCTCCTGCAGGCAGTACCCCCATCATTCACCAGGTCTGCCCGCCATCATGTAAAATGCTGGCATTTGTTGCCAGTTCTTTTCCTCAGCTGACGGCAAACCCTCCACATTTCCTCCAGCTCTAATTCTTTTCAATAGCCCCCACCCCCACTCACTGCTGATCTCCAAAGACCTTGTGCAGAGATCTGCTGTCCCTACAGCCTCTGCAGCTCAGCCCCTACTTCCTGTGACTAGAGCAGCTTTCCCATGAATGGAGCCTACCATAGCCTGTGCAGTGGAGGTGGGGAGCATGAAGAGCTGTAGTGGGCTAAACTCTGAAAAAATATCCATACACTTAGCTGTCCTTCTGGCTTTGAGCCAGGTAGTTTACAACTTATTAGAATCCTGAAGAAATCCAGCCAGTTGGCAATTGTAGCCTCCTGAATCCTGGGGGCATCTGACAGGACCCCCCCCCTCAACTTTTGGGTAGTTTGCCTAATCCGGCTCTGGGCATAATGTACTCGTATTTGACTGTGGAGTCTTTGAGAAGGTTCCAGCCAAGCATGTGTCTTGAGGGTCATGTACGGTGATGTGTGGCCTTGGATGTGTTTGTTTTTTGATTGTCATGGTATTATGTTCTCAAACAAGTTGTTCCTGCTTTTGATCCTTTTTTTAAATTTTTCTTTGTAAGCCTAATAACACAGATTTCTTTGTGATCAGGATCTTCTATTTTCCATCAACATCAGAATGAATCAGCCATACAAGCAGGTGACGTAATTCAATGGTATTGACACAGATAGCACTCTCAGAGCTCAGACAACCATGAGAGGCTTTTCTAAACAGGTCCTACAGGTCTCTTCAGCTTGTTTTATGTTCTTGAATCACCTTTCTGTTCATTCTCGTATTTCTTAAGTTTTTTGTTGCTCAAGACAATTCCCCTCCCCACCTTTCTTTTGCATATTTTTATGTCCCTATTGATTCTCCCCTTCTTGAAGAAGCATTTTCATTTTTACCTCACAAGCCAGCTGTTTGTTCCATGCCTGGAAGTTTCAAGAGGGGTGCTCCTGCAAGTGGAGGATATCTGTTATGGACAACCACTGCAAATGTTAAAGATTTCTGGTACCAGATCACAATGTCCATAACTCCCCCACTGCACCAGAATGCCATAGGACATAAGAACAGTCTTACTGAATTAGACCAAGGGTCCATCCAGCCTAGTATCCCATCTTCATGGAGGCCAATCCAAGTCGCAAGTGCCTGGCAAAAAACCATAGTAGCAGAATTCCATGTCACCAATCCAGGGCAAGCAGTGGCTTCTTCCATGTCTGTCTCAACAGCAGTTTATGGGAACTTGTCCAAACCTTTTTTTTAAAACCAGCTACATTAAACGCTCTTACCACATCCTCTGGTAACATATTCCAGAGCTTAACTATTCTCTGAGTGAAAAAATATTTGCTCCTATTGGTTTTAAAAGTTTTACTCTGTAACTTCGAGTGTTCCCCCTAGTCTTTGTAAATCTTGATGCAGCAAAAAATTGATCCACTTGTACCCATTCTACACCACTCAGGATTTTGTAGACTTCGATCATATCTCCACTCAGCCGTCTCTTATCCAAGCTGAAGAGCCCTAATCTCTTTAGACTTTCCTCATATGAAAGGAGTTCCATCCCCTTTATCATCTTGGTCACTCTTCTTTGTACCTTTTCTAGTGCCGTTATATCATTTTTGAGATATGGAGAAGGTTTCAGCTTATTGTCCACAATGACGCCCAGATCTTTTTCTTGAGCGCTGACCCCCAAGGTGGACCCTAGCATCCGGTAACTATGATTTGGATTAGTCTTCCCAATGTGTGATTGGCCATCAAGCTCCAGCTCTGTCTCCCTGATTGGTGGATACACAGAGCTCTCCCATGTGAGTGGCAATCAGCAACTCGTGCGCTGAGGGATCGAAGAAGCTGAGAGGGAACATTGGAACAAAGGTAGGCTGGCATTTCCGTGGTAGCACCGGATAACCAGCGTCCATCCCCGCGGGAGTCCCGTGGACCTAAGGGATTCCCATAATCCCCGTTCCCATGCAGACCTCTACCTCAGAATTGACCAATCAGGACCCCTGAAGAAGACCTTTTTGGCCAAAACACGGACCGTGTTGGGTCCTCTTCATTGATTCAAGTTGTAGATGTACTTCATTTTTCCTAAGACTGTGAATACCTATCTTTCTTATATAAATAAAGCCCACATCAGCAACATCAGACTTCACAGTTTGTTTTGTTTTTGGACTTTTACTTTTCTGTGGAATTAGGTCAATTATTTTGTTGCTTTCATGAAGGTGCACATGCAGATATAGGGAGGTGGGAGGGGGGGCACAGCAGCAGTTGTGAGTTCAGAGGTGGTCCTAGAGAATGACATGGGGACAAATTTTTTACCATCCCTGTGGGAACTAATTTTCCTGTCCCATCCTGGCAAATTCTTTTCCTGTCCTTGTCCCATTCCTGAAAGCTCTGTCCTCATCTTCACAAGCCTCAAACACTTTCAAATCATAAGCAGCAACATTCTAGAGCTGAGACTGTGATGTTATAATGCCTCATTCCACCAATGCCTAAGCTTCGTCTTCATCTGCACAAGCCTCAAACACTTTAAAGGCTTGTTCAGTTAAGACAGAACTTACAGGAATGGGGCAGAGACAACGACAAAACTCACAGGGAAGGGGAAATTGAATTCCTGTGGGGATGGGGAAAAATTTGTCCCTGTGTCATTCTCTAGATCAACCACCAGTCCATATACCAGTGCCGGTCCACAGGGCCAGCATGTGCATCAGGCCCAAAACAGTGTTCTTCAACCGCCGGTCCACGGTGCGATCAATGCGGTGTTATCTTTGAGCCAGCTCCCTCTTCCTAACTGATTCAGTGCACAAAGCCACGGACAGTGGCTCCTACGGGCATCTTGTGCTGAACCAGAAGCCTTGGCTTCCAGATGAGGCATGGGACGTGCAAGGTGCATTTAGTACTATTATGGGGGCGGGGTCTGGGATAGACATTGGGTAGAGATGGGCGGGGTCTGGCCCACGACTTAGCCCAGTGTTCTTCAACCGCCGGTCCACGGACCGATGCCGGTCCACAGAATAATTCTTTTATTTCTGCTGGTCCATAGGTGTAAAAAGGTTGAAAGCACTGCTCTAGATGATCCCTTGGCTTTTAAGTATAAAAAGTCTAGCAATGAGAGAGGTACACTGGCGCTAACTCTCGGAGGGTTTATAGGAAAACAGGTGTTAGTGTGTGTGTGTGTGAGACATGGCTTGATGCTCACCTGAAGAAGTTCCCAAAAATATAATTTGTGCTATGCTTACTTGAAAGGTGCTTTCACTTATAATACCATTGGCTTTTTCTTGGTTATATTTTGCTTTTGGTGGGAAAGGTAGCCATAGTATTTTGGTTGATCCCAGAGTTAACTTGGGTGGGCCCTTGCATACCCCTTCCCCCCAATAGATATATAAAAGGTATTTTTGTTTGTTTTATCTTCTCCTATCCCCAATCCCCTGGCCACTGACCAGCAACTGCCCGATATACCTCTGAAGCGGACATAGTGATTCATTTTTGCTTCCTGCGCTGGCCCATCAGGCTTGCCTGTACCATGTCCTGCTCTCTCGTTTCCTTACTAGCGGAGCACAGCACAGCCTGCTGGGCTGGCAAAGATAGCGAAAATGAATTTCTGGCCACCTGTGAGGTACAGCATGGAAAGGAGTTCAGCGATGAGGCAGATTGTGGACCATTGACACAGAAGAGGGAGAGAGGGGAGTGTAGTATCGCTGCTAGGTGGGCCTGTGCCCACCTATACCTATGACACTGCCCATGATTATGTGATTGCCAATTTCTGCCCAGTGCTTTGTTTGGGAGGCAGGGGCAGATAACAGTGACTGACTGCTTCTGTGTATCCAAGCTGTCATAGAAAACAGTGCCGATTCTGCTCGGAGAGGTTTTACCTTATCAACTGGTTGCAAGCAAAGACTTTTCAGTATTATTTTTTTTACTTACCGGAGAAAGAGAAGTAATAAAAACCCCATTGATAAGTGTCCCTATTGTCACTTGTTTCTAATGCAGGTGAGAGCCATATTCTAAAGTTTGTTTACAACTCAACAATGAAGAACCGGATAAAGCTGATGTGGGAGCGCTACCGCCTGCCGGATTACAGAGATCTCCTTAGCTTCACTGTTTACTACAAAGAGGCGTGAGTATCTCGATGTTCAGAAGCGAACAGCTGTAATGATCAGGTAGGGCTCTTTCTTACCACAGGGTCCACTGATGGAAAGAGAGTTGGCAATATCTCTTCAACAGTGCTTACATTGAGTTTTCTATTCTCTACAGCCTGCTTATTTCCATTCGTATTTGATTCCTTACTCGCCATTAAGAACTTTGAGGTCTACTCAAGATAATAGAATGGTAATACCCTCTGTTTATAGAGCTAGACGGGAGTCTACTCAAAATAAAGCGTTCTACTTTGCAGTTCCAAATTTATGGAAGGTTCCAAGGTTTTATTAAAATTTGATTTAATCACTTATCTAATTTCTAAGTGATTTTACAATATATATATATATATATATATATATATATATATATATATATATATAAAAAGAGCATGAACATAATAAAAATGCCATTAACAATACCATTAATACTTACAAAAAAAAAACCAAATTGCAAAGAAACATCAACTAATAATTGGCATATTAAAAAGGGATAAATGAGACAGACAGACGGGAGACAAAAGGAAATAGGGTTAGAAATAAAATTTGGATAGGAACGAAAGACAAATAAGGAAAAAAACAAAAGGAGAAAGAGCTTGTTGCTGCTTAATTCCTTAAGGGAGTTAAAAAGGATACTGTAAAATTGAAATCAAATGTTAAAAGCTTCTTTAAATAAATGACTCTTGAGTAGGCTTCTTCTCTAACAAGAGCTGGTAGGGTATTCCAAAGTTGAAGGGCTTCAACTGAGAAAATGTCATGCTTTTGGTTCCTATTATATGAAGGGAGGGGACCGTCAGCAATTTACGATTAGATGATCTAGGACTGTGGGGTGGGCCATATGGGATAAGATATTTATCAATAAGTTGGGGCAATTTAGAATAAATCGTTTTAAATGTTATGAGAGAGATTTTGTAAGAAATTCTTTGAGTAATTGATTAATATGCCATGAGAGTTGAGATTAGAGGCAAATTTAAAATCTTTCAAAATTATGTTAAAAACAGTTTTTGGTTGTTTGTTTGTTTTTTTTAAAAGAAGCATTTGGGCAAGATTTAAATCAATCCCATATTACTCACATATTCTAAATGTTCTAGATCTTCAGTCAGCAGTCTGGTGAAATTTTAAAGTTCAGTGGTATTTTTATGATTTTATTTAGGAGTGAATACTTTTTGGTATGGTTGGTGTTTGTATGGTTAGATTTATTCTGCTCAACAATGGAGGGTTATGGGTTTTTAAGAGTGAATGTTTCTTAGTATATTTGCTGCTTATATGGGCCTGGTCTATACTATCTAATAATGGAGTTCTTTTTTATATTTATTTTATTTTGCTTTTATTATATTCTGTAAACCGCTTGGACCAGTGAAATGAACGAGCGGTATAACAAGATCAATAAACCATGAACCATAAGAGTGGGGAGAAAAGTGAAATTTTGGAAAGGAATAAATGGTTTGATGCATGTGGGTTTAAAACATTTGTTAAATTTCAGTTTTGGAATGCCTTTTTAAGCTTTACTAGCTTTTATTGCAGATTTTCAAAGTCTTACCAACCCCTTCGTTCCATCTCTGTTCTTTATTAAACCTTTTGGTTCCCCTTGCTGCCTCCTATTTTCATTCCATTCCATCTCTGCTAACCTTTAGTCCCTCCCACTCCCTGCTGCCTCCTCTTCATCTCTCTCCATACCCTTCCTCATCTGTATGCCTTTTCCCTTTCCTATCCCGTGCCTCCACTGGGTCCCCCATATCTATCTGTCTCCCCCAGCGGCTGCTTCCTGCCTCTTCCCTTCTCCCTCCAAGCCCTCTCCTACCAGCTTTCCCTGCAATTTTTTCCCCCCTCCTTTTCTTGGGTAACCCAACATTAATCAACAGGATCCCGCCGTCTATCACCATATACAATCTGCACCAATGCAGCAAGCATTTTTTTAAAACTCACAGGCCACCATATCCTGGTTACTGGTCACTTGCATGACGAAATCAGAGTAGTGTTTGAGAAACCAGGATTGTGTCTTGGGGCAGTGGCTGCACAAAATGGAGCAGAGGGCTGGGGTTTCCGTCTGCATTCCCACCCTTTTCCTTTTATGGATTACATGCCCACAGATTAAGAAATGCAGGGTGACAGTATGCCACCTGGCCACTGAGCCTTGAGAGTGAACCGAAACAAGACGTCAAAGCCATGCAGAGGAAAGTGACTAAAATGGTATGAGGTCTGCACCAGAAAATATATGAGAAGGGACTTGAATATGTATACCCTGGAGGAGAGGAGGGTAACATAGTAAATGACGGCAGATAAAGACCTGAATGGTCCATCCAGTCTGCCCAAACATACACTCTCTATAATTTAATTATTTAATTTAAACTGTTCTTTTTCTTCAATATTTCTTGGCCAGAAACCCAGAGCTCTGCCAGGTAATGTGCATAGGTTTCATCTACTGGAGTCTCCATCAAAGCTCACTCCAACCCATCTAAACTGAGCAAGTCTGCCCAGTACTGGCCTTAGCTCCTTCAATATATACCATTATTTTCTGATTAGAAATCCTCTGTGCTCATCCCATGCTTTTTTTAATTTTTTATTCTGTCACCATTTTCCTCTCCACCACCTCCTTCAGGAGCACATTCCAGGCATCCACCACCCTCTCCGTAAAGAAAAATTTCCTAACATTATTGAGTGATACAGACATTTAAACACTAATCTTAAAAAAAAAAAAAAAAACCACGCACGCACACACACAGCCCTGAGAGAACTAGAGGACAAAAAATGTAGGAAAGGAAATCGAAAAGCAACTTCAGGAAATATTTTATGGAGAGGGTGATGGATGCTTGGAATGCTCTTTTGCAGGAGGTGGTGGGGATGAATTCAAAAAGGTTTTGGGATAACCCCAGAGTGGGACAAGGTTGGGGAATAAAAATATGGAGTATTTCAAGTCAAGTTTAATAAAAATTTATTATATCGCTTAATCAAACTTCAAGACAGTTTACAAAGATAAAAAAGGGAAACACAAAAGTATACATAATCAAATGGACAAGACACAAATTGTAACAGAACACAGTAATCCACAGACAGGACTGAAATGCAAGGAAAGGGGGTTGAACTACAATATTTTATAAGAAAGAAGGAAGTAGAGAGGAACAAAAGGGAGGGAGAACAAAATAAGCAGCAGTAATACAGAATTAAAATGCATGTAAAACATCCTTAAAAGGACGATTATAGTCCAAAGGCATCTTTGAACAGGAATGTTTTTGAGTTGCTCTTGAAAGTGTTTAGTGATGGATCTTATCTTTCGGGGTTGGAGCTGAATTCCAAAGCGTAGGGGCAGTTACGGAGAAAATATTAGTTTACATTGTGTTAATGTTTTAATGATGGAATTGAAAGCAAGTTTTGGGTAATGAGGAGGGATCGTTGTGGAGAGTAAGGAATTAAATCTGTCGATGAAATCTGGTTGGCCACTGGTTGATAAAATAATGAGTGGAGTGAAAAGGTTTGGATAAATTCCTGGAGGAAAAGTACATAGTCTGCTGTTGAGAAAGACATAGGATGGTAGCATGGAATGCTGCTTCTATTTGGGTTTTGACAGGTTCTTGTGACTTGGATTGGCTTCCGTGAAGATGGAGCACCCCTCCTGCTCCTGACTTAAATGTACGGGGAGGGCGATAGCAGGGGGCGCCCGATTCGATGGTGGAGGGGGCGACAGAAGGAGGGAGTGGACATCCCTCCTGCCATACCAGTTTGCGCGGGGGAGATGATGGCAGGAGAGTGTGGGCATCCCTCCTGCCATTTTTTGGGTTTGGGGAAGGAGGGGGATCTTTGGGGGGGGGGCTTTTTTTTTTAATTGGGCAGATATTTGCGTGTGCTATACATGCAAAATATCTGTGCCATTGAAAAAAAAAACCCAAAACGACAGAAGCCCTGACAGCAGTGACAGGAGGTTGCATCTCCGGTCAGGACTCTGTACTGATTCAATCGTTCACTGAGCGATTGAGTTGGTGAGTTTGCATGTAAACTTGATAGTGAATCAACCGCTGTTTGAAAATCGGCCAGAGAATAGGCCAACAGCAATTGAGTCGCTATCTTTGAATCTGGTCTTTATCTGCCTTCATTACTATGTTACTAAGTAAATACACTTTTTACCACATGCTGTGTGTGGCTTCGTCTTTGCAGTCATGTTCTTCAGCCTTTGTTGCTTGATGGTGCTATCCTTAAAACCTTTGCTGAAGGATGTGTCTTGCAAGGACAAGACAGTTGGTAGACAGGAATTGCTGGCCCTTGAATATGTTTGCAGGGCCGGCACAAGATGTACACAGTAGTCATTAGCTGTGGGATATCCTCTCACCACCTAGGAGGAGTGTGGCCGGGTTTACAGCATGTGCAGATATTGGAGATCTACTAAGCAGCCTCTTATGCCTTACAAGGAATATTGGCTGTGGGCCCAGCACAGAAAAGAACTGAATGTTAAGAGCTAGACCAGTCCTGATGCAGGATGTAAGCTAAAAACAATTACAGATCAGTGAACAGACGTGCACGGAGAGTTGTATGAACCAGAATTAGGAGTTCTGATCCTAAAACTATTTTCAGAATAATTTCAAAATACAACAGAATTTCCAGTGTCCAGATTCAGAAATTGAATGTTCTGTTTTATTTGAGGTTTCCTGGTGCTACTTTATACTTTGAGGACTTTTATTTTTTAAAAACCCCAAAACCAAAAACCCTAAACTTCTATTTCTTATTGAACTTTCAAATTATAAAATGTGATATTTTAACCTGGGTTCCTTGAGAGTCAGCAATAGATTATGGCCTATTTTTACACAAGTATATTTCTTTCTTTTTAAAAAATTTAGATTACAGAATTTAAATAGCTCTAAGTCTAATAGATGCTGGCATTGTAATCTTGAGATTGGGACACTAGATCATTTGTTATACTATTGTCCCCTTATCTTGACCTTTTGGAAATCAATCTGGACCCAAATAAATTGTTTATTAGAGAATCCTGTGGCTTTGTCATATGACACGATTCTATTTGGTATGTCAATGAGAACAAAGAGTCAAATTTCATCAAACAATAATAAGCTTTTATTGATTATGACAGTAGTTGCCATACAACATATCATGCATAATTGGAAAAATTGGAGCAGGCTTAATTACAGTTTTTGGTGGAACTCATTGTGTCACATTTATAAGATGGAGAGAACAATAGCCGTACAAAAAGGGAATTATAAAAAATTTTAAGAGACATGGGGGCCATTGACAAATTATTGTAATGAATAGATACCATTTTTCCATTATAAGTACAATAGAAGTGAAGGGATGGGAGGGGGGGAATTCTGAATTTTATTAAATGTTTGGATCAGTTAAAAAAGAATATTTCATAGGATATATTTGATTGCATATGTTATGGTAGGGTTGGGAGGGAAGGGGTTAAATTTTATGTATTATTGTTAAATATCAATAAATATGCACTATAGATATAAATATCTTCCAAGGGATGTAAAACTTCTACAAAATCATCAGCCAAAAAAGTGGATACCTTGTCCACTATTTTGTCATACAACCCTTATTAATGTCTTAATCAGGATCCTCAGCAGCACCACTTAGAGCTCAAGATATCTCATTGCTCTAAGACAGTGATTCAGAACCCTGTCCTGGAGGAACACCAGGCCAATCGGGTTTTCAGGCTAGCCCTAATGAATATGCATGAGAGAGATTTGCATATGATGGAAGTGATAGGCATGCAAATTTGCTTCATGCATATTCATTAGGGCTAGCCTGAAAACCCAATTGGCCTGGTGTTCCTCCAGGACAGGGTTGGGAATCACTGCTCTAAGATTTATGTGTCAACTCGTCATCGGGTCCCACTTTTTATTTATCTATTTAATATTTTAGTTTTTATGTGCATTGAACTTATTTAAGATTATTTTAAGCATATACTTAAATATGACAGAAATTCAAGTGATGTATTTAATTTCAATTGTCAATTTATTGATACGCTTGTTGTAAGATGTAAAAATGAATAAAGATTTATTTAAAAAAAAATTATTTAATATGTATTAATAAATCCAAATTATTTCTTTATTCTTCACTAGACTAATCCAGATGAATGGATTACGCCCTTTTACCAGCATAGTAACAGTAGATGACGGCAGATAAAGACCCGAATGGTCCATCCAATTTGCCCAACCTGATTCAATTTAAATTTTTTAAATTTTTATTCTTAGCTATATCTGGGCAAGAATCCAAAGCTCTTCTACCCGGTACCATGTTTGGGTTCCAACTGCCGAAATCTCCGTTAAAACCTACTCCATCCCATCTAAACCCTCCCAGCTATTGAAGCAACCTCAGCAGATGAACCCAGGAGCCCTGGCAATCCAGCAATTCCTCCATTTTTCAGTAGCTGGTAGATTCTAGGATTTTATTCCTGGGCCCAACTAGAGAACTGGGTACCCAGTTGAATACTGCCATAAAGGAGATGGCCTTGGGCTCTGTTAGATTCTGCCTCTAAATCCCCAGGGAGATGCATGTTATCCCAAACAAACCTGTCTATGGATGCCTCTGGCCGTATAGCAGAATTTAAGGTTTTGATTATTTATAAGCAAGATTCATTTCTGGAGATACTGGCTCTCTCTTGGTATAATGGCTAGTAGGGCCTAGTTCTTTAAGGAAAGCCCATGTCACACACTGCTTTCACCTTTTAATTTTCTTTCTGTTTGTGCTGTTTTCACATCATGGAAACAGAGAAGATGACTGCAGAAAAGGGCCACAAGGCCTCTCTCTGGTCTGCTTCTTTATTTCCTTGTACAGTACCATAGACTCAACTTGAATTTCAGTTTTCCTTTCACTTCCACAACCAGAGATCCTCTGGTTATCCTCACCCCCTTTCTATGATGGTGAAATGTAAGTGTTTTATCTGGATTTTCAAATGGCTTCTAAGCCTTCAGCCTTTGTTTTTTATTTGGTCATTTAATATTTTAGGCCATTCCAGAATGTGACAGAGTATGAAGGCCAGGACGCCTGTGGTTCCAACAGCTGGAACATGGTGGACGTAGACCTCCCGGGTGAAAAAGAAAACAACCCTGGTATCCTGCTGCAGGGGCTTAAGCCATGGACCCAATATGCCATCTACGTCAAGGCTGTAACCCTTACCATGACGGAGGTTCATGACATCCAAGGAGCAAAGAGTGAGATTGTGTACATACGCACCAATGCATCTGGTAGGTTTTGCTGTAGAATTACAATATTCTACTCCATTCTTTCAACAAATTCTATCTCATCCTGGCCCAGGGAAATGCTTACAACAGGAAGAGAGGTCATGCATTAACCAAATAAAAGGCCTACATACAAAACACTGAAAACATTTGGCATTGGCTGCATATAGGCCAACAACCACAAAATGTTGTATCCTATCTGTAGGAACAATCAGTAAAATATTCCCGTTTTTTTGGAAGCTTTTAGGCAGATGTTTGGCTATGTTTGAGAACTAGTGGAGATCAATGCAGTTGTGTTGGTATATCATTATAGATGCTCTTTCCTTTTCTAAATCCTCAGTCCCATCCATCCCGCTGGACATAATATCTGCCTCCAACTCCTCCACTCAGCTGATAGTGAAGTGGAATTCTCCGTCTCTGCCCAATGGGAATCTGTCTTATTACATAGTGCGATGGCAGCAGCAACGCCAGGACAATTATCTCTATCGCCATAACTACTGCTCGAAAGGTAAGAAGGCCAAAGATATTTTTGTCTCTCTGCTTTCCCTTGCTGGATTGAAACACATGTTTAGTGTGTGTCTGAGCTTACCATCTAATAAACAAGACCCAAACAAGGTTATGAATGAATTCGGGTTCAAGTAAGAATAAGAGATTAGGGCCCTACCCATATATTTGCAGGTATAAAGCCCCATCCAAATATAGACCCTGAAAAAGAAGGGAAAACTATTAGTTCTAATATAAACCAAGGGTTTATATTCAAATGATATTCTCTATCCTTCCCTCCCCTATGGTGTCTGCGACTACTCCAATAGCAATCTCACGAGTCTACCGCTGGAACTTTTCGCAAGGGAAGACAGCATGGGCGGGAGTATGTGATTGCTTAGGTCCCAGCTCACCACTAAACCACCAAGCTTGTATGATAAGGAAGGAGGGACGTATCCAGGTGGGTCTAAGAAGGGGGGAAGGTTCATTTGCTTGGAGTGAAGGAGGAAGGGCAGGAGGGAGAACAGACATGAGGTTGCTTCTTATTGTGGAGGAGGGGCGGAAGGGAGTACAGGCTGCAGCGGAGGGAGGGAGAAGAATGCCAGATGCTTTAGGAGATGTTAATCCTCCCCCTCTCTTCCTCTCCTTTTAATTTGTCTTTCTAATGATGTAATTATTAACTTTCCCTTCCCCCTTCTCCCTCAAGCTCACGTTCGTACTTTGTAATTTGTCCATTTAATGTTCAGACTTCCCCTCCCCTTATAATAATTTATTTTGAACCTTTCATTTTTAACATTGTAAACTGGCCAGGTGTCCGTCGATGGTCGGTATATTAAAATTAATAAACTTGAAAGCCCAAATATAAACCGAGATTAAATTTTTGGTGCCTTACCATCCTCTTCATAGACTACTTTAACCAATAAAACAATGTACAGGAGACAGTTGGCTAGTCCCCCCCCCTCTCCACACCTGCACCCCCTAAATCAGGAACATAATAGGATAAACACAATAGGAATATAAATAGACAAAACCCAGAAAACTAGACTCTGAGGAAGCTAACCTTTCAAAAATCAACATAAAACATGATACAGATACATGTATATAGATTATATTTAGTTGACGTGGCCATCCTCCTTAGGAGGTGTGTAAATATAGCGTATTTATTTATTTATTTTAAAAATTTCTATTCCAGCTATCAAGTAGGTGGATTACAAAATGAACATACACAAAATTGAAACCTACAAAAAATACAAATTCAACTAAAAAAATCATAGTAAAATGTAGCTGCAATACTAAACCTAGTATTTATTATATGTGTATATATGTAGGACAGTTGATTTGGTATAAACATGTGCATATAAGTAGGATGATCGATGTGCTGGTAACATAAGTAGGATGATTGATTATGGCATAATTATGCCGGTATTTATTTATTTATTTAGCCCGTCCTCCCAAAGGAGCGCAGAACGGGATACAAAGATACATTCACAGTATAGAAGGACAAAATTAATGAAACACATTTTTGGCAGACATCGCTTAGAAGAATTTGTGGCATTCGTAGAAGATATTACATGGCAGCATTCACTGTACTAACAGAACATAACATAATTGTACTAAAGTTTTAGTGTTGTAAGCGAGTATTAATAACTCTGTATTGTAACACCACTACAGAAGCCCTGTACAGAGCCCTTGAGTAGAAGCTCATGTAAACAGTTCTGAATTGACTCCCCAGTCATTAGTAGCGGTATAAAAGCTCATAATAAACAATAAACTTTTGACCAAAACATCTGTTTATTTTTGAGTTTATATAGTGTATCACCTTCCATTGCAATGCATCTTTGATGGTTGTTTTGTGATATCACTAGTCAGTATCCTGCTGTAGGAATGGTTTCTCAGATTCTGGACTGATAACAAAAACAGTGTTTAATTTTTGTATGTAAAAGTTATCATGTTTTGGGTTTTTTTTTTTCCTGTTAAAAAAAAAAAAGATAAAGTCCCAATTCGGAAACATGCTGATGATCCCATCGATTCAGAGGGAAGCGCAGAACCTACGAAGCCGGAGAAGGGAAGTGGGGAGAAAGGACCATGTTGTACCTGTCCCAAAACTGAGGCAGAGAAGCAAGCTGAAAAAGAGGAGGCCGAGTACCGGAAGATGTTTGAGAACTTCCTCCACAATTCCATCTTTGTCCCCAGGTAATTCATGGGGTTTGCAGAAAATGATGAAATAGAGGTGGGGGCAGTTGGGATTTTCTTCTGATTAGTTTTTTTTTTCAGGTAAACCAAGAGTTGATCGAAGGCACCAACTCTGTTTGAGAATAGCTATTTTGGGGTTTTCTTTTCCCCACTTTTTTTTTCATGCCTTTTTATTTTGTTCATGATTGAATCTGTTTGTGACAAGCTCATGTTTATCAAGAAAGATGGCAGCTCTGTCCAGAAAGCATGTTTGGAACAGTGAGTAAATATAACGAGAGCAGTCGGAATGTCTTGAAAGAACATCCATGTGGGCTTTTGGCACGTCATCCATCTCTCTCTCTGTTTAATTGTGAATAGCATGTTCCAAGTTTTAGCATTTTCTCAGGGCTAAAGTTGTACCTTCCTTTTTTTTTTTTTTTTTTTTTTTTTTGCCATTTCTTTTAGCCCTTCATGGCACCTGGTTGCAATGCATTCTCTGACATCTGTCTTCTGTTTTCCTCCCTACAGGCCCGGGAGGAAACGTAGAGATTTATTTAGCATCGCCAACTCTACTCTCTCTAGCTGGAGCAAGAACTCCACCACTGTGGACAGCTTCACCAATATCTCTGACTCGGAAGAGAGTGAGGTTGAGTACCCCTTTTATGAGATCAAAGTGCACAACCGGGAGAGGACGGTCATCTCCAACCTGCAGCCATTCACCCTCTACCGGATCGACATTCACAGCTGCAATCATGAAGCAGCCGCGCTTGGCTGCAGTGCTTCCAACTTCATCTTTGCAAGAACAATGCCTGCCGGTACGACCACCTACAATCTCACTTTCTTATTCTTGCATGAACTATCCCTCCGTCTCTGACTCGGATAGACTTCTCAGGATGCTCGGCCCAGTGGTGCTCCCTTATTGTGGATGGCAGGGATCCCCACGCCCTGCCAGCCAAAGGCCTCCTGTCTAGAACAGTTGAATTTGTGCAGCTAGCATCAGTATCCTCTGCTGACACCACACCTCTCTCCCTGCTCTCTTTACATGCTCAGTATTCACACATGTGCAGAACTGAGCATGTATGGGGGCTGGTGATGACAGCAGCGTGGAGACACTACTGCCCAGGATAAAGTGTGCTAGCCCGGCTTGGGGATTCTTATCAGCTTAGATATTTCATTTTAGTTATGGAAGGTGCTAGGGAAAGGAGAGGAACAGAGAATTAATTTTTGTACCCACTCACTTTGTAATGCAGTGGTAGCTGAGCCACTGGAGTAGCCAGTTGGCTGATTTACGGTGAGTCTGAGCCCAAACACTACACCACTCACTGGGGAATTAGTCTAAATCTTTTAAACATATTTTTATATTTTTATTTTATTCTTTTTATTTTTTATTGTTTGAATTGTACCTTTCCCTTACCATTTTTGGAGTTTTGTTATATCTTTTCTGTTTTAATAATTGTTTACTCAGGTACTTTAGCTAGATTGTGAGCCTTCGGGTCAGACAGGGAAGTTCCAAGTACCTGTGTTTTATTGTAAACCACTTAGATCTGTAATATGCTTAAGTGGTATATCAAATGTTAATAGATCATAAACATAAAATGGTGTTACTGCAGCTTATAGAGACTAGTCTGAGGGTGTCTTTATCTCAATACAACATGAGCTAAGTAAGAAAGACATTTCTGGTTCCTAAGCTGGTTCTGTTATTCCTCCTCCCCACAAGAGATTGGATTTGTATTTTAAGGTTTGATCGCTCCCTCTTCCAAATCCAAGCTTAAGGAGAGTTATGTATATTGTATATTCTCCCGGCCTCAGAGATTTTGCACTTTAGGTTTGTTTATTTTTCACTTCAGAGCGGTGTGGGGGAGCTATGACCAGCCCCCGCTTGCGTCTATACCTGTCTCGGTCTCTGTGTTGTGTTTGCTGGGACCTGAGACAGGTTCTGCCCCCTGCCTCTGTTGACATTCCCAGTGTTTTTTACCTTTAAGGTTCCCCATAACCACTCCCACAGTCCAACATCATTTGCAGAACTTTACCACGCATCTTGCTGATGTTTGCACAGCTGTGAGGACACCTCAGGGTAGTACTGCTTCCATTTGTGTGGTGCAAGAGAGAGATGAGGTTACCTGTGTGTTGATCCTTGCTGCTTCACCTGAGAAATAATTTTCTTGAGCCTGCATTGTCTATTTTTTACTTTATTTTAACAGAGGGAGCAAATGACATTCCTGGACCTGTCATGTGGGAGGGGGGAGAAGATAATGCCATTATCTTGAAGTGGACTGAGCCGGCACACCCTAATGGATTGATATTAATGTATGAAATAAAATATGGACAGCAGAATGAGGTGAGTACAGTCAACCTGCTTGTGGTGTCCAGCTCCAGTCCTGAGTTTTCTGTTTCTGGTTTTTCATGTTGACCTTCAAATAACTACAGAAATAAACCGAGCAACTCATGTTTCCACCACTTCCTCCCTCGTCACCTGTACTTCATGGACAAAGGTGGGGGGTAGGGTGTCACAATTTATTTATTTTCTACATTTATGGCCCACCTATAACTATAAGTGTGATACAATTAAACAAACAACAAAAAATTAAGAACATAAGAATAGCCTTACATCAAGCCCAGTAGCCCGTTCTCATAGTGGCCAATCCAGGTCACTAGTACTTGGCCAAAACCCAAAGAGTAGCAACATTCCAGCATCTCAAAGAATAGCAAGATTCCAGAACCCCAATGAGAGCAACATTCCAGAGCTGAGATTGTGATGTCATAATGCCTCATTCCACAGTGCCTCAGTGCCAACCTCAGCAGTGATGTCACAATGGCTTGATTGTCCACTACTTGGCCCATGTAAGAGCATAAGAACAGCTATACTGGGTCAGACCAATGGTCCATCTTGCTCAGTAGCCCGTCCTTATGGTGTCCAATCCAGGTCACTAGTACCTGGCCAAAACCCCAAAATACACCAGTTAAAGTATTTCCACAACAGCATCAATGATGGCACCTTTGCCTAAGACACCAGCAAACGCCAGAAAAAGCCTCCACAAAAAGTGTTAAAAACATTTCAAACTGCTTTGCATTTGCACATAACCATAGCAAATCAGAAAAATGGTTCCACGTCAAAGGCCTGGCTATGAATGAAGAGGCTTTTGTATCAGCATAGCATATTTCACCGAGGCGTGCATGAGAGAGGAGTTTTGCATGTTGTGATCTCAGTGAGCATGTGGGTTAATAGAAGCCACTGTATGTGGTCTGAAGGACGAGAGGCACAGTCCTTTGAAATGTGGAAGGAGTGGCCTAGTGGTTACAGCTGCTGCCTCGGCACTCCGAGGTTGTGAATTTGATCCTAGCCTGCTCCTTGTGACCCTGAACAAGTCGTTTAATCCCTCCATTTCCCCAGGTGTCACAGTTAGACTGTGTGCCTGCTGGGACAGATAGGAAAAATTCTTATAAGAGTACCTGGTTACGATTCAATGTATTGCAAACCCCATCGGGTAAATATCTTCATGAAAAGGTGGTTAATAAATCTAAATAAACTCTAGTAGCCAGTGCACTTTCTTCAAAAGAAGAGAACTATGAGAATACCTAGAGACACCCATAATCAACCTAGTTGCTGAATTTTTAATTACTTGCAAAGCTCAATGTCTAAATGTCGATAACTCCCAGAAAGACTACTGTAATATATTTGCTAGAACCATTCTCTCTACAACAATTGGAAAATCATAAACGGGGTGGGGGGTGGGTGGGGAGCATAGATGTCCATTCACTCGGTAAAGTGCATCTTGAAAAAAAATGAAAATTTCACAATCCCTCTTACCTGCTGCCGCCGCCTTGATAAAATACCATCCAAACCACCGCCAAGCTTTTCACTTGCTATTTTATTTGCTTTGATCTACAGCCAGGAAAAATACAAACCAAATCCAAATAAATAATGGCCTGTACATGTTCTCCCTTATAGGACCTGCGAGAATGCGTTTCCAGACAGGAGTACAGGAACCTTGGAGGGGCAAGACTAAGCCGGCTGAACCCTGGAAATTACTCTGCTAGAGTCCAAGCCACGTCACTCTCGGGAAATGGGTCATGGACAGAGACTGTTTATTTCTACGTACAAACAAAACGTAAGGAGAGATTCTGCTACCAGACCTTGTGTGGTTTAGCTGAAATCTGGCTTGACAAGTGTTTTGGTTTTTTAAAAATCATTTCTTTTGCCTTTCCTGTAATGTTTGAAAACATTAAATACTCTCTAACCATGAAAGGGGTAAACTTTGGTATTAGGGAGTGGAAAATAATTTGAGATAAAATTTTTCACTTCTGATTGTCTTAATACACCACAAGTTGTAGAATAACACTACATGGAAAAAGTCATATTTTCACTGAACAAATTGTTATTAAAAACTGAGATGAATTTTATGATCAGGCCTGTTCCAGATGGTCCCTGCCTGACAATTATATCTGCTTGAGTTGTGTAAACAAGACATGGCACTAATGTCTGATTAATCAGATGGAAAACAGGCAGCATTCTCTGCCTGCCTTGTTCCTACCCTCAGCCTAACAATCTTTGCACCTTGTTTTTCAAGGGTTACAATAAATAAACATTATGGTGTAATTTTCATGTCTATACTTATCAGAATGGGACAATTTCATGAGTTAACAAATGCTCTGTCATCTAACTTTCATCATCACGGGCAGCTTGGGAAAAGCAGAGCTGAGTAAGTTGGACTGAGCCTCTATATCTAATTATTTAAAAAACAGGTGAGAATTAAAGGCCTAGTCTCTAGCATCCCTCCAGACCGGCACAGATGAAAGGGCTGTGTACCTCTGCCAGCAGGTGGAGACTGAGAATTCTTGACTTTTAAATTCGAATCTGTTTATAACCCGCTATACCTTCACAGTTCAGAGCGGTTTCCAGCAAGATGATCTGCCAGATGCAGATGAATTACATATCGGATTACATTAATTGCATGGCTGAAGTTCTTAAACCAATTTGTCAAAACAAATACATTCTGAATTATGTTTTATCCCAGGACAAGCAGGCAGCATATTCTTGACTGATGGGTGACGGCACCGACGGAGCTCCGGTACGGACAATTTTAGAGTGATTGCACTCTAAGAACTTGGAAAGTTCTGGTAGGCCGCACCGCGCACGCGCGAGTGCCTTCCCGCCCGACAGAGGCGCGCGGTCCCCAGTTTCTTAGTTTCCGAGGAGCTAAGAAGACGCATTTTTCAATGGTCGTTGAAATTTTTTCTCTACGCCTTCCCGCTCGCTTAAACCCTTTTGGCTCTATTGCCTTTTCTTCTTTTAATTTATTTTTGTTAAAAAAAAAAAAAAAAACCTTTTTTTTTTAAAATTCAATTCGGTTTTTCCCCGGCGGGGCCTACTGCCACCATCAAAGCCTCGGCCTTCGATTTGGCGGAAGCCGTTTTTACTTTCATGCCCCCTCAGCCAGGTTTTAAAAAGTGCCAGCGGTGTGCTCGGCCTATATCTCTCACGGACCCGCACAACTGGTGCCTACAGTGTTTGGGTCCTGAGCATCAGGCTTCCACCTGCACCCGCTGTGCCATGTTGAAAAAACGTACTTTGAAAAATCGCCAGATACAACAGCGATTACTTTTCGGTGCCGATATGTCCGATCCCGTACCATCGACACCAGCGTCGGCACCTACTTCTTCGACGCCGCGCAATACCACACCGGCGTCGCACCCAGGTAAGCCGGCTAAGAAGCCTTCCCCGCTGGAGCGTCCTCCGGTCTCTATTGCAGCGAGCCCAGTCCTGCCGACCGTGAAACGCCAATGGAAGCGCTCCGCCCCGATTGAGGTGAGTCCCTCGACCTCGGGCTCTTCATCTTCGGGGCGTCGAGCGGCACCACAGGTACCGCAAAAGAAAAAGGCGGTACCGGTGCCTTCTTTGGATGAGCGCATTGCCGCCGTCCTCCAAGTGCAGCTAAAGGAGCAGTTACAACAACTCCTTCCTGCTCTATTGGCACCGAACCTTCCGGTGCCGGTCCGGTCTGAACCACCGGTACCGGTAGTAGACCAACCCCTGTTATCTGCAGCATCCGCTTCGGTACCGGTCCACTTGGCCTCATCGATATCGATGCCTGTTCTTGCTCTGGAACCGAGAGCCCAGCATCAGTCGGTACAGACTTCGGCACCGGTGCAACCGGTAACGTCTCCCGGTACCATATCGATGAGGTCGGGTAAGTCTGTGCGCAAATCCCGGCACTTGGAACCATCCACCCCAGAGTCCCGAGACCGTAGTTCCCATATCAGGGACCCTGATCTGTGGGGTGACTCTAAAGAGCCCTTTCTGTCTGAGGGTGAATGTTCCTCAGATGAGGATGAGCCTGCTGTGCCTGACCCATCCTCTCAACATGAATCCACATCTTTCACTTCTTTTTTGAAAGACATGTGTGACTCTTTATCCATTCCTTTGGAGGCTGAATCTAAAAAGTCTAAAGCCTTTTTAGATGCCCTTGACTTTGATCAGCCTCCAAAGGAATTTTTGAAACTCCCTCTTCATGACATCTTGAGGGAGACTTTCTACAAGAACCTAGAAACTCCCTTAACGATTCCAGGAGCTCCCCGTAAATTAGATTCATTGTATAAAGTAATTCCTATTCCTGGTTTCGATAAGCCCCAGCTTCCGCATGAATCTCTGCTTGTGGAATCTACTCTTAAAAAGTCCAAAGGGGCTAATGTTTATGCTTCTGTACCTCCTGGCAGAGAAGGCAAAGCCATGGATAAATTTGGTAAGAGGCTCTACCAAAATGCAATGTTGGCTAACAGATCTGGTAACTATGCTTTTCATTTTTCGTTTTATCTTAAGCATCTTCTTACCACCATGGTTTCATTTGAAAAGTACCTTCCTCAGCGCAAACAGCAAGCTTTTCATCACTGCTCGTCTTCTCTGTTTCAACTACGTAAGTTCATGGTTCGGTCAATTTATGACACTTTCGAACTTACCTCCAGAGCAACTGCGATGTCTGTGGCCATGCGTCGCCTTGCCTGGCTTCGAGTATCCGAGCTTGATGTTAATCATCAAGATCGGTTAGCCAATGCCCAATGCCTGGGGGATGAGCTCTTTGGGGAATCCATGGACTCGACCACTCAAAAGCTCTCTGCCCACGAAACACGCTGGGATACCCTGCTCAAGACTAAGAAAAAGCCTCCTCAGACTCGGCCTTTCAGACAGCAATCGGCTTATCAACGACGCTATGCAGCTCGCCCATTGCCAGCAGCTCCCCAGCAACCCAGGCATCAACGTCAACAGCAATGTCAGCCTCCCAGGCCACAGCAGCAGCAACCTGTGAAGCCACCTCCACAACAAAAATCGACACAGCCCTTTTGACTACATTCTCCAAAGCATAGCCAGTGTTCCAATTTCTACCCACCTACCTCAACCTATAGGTGGTCGTCTCTCTCTTTTCCTCAGCCGGTGGGAGGTTATCACTTCGGACAAATGGGTCCTCAACATCATCCGCCACGGCTACTCTCTCAACTTTCAGACCCTTCCAGCCCAAAGCCTGCCAAAAGAGTCTGCTTTGAACACTCCTCAGTCTGCCCCCCTCCTTCAGGAGATTCAATCCCTCCTCCTTCTAAACGCTATAGAGGAAGTTCCTCTAGATCAGCAGGGACAGGGATTCTACTCCCGTTACTTTCTAGTCCCCAAAAAAACAGGAGATCTCAGACCAATCCTAGATCTTCGCGATCTCAACAAATGTTTGGTCAAGGAAAAATTCAAGATGCTTTCTCTGGCCACTCTTTACCCTCTTCTCAATCTAGACGACTGGCTATGCTCCCTCGATCTCAAAGAAGCATACACTCACATACCGGTCAATCTGACCTCCAGACAGTATCTCCGCTTCATGATCAATCGCTGTCATTATCAATACAAGGTGCTACCCTTCGGTCTTGCCTCCTCTCCAAGGGTGTTCACCAAATGTCTCATTGTGGTGGCTGCCTTTCTACGCTCTCACCACCTTCAAGTCTTTCCTTATCTGGACGATTGGTTAATCAAGGCCAATTCATCTCAAACGGTGCTCCTGGCCACCAACCAAACCATCCTGTTTCTACAGCTTCTGGGATTCGAGATCAATCTACCCAAATCTCATCTCATCCCCACTCAGAGACTTCAATTCATTGGAGCGGTGCTGGACACAGTCCTCATGAGAGCGTTCCTGCCGTCCAACCGTCTTCAAACGCTTCAATCTCTATGTCAGCAGGTGCTTCCACAACGTTCCATCTCTGCCAAGCAAATGATGATACTCTTGGGTCACATGGCCTCCACAGTTCATGTCACACCCCTCGCACGTCTTCACCTGCGCACTCCTCAATGGATCCTTGCTACCCAGTGGTCCCAAGCGACAGATCCTTGCTCACGACACATATCTGTGACATCATCTCTTCGTCAGTCTCAACAATGGTGGTTGATATCTCAAATCTCTCCAGAGGTCTTCTGTTTCATCTACCTCCTCATCAACTTGTCATTACCACCGACGCCTCCCCTTATGCCTGGGGAGCTTATTTGAACGAATTCCAAACTCAAGGACTTTGGACAACCCAGGAAATGAAACATCACATCAATTTCCTGGAACTCAGAGCGATGTTTTATGCCCTCAAAGCCTTCCAACATCTTCTCTTTCCTCAGGTCCTCCTGCTGTGCACAGACAATCAAGTTGCGATGTACTACATCAACAAGCAGGGTGGGACAGGCTCTCGCCTCTTGTGCCAGGAAGCCCAGAAGATTTGGGCTTGGGCCACAGATCACCAACTATTCCTGAAAGCTATCTACATTCAAGGAGAACAGAATTCCTTAGCGGACAAGCTCAGCAGAATTCTCCAACCTCACGAGTGGACACTCGATCCTGTAACGCTACAGTCCATCTTCACTCAGTGGGGCACTCCTCAGATAGACCTCTTTGCAGCTCCTCACAATCACCAGCTGCCCCTATTCTGCTCCAGACTCTACTCTCCTCACCGTCTGGCAGCGGATGCATTTCTCCTCGACTGGTCCAATCTGTTCCTGTACGCTTTCCCTCCTCTGCCTCTCATGTTGAGAACCTTGTTCAAGCTCAAGAGGGAACGAGCCACCATGATTCTGATTGCTCCGAGGTGGCCCAGGCAACATTGGTTCTCCCTTCTACTTCAACTCAGTTCCAGGGAACCTTTTCTTCTTCCACTGTTTCCTTCTCTGCTTATACAGCATCAGGAGACCCTTTTACATCCCAACCTCCAGTCTCTGCACCTGACAGCTTGGTATCTCTAGGGCTGACTTCTCATGATACTCTTTTGTCTCAGTCCGTTCGTTCCATTCTAGATGCCTCCAGGAAATCAGCCACTCTGCAATGTTACCATCAGAAGTGGACAAGATTTTCTTCCTGGTGTCTTCTTCACCATCTTGATCCCACTTCCCTGGCAGTGGAGACATTGTTGGATTATTTGCTTTCTTTGTCTGACTCTGGTCTTAAGTCTTCTTCCATCAGAGTCCATCTCAGTGCCATTGCTGCCTTCCATGAGCCGGTTCATGGAAAACTTCTCTCAGCTCATCCCCTGGTGTCCAGGTTCATGCAAGGTCTTTTCAATGTGAAACCACCTCTTAAAGCCCCTCCTGTTATCTGGGATCTCAATGTGGTTCTTTCCGCCTTAATGAAGCCTCCATTTGAACCTTTGGCTACCACTCCTTTCAAGTTTCTCACTTGGAAGGTACTTTTCCTTATTGCTCTTACCTCTGCCAGGAGGATCAGTGAGCTACATGCACTAGTTGCAGATCCACCTTTTACGGTCTTTCATCATGACAAGGTGGTTCTGCATACACATCCAAAGTTTCTCCCTAAGGTTGTCTCTGAATTCCATCTCAACCAATCCATTGTTCTGCCTGTCTTCTTTCCGAAACCTCACTCTCATTCTGGGGAACAGGCTCTGCATACTTTGGATTGTAAGCGGGCTCTAGCTTACTATCTAGAGCGTACGAAACCCCACAGATCAGTTCCCCAACTCTTTCTGTCCTTTGATCCGAATAATTTGGGACGTCCTGTTTCTAAACGTACGTTATCTAATTGGCTGGCAGTGTGCATTTCATTCTGTTATGCTCAGACCGGACTGACACTGGAAGGTTCTGTCACGGCCCATAGAGTCCTAGCGATGGCAGCATCTGTAGCTTTCCTCTGTTCCACTCCTATTGAGGAAATCTGCAAGGCTGCTACTTGGTCCTCAGTTCATACTTTTACATCTCATTATTGTCTGGATGCATTCTCCAGACAATAATGGACACTTCGGCCAATCTGTTTTGCAAAATTTGTTTTCCTAATGGCCAACCTTCCCTCCATCCCTCTTTTTGTTAGCTTGGAGGTCACCCATCAGTCAAGAATATGCTGCCTGCTTGTCCTGGGATAAAGCACAGTTACTTACCGTAACAAGTGTTATCCAGGGACAGCAGGCAGATATTCTTGCGTCCCTCCCACCTCCCCGGGTTGGCTTCTTAGCTGGCTTATCCTAACTGGGGACCGCGCGCCTCTGTCGGGCGGGAAGGCACTCGCGCGTGCGCGGTGCGGCCTACCAGAACTTTCCAAGTTCTTAGAGTGCAATCACTCTAAAATTGTCCGTACCGGGGCTCCGTCGGTGCCGTCACCCATCAGTCAAGAATATCTGCCTGCTGTCCCTGGATAACACCTGTTCGGTAAGTAACTGTGCTATTTGTATGGCTGAGATTTCTTAAGTGAATTTATCATACAGATAAGATTTCCCAGATTTCCTATACATTTGGTATGATAGTGAATTCACAAATCAGACCACTTAAGGTGTTGCTCCACGTACTGGCCTGGCAAGATAAAGTTTTGTTCAGAAACCTGTTTACAATACATCCTTTTAGCATAAGGAAAGAGAACAGAGATTTTCCGCCTGGGTCGAGAGTTCATAGAGCGTATAAAGTGATTAATAAGATGAGTGGGTGTAAGTCCTGCCAGCGTTTTGTAACATAATTCTGGCCTCCACTGTCAACCAATGTAGTTTCTTGAAGTATGGGGTCATGTGATCTAATTTTTTCAACCCATATATCAAATGTGCTGCCCCATTTTGAATGATTCTTAATCTCCTGATAGGTTGGGTTGGGGTTTTTTTGTATGATCTTAAATAAATGACATTACAGTAGTCTAATGTTCTCAATACTAAATATTGAATTAACAGTCTGAAGAATGAAAAGTCAAAGTATGGTTTTAATGTACATAATTTCCAAAGAGTGTAGTAGCATTTTTTAATCAGGATGTCGGTATGAGCTTCAAAGGTTAAAGCTTGATCTAATGTAACGCCTAGAATTTTTATTGTGGGATTAATCGAATAGTTCATTCCGTTTATTGGAAGGGAAGCCTCCAAGATTTTATTAGATGGACTTGCAAGAAAGTTAGCTACTTATAGGCTGTACCATCCCCTTTAAAGTCAATCTATTCTCTGGAGTTGATCTTAGGCCTTCCTGCTTTTTTGGGGGGGCTGAATTTTTCTTAAAATTAAAAATAAAAATCCTCTTGGTATTCCTTGCTTTCTTCTGCTGGATCAAGGTAGGGGTTTCTGTCCCCTTTGACCTCAGGTTTGCTACACTTGGTGAAGAATCCCCCCCCCCCCCCAATTTCTCACACCTCCTCATTGCGTTTTTGGTCTGCCTGTCAGGAGGCTGTCTTGAGAACCTATGGGGTCTGCCCTATTGTAGAATAAAAACCAACGGGGCCTTTGAACACTGATTAAGTTTACCGGGCTGTTGCTTAAGTGAGATAATCTTTCCTGCAGTTGCCTCTTTTGATTCATCTCCACTTCGATTTGGCACTGCGGGATTGCCGTTTTTCACTTTTTGTTGGCAGCATGAGTGGCGAGTGCCTGAAGAAATGTTCCTTTCTGCCCAAGGTGGTATCTACTTTTCATGTCAGTGTGTCTTCCAGTCTTGGGAAGCCAGGATGGCTCAACTGAGCAGAAACAACTAAGGAAAATTGATATCCGCAGAACTCTGTGTGCACAGGAGGTTCGTTGGTCCAGCCGTCTGTGCTGTTCATCAGTTGGAGTAAGTGAGAAGCAGCTTCCAAAGCCACTATTGCTCGATGGATTAAGGAAGCTATAGCGTCAGTCTATTTACTACAGTGTAAATCTGTTCCCATGTTGTTCAAAATACACTCCACCAGGGGGCAGGCAACTTCATGGACAGAGTGTGCCTTGGTACTGCCTATGGGCATTTGTAAGGTATGGTCTACTCTGCATTCTTTGTATGCCATTATCGGATTGATGCACAAGCTTGACAGGATGAGTCCTTCGATGCGCTGGTTCTTCAGTTAGGCCTAGTCGGGTTCCATCTTTAATGGTCACTGCTTTGGTACTTCCCATTCATCTGTGCCAGTCTGGAGGGATGCTAGAGAAGATTCAATTACGCTTACCTGGTAATTTTCTTTCTCTTAGTCCCTCCAGACCAGCAGAGAATCCATCTGACATTTACACGCATTATTTAGGCTGCCAAGAAAAGAGAAGGCTTGTGTTTCTATTGCGGGGTACAGGCATGGTCAGCAAGCGAACAGAGCATTTGCATCTCACAGGCGTGCTCATGCCTTTGTTTTCTTTTTCTTACAACACATTAAAATTAACGGGGGAGTCCTGGTATTGTCGGGCAGCAACATCTGGAACGCTGGGTTAGCTGATGCACCGGGAATGCTGAGAGGGTTTTTTTCCTAAGGTTTTATTGTTTATCCTGTTCAGGTTTTACTGATTTTTCTGCTTTGCTCTTTGAAGACTGACTCTAAAGGGCTGACATCCTATTAGTAGCTAACTAAAAAGTCAAGAATTCTCTATCTCCACCTGCTGGCAGAGTTACACTACCTGTTTATCTATGCGGAAAGAAAATTACCAGGTAAGTATAATTTAACATTTGCATTTACATGTACTACTGAAAAATTGTGTGCACTATTGGCGATATTGCTTCAGAAGTGAGAAGAAAATTTTAAAGCCTCAATAAAACAAAACAATCCCGTAAACAACCTGAGAAACTAAACAAAATTAAAATGTTTGGCCTTGAGCAATGTGGGCCTTTGTATTGTTACATTCTGTTCCTTAGCTGAAAGTAAGTAATAAATTGCAAAACGCCGCAAGTGCGAAGCTGAAATGTAAGCCAGGGCTTGGTCCACTCAGTATATCCTGGATGTGGTTGACTGGGTTATACTTTTCAAATGAATAAGGCCCTGATGCTCAAAAGGTTTTTGTGCCAGTAAGACTTGTTTAAGTTGTTTTACTGACACAGAAGCTCTCCTGATGCACAAAAGGGTTATCTGTGACTGCTACCGATTCTTGTAGCAGCCACCGAGAACCCTATGCATTGCTGTGTATTCTGGACCCTAAGGGATTATTTTACCTATAGGAATTGGGCACATGGTTTAACTGCTGCTTATATGGTATGCATAGAGACCTAGAGAAGGTCATTCTTTGTGATCCTGGACGAGTCATTTAACCTTACAGGGAAACCAAAATATCGACGGCATCTAAAGGTTTCACTCTGGTTTCAGCTCACATTTTCACAAGAGGTGGTTCAAAGTGTGTGTGTGTCTGTATGCGTTTTAGTGATGATTCTTGTTGAGGCGCATGTTTTATTTTGATTTTTAAGATGCTACTATGTGTATCGTCGAGTAGTATGAAGTCATGTGAGGCCGCTAACAGAAGATGCAGCATTGTTGGTGTTAAATTACGTTTTCCATTTTCTTTTCTAGCTCCAGAGCACGACAACTACTATCTTTTGATGATTCTGCTCCCTTTGGTTGTGCTGGTCGTCATAGTCTTTCTTATTCTTACATTATATTGCATTCACAAAAAGAGGTAAGCGACTGCCTGTTTTATGAGAACATGGAGTCCTGGGAGGGGAGGGGCGGGGGAGCGTGCAGGTTCATCTGGTACCGTAACTAAAGCGTGATGGACAAAAATGTGTCAACAATCGCACACAGGACTTATGCAGCCTTAAAACAGTTCCTGTTAGCGCTCTGGGGGGGGGCTAGGGGGGGTATCCCCCCAGGAAACTTACAAGTGTTTACGCTTCTGTTGGGAGTGTGTGGGGCCCCCATTACAGTGGAAACTGCTGTTTTCCTTTGTTTTTTGGGTATTCGGCAGTTCGGCAGTGTTTGGTGTAGTGGAGGGGGATGGGGTTCCCCCCCCAACTCCCAACGGGCGCGCGAACACTTGTAAGTTTACTGGGGGAGTTCCCCCCCACACACACACCCTCAGAGCGCTAAGAGGAACTGTTTTAAGGCGGGGCACATAAGTCCTGCGCAGGATTGTCGGCATGCGTCACCGGTTCACTCAGCACCACAGGAAAAGCTTGGGTTAACATAAGAACCTAAGACATTGCCACGGTGGGTCTGAACTGTACCACTGAGCCCAGCACCCTGTTTCTGTTTCAGTCAAGGTCTCTTGGTAT
This sequence comes from Geotrypetes seraphini, assembly GCF_902459505.1. Lineage (NCBI taxonomy): Eukaryota > Metazoa > Chordata > Amphibia > Gymnophiona > Dermophiidae > Geotrypetes > Geotrypetes seraphini. Next base: position 70,680,197 of record NC_047097.1, on the reverse strand, counting down.
GTATTTATTTTTAAACACACGCGCGCACACACACCCGTTACAAAACCATAGTGCAGTTTTTAGCACCGGTCGCAGCGGTAACAGAAATCCTATGAGCATCAGAGCTGTTACCACTGCGGCTAAAAACCACACTATGGTTTTGTAAAAGGGGAGGTTAGTTTTTTTTTTTTAGGTCTTTGTTGGAAAATTCAAAGTATGCATAAACCTGTACATCTGATACACATTAAGAATAACAGACTTAATGCAAACAAAATAAAATACAAGAATTGGCTCCTAAATACCCCCACCCCTTTTTAGTCTGTTATTTTACAGTATGTAAGACTTATCCCCCCCTTCACCAGCACACAAAAAAATGCCCCAACTGCATTCCATGGGGAGACTGTCCAAGCATCCCCCACCCTTTCCACAAGGAAGTATTTCTGTAGACCAGTCCTCAGTGTACACCAAGCTAGTCAGGTTTTCAGAATATGTACAATAAATATGTATATGAAAGATTTATATGCACTGTCTTTTTGGTATGCAAATCTATCTAATGCATACGTTTCATTGTATGTTTTTTACTTGTTTTTAATTTTATGTATGAATTTTTGGAACCCACTTAGAATATTTAAGTAATATGAGAGATACATTTTTTAAAATAAATGTTGTTATGGGATATCCTGCAAATCCAACTAGCTGGGTGTGCTCCTGCCTTAGGTTGTTCCTGAATTTGTCTGCTTTCACTTTCGTTTTATGTCCCCTTATTCTAAAGCTTCCTTTCAGTTGAAAGAGACTCTCCTCCTAAGCATTTATGCAATGGAGGGGGAGGCAGGTTGAAAAACAGAATAGCAGAGGTTTGTATAGGGAAAGACATACATTATTGAGTGGATAGAGAAACAATCTGGCACATTTCTCTCCGCCCCCCCCCCCCCCCAACATAACTTCATGGCATTTCATGGAGATGCTTTCAGGGCATTTCCTCTCTTGAGCGTACTGTTGTTAGGTGTAATTTAATATTTTCAAAATACTTAGTTTGCAAGATAACCTCATGTTTGAATGCCTGTGCAGTTCACGTCTCTCTTGTACACTATAGTTTTCAAAATCCAAATAGGACATCAGCAGAGTGTCCAAAGTTTTGTATGATCTCCAGCTTTTGTGCCTTGACATGTCTGAATCTCTCTCCCATCTATTCCACCTCTTCCAGTTTTCGACAACAGATGGTTGACGAACAGGGTTTCCGTCTGGCCTGTATTTCTGTGAATTTTGGTATTGGTAGCATTCCAGTGAGAGAATTACAGTGTTGTTTTCTTGCATTGTCATGTAAGGATTTGGTTGTTAGTAGCAAGCTCCAGAATTGTCCATTTAATTCCCCCCCTACTCTTTGCCAATTGAGAAGCAAAATGTCTATTGGTAATTTCTACATATGATTCAAAAGCACATTCACTCAATGTGATGTCTTAATTCACTGGCATCTGCAAGATCCAAGTTTGTAACATGAATTCGTTTGGCCTTTGAGTCCTTTTGGAGCACATGTCATAGCATCAGCAAACAAAATATTTTGAGTGCCAGGTCGATATCTGGCATCTTGTTCTGTGTGGTGTGTGATCGTTTGTAAGTCAATTAGTAGGGATAGGAAGGAGAGAGGATGGAAAAATGAATGGAAGCTCAGACCTGCAAGTTAACAGAGCTGCTGGTGGCCGCCCACAGACTTGGACAGAGGTGTTTCACTTAAGCGCAGGTTGACAATTTTATTCTCTATGCCCCCCAAATTTAGAAGTATATACAAGTAATTGCTATAATTTTTCATACAAAATATTAAATAGAACAGTATTCCAACATCTGTAATTCTTTGGGAGTTGACATCTCGGGTCAATTATGTCCCGTTAATCTTTCACTTTGCATATGGCTGCCATTAAAATTCTGCATGGAGCATGTGCCCCCATCCCCCTAGTCATGGAGATGCTTTCAGGGCATTTCCTCTCCAGAGCGTACTATTGTGCTGGAGAGCGAGTGACGTATTGTACTTGTACTTTTTCCTACACCTCCTCTGAAAATCCAACATCTCCCCTTCTCTATCTCCCCATCCCGGTATTTCAGCATCTCCCCACTTCTCTTCCCTGTGCCAGGACTGCTGCTGTGTGGTGTAGACTGATCAATTGTTCTTCCCTTGTGGACAGTTGCTCTATCTTCCCTTCATGCCAGTTTCAGGAATACACAAGTTATGCTGGCTCATTACATTTTGTGCAAACTTATGCGGGTGTATAAAGTTACAATTTGTTGCTTTCATCTAGCTGCCCCCTATGCCTGGAATAAATTACCTGAGTTTTCCGCCAAGCCCCTTCCCTTCCCTTGTTTAAAAGCAGACTGAAAACTACATTAGGAAGGGGAATCTCTTCAGAAGAAGTGTTAGCTGTTTCAGAGCTACATATGAATCAGGGAGTTAAAGGGTAGAGGCTGATGCTAAAGAGTGAAAGCATCTTTAAAGAGGAAGGTTTTAAGTTTGGTTTTAAATTTTCCGAGGGAGTTCTCCAGTCGAATGTTTAGTGGAAGGGCATTCGACAAAGAGGGGACAGTAACTGAGAAGATGGATTTGCGAGTATTGTCGTGAAATAATTCCCGTATTGATGGTATAGAGAGTAAATTTTGATTTGATCAGAGGACCCTTGATGATGAGTATGGGATCAAAAGTTTGTCTATGAACGCCGGTTGATTGGAGTTTTTTGTTTTGAAAGTGAGGAGTATTTTTAGGAGAGACGATGAGAAACGGGTAGCCAATGTGCTTTACGGAGGAGAGAGAGGAAATACTACTTCTTTAGCACTCTCCAGACCAGTAGAGGTTAACTTTACGAATGGGTATATATCTAATCATGACCAGCAGGTGGAGACTGAAAACAAAACTTTGGGACAGTATATCCTAGCCCCTCCTCTCTATTTCCCTCAGTCTTCTTTCAGTCTCCAGCAGGTGTTGAGTGATCTGTACCCATCTCCCTTGGTAGGGCTGTTGGAATTTGTTTAGGGGGTTTATTGTCCCTGTTTTTAGCCGGACGGAGCTTGGACGGACTCTGTTTGGGGGTTCGTCCGACCTCGGGGGTGTCAAACCCGGCGGGTCACGAGCGGGGTCCCTCCCCCCACTTCCTCCACCTCCCCACATTTTTTTAGAGGAGCCTCAGCAGTATCCCTTGCCCCCTAAATCAAGCAAGGCATATTGCTTTGAGAGCCTGTGGAGTCTGTTCTGTAAAAAAAAAAAAAAAAAAAATCCTGAGGTAGTGCTGGTCTGAAGGGTTGTTTCCCTTTAAGAAAACTGTATTTTACTGTATTTTTTCATGTAACCGGCACTTTTTTCTAGCTAGGTCGCGTCTGGAGCAATTGTGCCCTTCTCCGGGGGAGTAGGACACAAATTTAGTCCAGCCGCGAGGCACTCGCGGCCGGCCTGAACTCGGCGGTTTGGGTCGGTGAGGTGGTGGAGCTCCGTCGGCAGCGGCTGCAGGCGCCCAGAGCTCCCCGCCGATGGTGCCTCGCGAGTCGGCTTGGAGCAGTGGGGAAGCCCGGTCTTCCACAACCGCCCACGGAGGGATTCCCCGAAGGATTCCCTCTCAGCTGATTTTTTGACAGCTGATGCCGGCTTGCCTGCTTTAGCGGCTGAGACTATTCAGGTTTCTCAGCCGCTTCAGGCTATGGAGGGAGCTTTTTTGGCGGGAAAACCGCCATCTTCTCTGTCTGGCCCCTCCATTTTGTCTTCCACCTCAGGTGACCTTCCCCCTGTTTTGACTATGCAGGGGCAAGGTTCTGCTGGGTCCCCTGCTGTGGCAGGGAGTCCCTTGGGACCCTCGGGGGGTTTTTCTCCTGAATTTTTCTTTTCTTTATGCAGAGCCTATTTTCAGGCGGCTGGGGGTCCCGGTTGCGCCCAGGGGGTTTCGGGGGGTGGGTTTTCCTCCGCGCTCCCTGCGGCTTTGCCTCTTTCGTCTGGCGTGACGTCCCCTCCGCCGCCTCCCTTGTCCAAGCGTCCGCGGGTGTCGTGGGACGAGAATTTGTGGTCGGAGGAACGGGTCGGTTTGGAGGAGGACCTGGACCCTTCTGAGGAGTTCCAGGACTCTCTGGAGGGGACGGAAGCTGGCGGCGGGTTGTCGGATTTCCCGTTCTCCAGTGACGAGGCGTCCGTGGTGCGCCTTTTTCAGAAAGATGAGCTGCCTGACCTTATTCAACAGGTTTCTTCGGTTTTGCGTTTTGAGGACGCGCCGCCGGAGACTCCGCGTGTGGGGGACCCCCTGTTGCGGGGGATCCGTTCCGTTTCCCGCTCTTTTCCTATGCATCAGGATATTCGGGATATTGTTCTGGAGCAGTGGAAAACGCCGGAGACGCCGTTTCGGCTGGCGCGCAGCATGGCTCGCCTGTATCCCATTCCTGAAGGGGTTCGGGCTACGTTAGCTTCGCCAGTCGTGGATGCGGTGGTCTCGGCAATTTCCAAGCGGCATACCGTGCCTGTTGAGGGCGGTTCTGCCTTGCGGGACCCTGAGGAGCGCAAATTGGAGAGCATCCTTAAGCAAAATTTTCAGGTCTCTGCCTTTGGGGTCCAGGCGGCTATTTGTGGGGGACTGGTCGCTCGCACCGTGTTTCGGTGGGCGGAGCGGGTCTTGGATCGAGAGTCTGACGACTGGTCTCTGGTGGATCAGGAGGTTGCGAAGATTGAGATGGCGGCCTCATTCCTCTCAGATGCTCTATATGACTTGGTGCGGATCTCGGCTAAGTCTATGGCTTTTGGCGTGGCCGCAAGGCGTGTGTTGTGGCTGCGCGCTTGGGCGGCGGATGCTGCGTCCAAAGCTAAGCTTACTAAATTTCCCTTTCGGGGGTCGTTTTTGTTTGAAGAGGACTTGGATAAGTTGATTCAGACTCTGTCGGACTCGAAAGTTCCCCGTCTGCCGGAGGACCGTGCCCGCCCGGCGTCTCGGGGGGGTGCGGCCCGGGGGCGTTTGCGGGATTTTCGCAAGTATCGCCCTGGGCGTGGGGCTGCTTCTTTCCAGTCTCCGGGATTTTCCCGGGGTCGGTTCTTCCAGCGCATGCAGCCCTTTCGGGGGGCCCGTCGGGGGGCAGGGAATCCCTCCGCCGGTTCCCCCGCTTCCCGTCCTGCACAATGACGCCTTGCCGGCGCCCCCCTTGGTTCCGGTGGGGGCCCGGCTGTGCGAATTTTTCCCCAAATGGGCCGAGATCACGTCCGATCAGTGGGTCCTGGAGGTGGTGCGGGACGGTTATGCCCTGGAGTTCGCCCGCTCTCTGCCGGATTTTTTCCTCGCTTCTCCGTGTCAGACTCCGGGGAAGACGCAGGCTTTTCGCCAGACCCTTCAGCGCTTGCTAGATCTCAGGGCAGTTGTTCCGGTGCCCCCTCCGGAGTGGGGCACGGGCAGGTACTCCATTTACTTTGTGGTGCCCAAGAAGGAGGGGACCTTTCGGCCCATCCTCGATTTAAAAGGGGTCAACAGGGCTCTCAAGATTCCCTCTTTCCGTATGGAAACTCTGCGGTCGGTCATTCTGGCGGTTCAGCCGGGGGAGTTTCTCACTTCTCTCGATCTGACGGAGGCCTACTTGCATGTTCCCATTCGGGCCTCTCATCAGCGTTTCCTGCGCTTTGCGATCTTGGGTCGGCACTTTCAGTTCTGTGCGCTTCCCTTTGGGCTGGCCACGGCTCCTCGGACGTTCACCAAGGTGATGGTGGTCGTCGCGGCAGCCTTGCGGTCGGAGGGCATCCTGGTACACCCCTACCTGGACGACTGGTTAATTCGGGCAAAGTCGTTGCAGGAAAGCTCCCGGGTTACTGCTCGGGTGGTGGAGTTTCTCCGGTCGCTGGGCTGGGTGGTCAACCTTTCCAAGAGTCGGTTGGTCTCGGCTCAGCGTCTGGAGTACCTAGGGGTGCTGTTCGACACCTCCTTGGGGAAGGTCTTCCTCCCAGAGGGCCGGGTGAGCAAATTGCAATCTCAGATTCGCCTGCTTTTTGCGTCCCGGTGTCCTCGGGCGCGAGATTTCCTCCAGGTCTTGGGGTCGATGGCGGCGTCCCTGGACGTGGTGAGGTGGGCGCGGGCCCACATGCGTCCTCTCCAGTATGCTCTGCTCCGGAGGTGGTCTCCCCAGAGGCACGGGATGGATGTTCCGGTTCCCCTGCGAGGCTTGGCGCGCTGCAGTCTGCGTTGGTGGCTCCAGACCCCTCACCTAGTTCAGGGGGTGGGTCTGGATCTCCCGCAGTGGACGGTGCTCCTGACGGATGCGAGTCTCCTGGGTTGGGGGGCTCAGTGTTTGGGTCACTCAGCTCAGGGCACCTGGTCCGCGGAGGAGGCCGCCTGGTCGATCAACGTGTTGGAGACCAGAGCGGTCCGTCTGGCGCTGTTGGCTTTCCACTCCCTGTTGCTGGGCAAGTCGGTCAGAGTGCTGTCGGACAATGCCACGGCGGTGGCTTATGTCAATCGTCAGGGGGGCACCAAGAGCACTCAGGTGGCGCAGGAGGCGGCTCTGCTCATGGTTTGGGCGGAATCCCATCTGCTGGACCTCTCGGCCTCTCATATAGCCGGAGTAGAAAATGTTCAGGCAGACTTCCTCAGTCGTCACTTCCTAGATCCAGGAGAGTGGTGTCTCGGCGCCGAGGCGTTTCAGTTGATAGTGCAGGCTTGGGGGCAGCCCCTGATGGACCTGATGGCCACGGGTGGCAACGCCAAAGTGCCCCGCTTCTTCAGTCGTCGCAGGGACGGTCTGGCCGAGGGTCTGGATGCTCTGGTCCAGCAGTGGCCAACGGAGGGGCTGTTGTATGTGTTCCCTCCTTGGCCGCTGGTGGGCAGAGTGCTTCTTCGCATTGTTCACCATCAGGGTTTGGTGGTGCTGGTGGCGCCGGATTGGCCTCGCCATCCGTGGTATGCGGATCTGGTGAGGCACCTGGTAGCGGATCCTCTTCCTCTGCCTCTCTCGGACGACCTTCTGATGCAGGGTCCCATTCCCATGTTCGACCCGTCTCCCTTCTGTCTTACGGCGTGGCTCTTGAAAGGGGTCGCCTTAGCAAGAAGGGATATTCAGACAAGGTGATCTCTACACTGTTGGGGTCCCGGAGGCTTTCTACCTCTCGGGCTTATGTGCGGGTTTGGCGTCTCTTTGAGGAATGGTGTCGGGCGCGGGGAGTGCCCTCTTTTCGCGCTTCTCTGCCTAACATTCTGGAGTTCTTGCAGGATGGCCTGGATAGAGGCCTGGCTTGGTCTTCTCTCCGGGTTCATCTTGCGGCCCTGTCGGCTTTTCGAGGGTTGGTGTCAGGTCAGCGTTTATCGGCTCTTCCTGATGTGATTCGGTTTTTGCGGGCGGCCAAGTTGCTTAGGCCTCCCCTACGGCCCTCGGTTCCCTCTTGGGATCTTAATCTGGTTCTCTCTGTTTTGGTGCGTCCGCCTTTCGAGCCCTTGGACGACTGTTCTTTGAAGGACCTTACTTTGAAGGCGGTCTTTTTGGTGGCCATTACTTCTGCTAGGCGTGTTTCTGAGCTGCAGGCTTTCTCTTGTAGGGCTCCCTTCTTGGAGTTTTCTAGGGAGCGGGTCGTCTTGCGGCCTGTTCCTTCCTTTCTGCCGAAGGTTGTTTCTCCTTTTCATGTCAATCAATCGGTGGTTCTCCCGGTCTTGGGTGGTCGGGAGGGCTCTTCTGAGCAACGGCAGCTGCGCAAGTTGGATGTCGGTCGGGTCCTTCGCTCTTATGTGCAGCGGACCCAGGAATTCCGGAAGTCCGATCATCTCTTTGTCCTCCTGGCGGGTCCTCGTCGGGGAGCTGGCGCTTCTAAGGCTACTATTGCGCGCTGGATCAAGGAGACGATTGCTTCCGCTTATCTTCTGAAACAGCAGCCTGTTCCGGAGTTTCTCAAGGCTCATTCCACTCGGGGTCAGGCGGCTTCTTGGGCTGAGTCGTCGCTCGTGCCTCCAGTGGATATTTGTAAGGCTGCGGTTTGGTCCTCCTTGCATTCCTTTGTTCGTCATTATCGGGTTGATGTGCAGGCGCGTCGGGACGCGGTGTTCGGTGAGCGTGTACTGGTATCGGCCCTTCGGGGGTCCCGCCCGTGAGAGGGACTGCTTTGGTACGTCCCATTCGTAAAGTTAACCTCTACTGGTCTGGAGAGTGCTAAAGAAGGAGAAATTAGGTTCTTACCTGCTAATTTACTTTCTTTTAGCTTCTCCAGACCAGTAGAGGTCCCCACCCTGTCTGTTGTTGTTGTTGTTGGGGCTGTTGCGCGGGCAGTTTTTGGTTTTTGCTGCGGGTTCTAGTATTTTTCTAGGGCCGGGGAGAATTGAAGAACAGCGGCTGTGGCTCGGCTGGCTTAGCTGGCGAGCTGTGGGGACATTCTTCCTTCGGGAATTTCTCCTCTGCATTTTCCAACAGCATTTTGGGTATGTTATTTGTTACTCCTTTCGGAGTATTGTTTTTTTCTCTCTGTTGTTTTCCAGTTCTTGGTTCTGCTTGGCTATTCGGCAGACTGAGGGAAATAGAGAGGAGGGGCTAGGATATACTGTCCCAAAGTTTTGTTTTCAGTCTCCACCTGCTGGTCATGATTAGATATATACCCATTCGTAAAGTTAACCTCTACTGGTCTGGAGAAGCTAAAAGAAAGTAAATTAGCAGGTAAGAACCTAATTTCTCCTTATTAAACTGGGACTGTTCTCCCTTGAGAAGAGGAGGCTGCGAGGGGACATGATCGAGACGTTCAAAATGCTGAAAGGCATCGATAAAACAGAGCAGGAAAATAAATTATTTACATTGTCCAACGTGACATGGACAAGAGGACATGGTTTGAAGCTAAGGGGGGACAAGTCCAGGACAAATGTCAGGAAGTTCTGCTTCACGCAGCGAGTGGTAGACGCCTGGAATGCTCTCCCAAAGGAGGTTATTAAGGAATCCACTGTGCTAGGATTCAAAGGCAAATTAGATGCACATCTCCTTACGAGAGGCATAGAGGGATATGGGTGACTAAAACTACATCAGGTGTATACCTGACTGGGCCTCCGTGTGTGCGGATCGCCGGACTCTATGGACCATGGGTCTGATCCGGAGATGGCAGTTCTTATGTTCTTATTTCTATAACACTACTAGACATACACAACATTGCACACTAAACGCATATGAGATAGTCCTTGCTCAGAAGAGCTTACAATCTATTCAAGACAAATAAAGGATTGGGGAATTACTTACTGTGGGAATGATTAAAAGAGACACGAGTACTGAACAGGAATTAAAAGCTGCCTCAAAAGATATACTTTTAGCTTAGATATTAATAGGGCCAGAGACAGAACGAGATGTGCCAACTCAGGAAGTGTTTTCCAGGAGCAGCAAGATAGAAGGGATAGAGGAGTTGGCAGTGGAGGAGAATAGATAAGAGACATTCACCTGATGAACTGTGTTGGGGAGGAGTGTAGGGAGAGGCAGTGGCATAGCGAGGTGGAGAGGCTTCTGGGGTGGTGGCACCCCTCTCCGCCTTCATCTTTGCCCCCCTTCCTGCCCTCATCTTCACCCTGTTTCTTCCCCGCCCTTGTCTCCGCCCCCTGCTCCTTCCCCACCCTTGTCTCTACCCCTTCCTCCCTCTTCTCTGCCCCTGCTACTTCCCCGCCCTCATCTCCGCCCCTTCTCCTTCCCCGTCCTTGTCTCTGCCCCCTGCTTCGTCTCCGCCCCTGCTGCTCCATTTCCGCCCCTGCTCCTATGCCCCATCTCTGCCCCCCTGCCCCATACCCCCTACCTGTAGCTCACCGTGCGAGTAACAATTTTAATGTGCTCCTCGCAACCGTGTTGGCTGTCTCTGACGTCACTCCCTAAGCGCGGGAGCCGACACAAGCACGTTGAAGTTGTGGCGGTGAACAGCTAGGGGGTACACGAGCGCAGCTGGGGAGGAGTGGTGCCGGCGACCACACCATGATGCCCCCGGGACAGATGCCCCCCCCTTACTTCGCCATTAAGAGGTGTTGAACTGTATTCAGAAATGACTAGAGAACCAATGGAATAACTTGAGAGGGTAATGTGAGCATAGGAACACCGGCAGGATATCGGTTAAGCAGCCGTCTGAATAGACTGAAGGGGATAGCGATGGTCTAGTAGGCGACCTGTGAGCATCAAGCTCTAGTAATTTAAGCACAATTTAATAAGTGTGTGGATAAGGGTTTCGGTTGTGTGTTCAGAAAAGAAGAGACGAATTATAGTGGTGAAATAGAGAAAGAAGCAACAGGTTTCATCAGTGTGTTGGATATGTGCAGAGATCGAGGAGTCAACGATGACTCCAAGGTGATGAGCTGCTTAGACGGGGGGAGTATGAGCGTGTCATCCTCAGAAATAAAGAATGGGGAAAGTGGGGTTAGGGAGCTCTATCTTGGCCCTGTTCATAGTAACATAGTAACTGATGGCAGGTAAAGACCCAAATGGTCCCTCTAGTCTGCCCAACCATACATGCTCTATAAATTAATTATTTCGTTGAAATTGTCCTTTTTCTTAGATATTTCTGGGCCAGAAACCCAGAGCCCTGCCCGGTAGTGTGCTTAGTTCCATGGACTGGAGTCTCCATCAAAGCTCACTCCAGCCCATCTTAACTATCCTAGCCATCGAAGCCCTCCCCAGCCCTTCCTCAACTGAATGTCCATATACGGGACACAGTTAAGTTTCAGATAAGCTTGAGGGAGGTGGGAAGAGGGAAGGAAGGTAGACGAGCTTTTATATGTGTCTAGTTGGATCTTTTATATTTTGGTTTTTTTTAATGACTACATTTTTCCAACAGGAATACTGACAGGCTGGGGAATGGCGTGCTGTATGCTTCTGTAAACCCTGAGTACTTCAGCGCAGCAGACAGTAAGTGCACGTGTTATGCACCCAAGATCCTTTCTTACAAAATGCTAAGTAAACTTTGTGGAGCGTTCACATCTTCAGTCTTGTCAGGACCGTGCAGGGAGTCCAGAAAACACTTAGCACTTCATGTTTCTTACCATAGGGGTACATGCCTCTGCCTGGCTGTAAATTTCAAATAGGAATAAGTTATTTGTGGTTCAGACTGCAAACGGTTTGTGTAGAGAGAGAGAAAAACTCTTTGTACATTTGTCACGGCTGAAAAGTCCTGGAAATTTCTCTTCTGAAGTGATATTTCATGCATGTCGTATTAAAACTGGCAAAGTTTAGTTGTCAAGGTCATGACCATGTAAGGGAATTCTAAAATGGCACCAAATCTTTGGCATGGGAACAGTGTTCTAAGGATGCAAGATGCTGTATTAGGGCAGATCCACATAAAAATACACATTCCCATTTATAGAATAACACCTGAGTGTTTCTCTGTGGATCTGCAAGGGGGAGGCATGGGCAGTTCAGGGATGTGCCCTTAAAATGTGCCCAACATTATAAAATAGTGCGGATCTGCACATGTTACACCCAGATCTGTAAAAAAATTGCTTGTACAAAATCTCAAGCCATTGCATCCTCAACTTCTCACCAAAATTAAATGCTAGTTTAAAAACAGGTTTCCTCCCTATGGGAAAAGACAGTTGTTGACCAATTCTTTTAAAAAAAAAAACAACCCCCCCAAAAAAACATGTTGGATCGCTCTTAACAGAATCTGGTTTTTATCTCCATTTTAGTGGAAAAGTAGCGCTAGAACAATTATGACTTCATAGAAAGGAAGAATCTATTATATCCTCACCAGTCCAGCTTTATAATGCCAGATGTTGAAACTTTCAACTTGGAAGCTATCAGAATCCATGGTGATTTGGCAAGTTGTAAGCAGGATGAGCTGGACATGTGTGCACCTGCCAAATCACCATGAGTCCAGTGATTCTTGTTTGCAAAAGTGTATGACCCGTGCTGCTCTCTAAAAAATCCATATATCCCTTTTTATCGCCCCCTACAGTTATTCTCCAGAGACAAGTAGGGGATATGAAGGGACACTTATTGGTGAACTCCTCTGACTGAGCCCGTGTGTCAGTTTTCTCCCCTAGCTATAGTGAACTGTGAGCTTACTGAACATGTGCAGGATGCCCGCCCCTCGTCCCATCAGTTTTTTCTTCCGCCGCTCCTGAACAGTCGCAGCTCTCCCCTCTTTATCTCCTCAGAAGGCATTGAAGGGGTATATGTCTCAGATGAGACATTTTCACTGACTGTGCAGAATGTTTCCGTGCTGCTTTGCCAGCCTGAACAAGAGCAACATGGCAAAGCACAAGCTTCCAAGAAAGCTACTAAACGCCACTTGAGAGCAGAGAAGTATAGACACAGCACAGAACTCCCTCCTGCACTGTCTCTCCACTGCCAAGAGAGATCCATCGTAGTCATTCTGGCACAGACCAAAATCCCGTGCTGCTTTTGAAAAGGGGATTGACGCAGATCATGTGTCCTCACTACAGAATGACTCAGCACAGTCTCACCAGGTGCAAACCAAGCACACACAGTTCTGTTTCCCATGTTAGACCCTATGCAGTTGGCAACTGTGTGCATAGTCCGTATACAAGAGAATTTGCAGGTTCAATACTGGACATTGTGACTGATGACTTCTCCCCTTCAGTATTCTCGCCACTGCCAGAACAACTACATATCCACTCTGTTCTAGACAGACAAGGACAGGGTTGTCCAGCATTTGTCCTCAAGGGCCACGGTCCAGTTAGGTTTTCAGGATTTCCCCAATGAATTTGCATGAGATCTGTTTGCATGCACTGCATCCATTGTATGCAGATAGATCTTGTGCATATTCATAGAAACATGATGGCAGATAAAGGCCAAATGGCCCATCCACAGTAACCATTATCTCTTCCTGAAAACCCAACCTGGCGAGGGCCGAGGTTGGACACCTTTGGATAAGAACAACTCAGTATAGAAGTCTCTTTCCGTCTGACAAAAGAAGTTGCCTTCCCCGCTCAAGGCAGACTCAAGAGGCCCAGCATGAAAGTTGCGCAAGGCCCTATCAAGTTGAGAATGGAACCTGCATCTTTTGGACTGAATCATCTAAACACTGTTGCTTGCCTTACAAACCCAGATCCTGCCATACCTGTGGGTGTAGATCTTTCCAAGAAATGGAAGAACATAGCAACAGATTCCAAGCTGCTAGGTATCTTTAAATATGGATGTTACCTAAGGTTTCTCTCTGAGCCCAACTGAGTGGTCTTCCTAGAGGAACAGTCATTGCAGTTGAATGTATAACTTCTGTGGGAATGAAGCAAGTTGTTTCTCCAAGTCAACACAATAAATCCTTTTCCAGAAAGAAATCAGGGGTTCTATTCCAGCTTGTTTTGAAGAGGGGGGGGGAATGACCCATTCAGAACTTGGGGACCTCAATTTTTTTCCTCCTAAAGGAAAAACTGAAAATGGACACTTTCCATTGTTGGCTGTGCTTCTCAATCCCAATTGCACATATGTCCAGTTCATCCTGCAGGCCAACCATTATTTATTTATTAACACAGCTTACAACCTGCCAAATCACCATGGGTCAAAGCACAATATGACCAAACACATACAATCAAAGCATAAAGTACATAAGAATAGCCATACTGTTTCATCTAGCCCAGCATCCCATCTTCACAGTGGCCAATCCAGGTCACAAGTACCTGGCAAAAAAAAACAAATAGTACCAACATTCCATGCTACCAGTCCAGGGCAAGCAGTGGATTTCCCATGACTGTCTCAATAGCAGACTGTGGACGTTTCCTCCAGGAACTTGCCCATACCTTTTTTTAAAAAAAACCAGCTACATAACCACTCTTACCACATCCTCTGGCCTACAGTACTTGGAAAAAGAAGGAAAATAACAAAAGGCTAATGAAAATAAGAACTTCTAAATAAACATGCCTTTAAAATACCTGGTAAAATCACCAACATCATGTGTGTTATGTAATGTAATTGGTGTCATGTTCCATAGAAGAGATTCATAACAAGAAAAGACTTTTGCACAGATAAGATTAAGCCTACTATTGACCAATGGACAATGGGAATACATAGGCGATAGCCGACTCATGTGGCCCAAGATGTGAATGTAAACAAAATACAAAGTCCTTCCTCTTGGTTTGTCCTCGGTATCCAGGGTATTTATCAAGTGTTCATTGGAAATAGGCTACCGACACAAGCAAGATCTGTACTAATTTTTATCCCAGGACAAGCAGGCAGCATATTCTTGACTGATGGGTGACGGCACCGAAGGAGCCCCGGTACGGACAATTTTAGAGTGATTGCACTCTAAGAACTTGGAAAGTTCTAGTAGGCCGTACCGCGCACGCGCGAGTGCCTTCCCGCCCGACAGAGGCGCGCGGTCCCCAGTTTCTTAGTTTCCACGGAGCTAAGAAGTCGCACTTTTCAACGGCTGTTGAAAAGATTTTTTTCTGTCGCCTTCCCGCTCGCGAAATCTTTTTGGAAATTATATTTCCTTTTTTTCTTTTACTATTTTCTTAAAAAAAACAACAACATTTTTTTTCTTTTTTCTTCATTTTGTCGGTTTTGCCCCGGCGGGGCCTACTGCCGCCATCGAGGCCTCGGCCTTCGATTTGGCAGAAGCCGTTTTTCCTTTCATGCCCCCCCAGCCAGGTTTTAAAAAGTGCCAGCGGTGTGCACGGCCTATCTCTCTTACGGACCCGCACAATTGGTGCTTACAGTGCCTGGGTCCAGAGCATCAGGCTTCTACCTGCACCCGCTGTGCCACTTTGAAAAAACGTACATTAAAAAACCGACAAATCCAACAACGTTTGCTTTTCGGTGCCGATATGTCTGACCCTGCGACATCGACACCGGCATCGGCACCCACTTCGTCGACGCCGCGCCGGCGTTGCTACACTCAGGTAAGCCGGCTAAGAAGCCATCTCCGTTGGAGCGTCCTCCGGTCTCAGTAGCAGCGAGTCCAATCCTGCCGACCTCGAGGCGTCCACGGAAGCGCTCCGCTCCTATTGAGGTGAGCCCCTCGACATCGGGTTCCTCATCCTCGGACCGCAGAAGAAAAAGGCGGTACCGGTGCCTTCGCTGGACGAGCGGATTGCTGCTGTCCTGCAAGTGCAACTTAAGGAGCAGTTGCAACAACTCCTTCCCGCACTTTTGACACTGAGCCTTCCAGTCCCGGTCCGGTCTGAGCCACCGGTACCGACAGTGGAGCGCCCTCCTTTATCGGCATCCACTTTGTTGGTACCGGTTCACACTGCTTCCTCGACTTCGATGCCAATCTTAGCACCGGAACCGAGAGCTCAACACCAGGCGGTGCAGACTTCGGTACCGACGCAGCATGTCACATCTCCTGGTACCGTGTCTATGAGGTCGGGTAAGTCGGTGCGCAAAACCCGACACCTGGAACCCTCCACCCCGGAGTCTCGAGACCGTGGCTCTCAGATTCGGGACCCTGATTTGTGGGGTGACTCTGAAGAGCCCTTTCTGTCTGAGGGTGAGTGTTCCTCTGATGAAGAGGATCATCTTGTTGCTGATCCCTCTTCTAAGCAGGATTCCACATCTTTTACCTCTTTCTTAAAAGAGATGTGTGAATCTCTTTCTATTCCCTTGGAGGCTGAGTCGAAGAAATCCAAGGCATTCCTTGATGCTCTGGACTTTGACCAGCTTCCAAGGGAATTTCTCAAACTTCCTCTCCATGACATCTTAAGAGAGACTTTTTATAAAAATTTAGAGACTCCCCTGACTGTACCGGGAGCTCCTCGTAAATTGGACTCCTTATACAAGGTTATCCCTATCCCTGGTTTTGACAAACCTCAGCTCCCGCATGAGTCTCTTTTGGTGGAATCCACACTTAAGAAATCAGCGGGAGCTAGTGTGTATGCCTCAGTCCCTCCTGGCAGAGAAGGAAAAGCCATGGACAAATTTGGCAAACGTTTATATCAGAATGCCATGTTAGCCAATAGGTCAGGGAACTACGCTTTTCATTTTTCATTTTATTTAAAGCACCTCATTCAAAACATGGCTGCTTTTGAAAAGTACCTCCCTGACCGCAAGAAATCTGCATTTCATGCCTGCTCTTCTTCTCTTCTCCAGTTACGCAAGTTCCTAGTTCGGTCAATTTATGACACATTTGAATTGACTTCTAGGGCCACGGCTATGTCTGTTGCCATGCATCGGTTGGCATGGCTCAGAGTCTCAGAGCTCGATGTAAATCATCAGGACCGCCTAGCAAATGCTCCCTGCTTGGGTGATGAGCTCTTCAGAGAGTCCATGGATTCCACTACACAAAAGCTGTCTGCCCATGAGACTCGGTGGGATACTCTCCTGAAGACTAAGAAAAAGACTCCACCTGCTTGGCCTTTTCGCCAACAATCTGCCTACCAGCGCCGCTATGCTGCCTGTCCCTTGCCACCGGCTACTCAACAGCCTAGACGTCAGCAACAGCGACAACCACCTAGGCCAGCCCAGCAGCAACAGGTGAAGCCTCCTCCACCACAAAAGTCTACCCAACCCTTTTGACGTGGTTCTCCAAAGCATAGCCAGTATTCCACCATCTGCCAATCTCCCTCGACCCATAGGAGGACGTCTTTCTTGTTACACCAGCCATTGGGAGAACATCACATCGGATCAGTGGGTCCTCAACATCATCCGCCACGGCTACTCTCTCAACTTTCAGACACGTCCTGCACAAAGTCTGCCAAGAGAGTCTGCTTTGAACACCTCTCAGTCTTCTCTCCTTCTTCAGGAGATTCAATCCCTCCTCCTCCTGAACGCCATAGAGGAAGTTCCTCTAGATCAGAAGGGGCAGGGATTCTACTCCCGTTATTTTCTGGTCCCCAAAAAAACAGGGGATCTCAGACCCATCCTAGATCTTCGCGATCTCAACAAATGCTTGGTCAAGGAGAAATTCAAGATGCTTTCTCTGGCAACTCTTTATCCTCTTCTCCATCAAAGCGACTGGCTATGCTCCCTCGATCTCAAAGAGGCATACACTCACATTCTGGTCAATCTGGCCTCCAGATAGTACCTCCGCTTCATGATCAATCATTGTCATTACCAATACAAGGTGCTGCCCTTCGGTCTTGCCTCCTCTCCAAGAGTGTTCACCAAATGTCTGATTGTGGTGGCTGCCTTTCTACGCTCTCACCACCAAAAAAAAAAAAAATAAAGTTATTATTATCTGGACGATTGGTTAATCAAGGCCAATTCATCTCAAACAGTGCTCCTGGCCACCAACCAAACCATCCTGTTTCTACAGCTTCTGGGGTTCGAGATCAATCTACCCAAATCTCATCTCATCCCCACTCAGAGACTTCAATTCATTGGAGCGGTGCTGGACACAGTCCTCATGAGATCATTCCTGCCGTCCAACCGTCTTCAAACTCTTCAATCTCTATGTCAGCAGGTG
Organism: Geotrypetes seraphini; assembly: GCF_902459505.1. Classification (NCBI taxonomy): domain Eukaryota; kingdom Metazoa; phylum Chordata; class Amphibia; order Gymnophiona; family Dermophiidae; genus Geotrypetes; species Geotrypetes seraphini. Next base: position 70,662,934 of record NC_047097.1, on the reverse strand, counting down.
CTTCCACAACGTTCCATCTCTGCCAAGCAAATGATGATACTCTTGGGTCACATGGCCTCCACAGTTCATGTCACACCCCTCGCACGTCTTCACCTGCGCACTCCTCAATGGACCCTAGCTACCCAGTGGTCCCAAGCGACGGATCCTTGCTCACGACACATATCTGTGACATCATCTCTTCGTCAGTCTCTACAATGGTGGTTGATATCCTCAAATCTTTCCAGAGGTCTTCTGTTTCATCTACCTCCTCATCAACTTGTCATCACCACCGATGCCTCCCCTTATGCCTGGGGAGCTCATTTGAATGAATTCCAAACTCAAGGACTTTGGACAGCCCAGGAAATGAAATATCACATCAATTTCCTGGAACTCAGAGCGATGTTTTATGCCCTCAAGGCCTTCCAACATCTTCTCTTTCCTCAGGTCCTCCTGCTGTGCACAGACAATCAAGTTGCGATGTACTACATCAACAAGCAGGGTGGGACAGGCTCTCGCCTCTTGTGCCAGGAAGCCCAGAAGATTTGGGCTTGGGCCACAGATCACCAACTATTCCTGAAAGCTATCTACATTCAGGGAGAACAGAATTCCTTAGCAGACAAGCTCAGCAGAATTCTCCAGCCTCATGAGTGGACACTCGATCCTTTAACTCTTCAGTCCATCTTCGCTCAGTGGGGTACTCCTCAGATAGACCTCTTTGCAGCTCCTCACAATCACCAGCTGCCCCTATTCTGCTCCAGACTCTATTCCCCTCACCGTCTGGCAGCGGATGCATTTCTCCTCGATTGGTCCAATCTGTTCCTGTACGCTTTCCCTCCTCTGCCTCTCATGTTACGAACCTTGTTCAAGCTCAAGAGGGAACGAGCCACCATGATTCTGATTGCTCCACGGTGGCCCAGGTAACATTGGTTCTCCCTTCTACTTCAACTCAGTTCCAGGGAGCCTTTCCTTATTCCACTGTTTCCTTCTCTGCTTATGCAACATCAGGAGACCCTTTTGCATCCCAACCTTCCGTCTCTGCACCTGACAGTTTGGTTTCTCTCGGGCTGACTTCTCATGATACTCTTTTGTCTCAACCCGTTCGTTCCATTCTGGATGCCTCCAGGAAACCGGCCACTCTGCAATGTTACCATCAGAAGTGGACACGGTTTTCTTCCTGGTGTCTTCTTCATCATCATGATCCCACTTCCCTTGCAGTGGAAACCTTATTGGATTATCTTCTTTCTTTGTCTGACTCTGGCCTCAAGTCTACTTCCATCAGAGTCCACCTCAGTGCTATTGCTGCTTTTCATGAGCCAGTTCATGGAAAACTTCTCTCGGCTCATCCCTTGGTGTCCAGATTTATGCGGGGTCTTTTCAATGTGAAACCACCTCTCAAAGCCCCTCCGGTAATCTGGGATCTCAATGTGGTTCTTTCCGCCTTAATGAAGCCTCCTTTTGAACCTTTGGCTACCGCTCCTTTCAAGTTTCTCACTTGGAAGGTACTTTTCCTTATTGCTCTTACCTCTGCCAGGAGGGTCAGTGAGCTACATGCACTAGTTGCTGATCCACCTTTTACAGTCTTTCATCATGACATGGTGGTTCTGCGTACACATCCAAAGTTTCTCCCTAAGGTTGTCTCGGAATTCCATCTCAACCAATCCATTGTTCTGCCTGTCTTCTTTCCGAAACCTCACTCTCATTCTGGAGAACAAGCTCTGCATACTTTGGACTGTAAGCGGGCTCTGGCTTACTATTTAGAGCGTACTAAGCCCCACAGATCAGCTCCCCAACTCTTTCTGTCCTTTGATCCGAATAAATTGGGACGTCCTGTTTCTAAACGTACGATGTCTAATTGGCTGGCAGCGTGCATTTCTTTCTGTTATGCTCAGACCGGACTGACACTGGAAGGTTCTGTCACGGCCCATAGAGTTCGAGCTATGGCAGCATCTGTGGCTTTCCTCCGCTCCACGCCTATTGAGGAAATCTTCAAGGCTGCTACTTGGTCCTCAGTTCATACTTTTACATCTCATTATTGTCTGGATGCTTTCTCCAGACGGGATGGACACTTCGGCCAATCTGTTTTGCAAAATTTGTTTTCCTAATGGCCAACCTTCCCACCATCCCTCTTTTTGTTAGCTTGGAGGTCACCCATCAGTCAAGAATATGCTGCCTGCTTGTCCTGGGATAAAGCACAGTTACTTAACAGGTGTTATCCAGGGACAGCAGGCAGATATTCTTGCATCCCACCCACCTCCCCGGGTTGGCTTCTTAGCTGGCTTATCCTAACTAGGGACCGCGCGCCTCTGTCGGGCGGGAAGGCACTCGCGCGTGCGCGGTGCGGCCTACTAGAACTTTCCAAGTTCTTAGAGTGCAATCACTCTAAAATTGTCCGTACCGGGGCTCCGTCGGTGCCGTCACCCATCAGTCAAGAATATCTGCCTGCTGTCCCTGGATAACACCTGTTACGGTAAGTAACTGTGCTATTTCCATCCCCATGATTGGATCCTGCAATCCCCATCTTTGTTTTTCATGAATTACTTTCCTATCCAATATTGCCGTTCCCCTATGGAAATTTTATTCTATTTCTGTTTAGCTGTATATTAACATTTTTAAATGAATATATAGACTGTTCAGAAAGTACTTCTGTTGGGTGGTGTATCAAAATTTGAATAAACTTGAAACGCAAGCTTAAAGAGCAGTGTTAATAGGGCAGTGTCCTTTTCGTGGCCTTGCTTTGGTTATTTCCTTCTGTAGACGGAGCCAACTCTTGTGAAAGCAAAGGAACGTGCTTTCACTAATATGAAGGGTGAACCAGGCTTCTGGCATCCCTTGAGGATTTGCCCCCCTCGGCCAGTGCTTCATCCAGCTCGTACCTTAAGCTTGCTGGGATAGTCGGTGGTGTAACGAGAGTGAAAGGCACCCGGGGGTGGTGGCACCCATCCCCCACCCTTGTCTCCGCCCCCGATCCCCCCTATCCCCGCGCACCCCCTTCCTTTCCCCTATCCCGTACCTCTAGTTGTTCACCACTGTGAGTAAGAAGAACTTCAACGTGCTCCTCGTATTCCCGTCGGCTCTCCTTCTGACCTCACTTTCTCTGTGCGGCAGCTGGAAGTGATGTCAGTGGGAGAGACGACGAGATCGCGAGGAGCACATTGAAGTTGTTGCTCGCAGCAGTAGAGTTACGTGCATGGTGATGGAAGGGGTGCCAGCGCCCCCACCAACATGGCACCCGGGGTGAACCGCCCCCTCCCCTCCCTTTACTACGCCACTGGGGATAGTAGACATTAATTGACATGCCAGCATGAATGAGACACATCTTATTTGCTTGCATGGTTTCTGTGCACTTGTTTGCAGTGTATGTGCCGGACGAGTGGGAAGTACCTCGAGAGAAAATCACCATGTCTCATGAGTTGGGCCAGGGCTCCTTCGGCATGGTGTATGAGGGCATTGCCAAGGGTGTGGTGAAAGACGAGCCTGAAACGAGAGTGGCCATCAAAACGGTCAATGAATCGGCAAGCATGCGGGAGAGAATTGAGTTTCTGAATGAAGCCTCTGTAATGAAGGAATTTAATTGCCATCATGTGGTATGTACAGATGTTTGTGTAAGTGTGACAAAAAATATATTGTGCTGTGTATTTTAAGGATTGTGAAAGCCATACTACAAATAAGAGTTTTGCCCTTGCAAATTATTTGCAAAAGAACCATTTATTTGTTTTGAGTGGTCCAGATTAATTAGAATAACCTTACACTCCATTGGTGTAACATTGTTGCAAGAATGCATCTTTGGTTTATTGTTTCAGAAGAACTTGCAACATTATTTGTCACTTTCATGAAAAATGTTGTCATGTCCATAGGGAGAAAGGCATTTAGAAAACTTGGACACTAGCTAAAATTAGGAACAGTAATGAAAATATTTGTTCTATTGTAGTTGCTGTCCCTTTTTCCAGTCGTTCTCCTGTGTATTCGCAACCATAGTTTCTCTCACCTTGGGCTGGTAATTGAGGCTAGATTCCAAATTTAAGACACTAGCTCTTGACTATTTGTTTAAATTTGAATGCATGTTCTTGCTATTTAAACATTTCTATTAATGCTGCTCTTGTCTTTTTTAGGTGCGGCTACTTGGAGTTGTGTCCCAAGGTCAACCAACACTAGTTATAATGGAACTAATGACTCGAGGAGACCTCAAAAGTTACCTTCGATCTCTTAGACCTGATAATGAGGTTAGTAGAGACGTAAATTGAGCATATTTGGTTTATCTTAAAAAGTTATTATCTGTAAGAACCTGGAGAGCACCCCAAGTTCTGCATGGCCCAGCACCATGCACCTTCATGACCCATTACTTCCCTTCATCTCTCATTCCTGTATTGGTCTCGTATACGAAGAGCTGTCCTGATTGCACTTGGATGTAAATATACAGACAAGGCTTGATTTGTAGACAATAAACAAGAGGAACAGTGGAGCTAGGGTGTGGGTGGGCCAGGGGCAGGAGAAACAGGAAGAGAGGGGCTGGATTAACCGCAGTAAACCATGGTCACCGCAGTAAATCTGCAGGAATGAAGACATTTGCAACTGGTTTATCGCAGGAAAAGGGACAAGACCTTTCATCACCCCGCGGGAATGGGGACAAGACCTTTTACCCCCCCTCCCCCATGGGAGCGTGAAAAGTCTTGCTCCTTCCTGCACCTGCTGCTAATGGCTTCTCTTTCTGGGAGAAAAAGTCCATAGTCTGTTATTAAGAAAGACATTGGGCAAGCAGTGTCATGACCGGAAGATTGAGGGGGAGTAAACAGCAAGTAGAGTACCCCTGCTTCCTCAATATCACCCCCCCGTAATCCATCCTCATCCTCAGTGGGTATTGTGATCCAAATGCCACTGGAAGGGCTTGACTTCTTGCAATATTGATGTTTTGCAGAGGAGAGCAACTCTTAAACACAAAAGGCCACTACAGCTAGCAAGCTATAACATTATGTGTCATGTTGGAACCACAAACTACTAGAGTGGTTATTTTGAAACAATTGGAAAATATAATATTCAGTTTAAATGTCTTTATTACATTTTAAATAGTATAACAATCCTGTGTAAAGGTCACCCAATAACATCTTAACCCTCCCCCCCCCCAAACAAACTTACAACAGTCAATGAATTAGGAGTGCAGGATAAAAAAAGGAAAATCAAATTGCATGCAATCTGCAATAATCATCCAAAAGAGCCCAAACCATCTTAAAATATTGACTCTTACATCGCCTAACTGCAGCTACTTCCTCATATTTACATATGAAACATATTTCAAATTGCCGAAACTCTGGTTAATGATTTTTGTGTATACTTGCCATGGTCCCACCCCTGTTCTGTCGCATGCTGTCACAGTTCAACACACCAGCAAGCAGAGGATCCCACTCCCAGAGCAGGCTGATGCATGGGCATGCTTGTCATGTTGCACCTTCCTTTTGCTCCCTGTAGCTCATGCAAATTGTCCACAGAACTAGGAGAAAATGGTTGCAGCACTGATCCTAACAGTTCATTAGTGAAACATGATTCCTCACTCCAAACTCCAGCATCTTTCATACCTTTAGCAGCAGCAGAGATGATAAAATACCACTCCTGAAGAACATTATTGTAAACCATCTCTAGCACACAAGAAACAATTCAAGTATAGTCTGTCTTGGGATCAAATGTTCATAAAGTTCCTGATGTGTCTAAATTTTCACAAAAAAGATGAATTTTTTGTAATGCCTGCAGAGGCTACATTGCAGGAATGCATGAATAAGTGTGTGAAAGTTATTGTTATCAAAAGGATGTCAAACTGATCTTCGTGTTCTCAACATATAGAAACCCTTTTTTATTACTTCCGATATCTGTGCCATGAAAGTAAGTTGGGAATCGAGATATATATATATTCTGAGATATCTAATATCCCTTCCTTGGGATTGTAATGAAACATTCGGTGCCCAGTTAACCAGCATCCATAGCTCTTATCAAGGTTAATCTTTAATTTGTTCTTTTCCAGCCATGTTTGAATGTTCTCAAGACAATTGATGACTTTAGTCAAAGAAATTGGATCTATTTTTGTTAATAGCAGAATATCAATATACTCGAATTCCACTTTCTTCTGCTAAAAAGATGTTGAACAATATTGGTGACAAAGTTTTATCCAAGTTTATTAGTGATTTGATAAAAACGCCTATCAAATTCTAAGGGCTCATTTTACTAAGGTGCACTGGTGTTTTTAGTGCACGCAGCAGATTAGCGCGAGCTAACCCCGCGCTACGCAGCTATAACTAACGCCAGCTCAATGCTGGCATTAGCGTCTAGCGAGCGCGGCATTGTAGCGTGCGTTATTCTGCGTATTAATGCCTTAACGCAGCTTAGTAAAAGGAGCCCTAAGTGTTTTACAACAATAAAATTTAGGGAATAGATATATTAAAATTCACCAAATGAAAACAAGGACAATACATAATAAGACACAGAGAAACGTGATGGAAAAAGGGGAGGAACTACAATAGAAAACAGGAAAGAGAACAAGAATGGGGCGAGGTGGCAAATAAATTTTGTTTATTTATTTATTTCTTTTATAAAAGATAAATTTAATGGTCGACAGCGTCTGTAAATAGGAAGCACTCGAGATCCCTTGAATTTATCTAAATTTTGTTGGTAAATTGTTCCATATTGAAGGTGCTGTTACTGAAAATATTGTAGTCCGATGGGTATTTTATCATTTTTAAAGAGGGGACCCAAAGCAGATTTTGACTAGAGGATCTAAGGGATCGGGTAGCTTCATACAAAACAATAATTTTATCTATAAATGCCGGTTCCTTGGTTCTAAGAGTTTTAAAAATTAGGAGGACAATTTTATAAGTTATTCTATGTTGGACTGGAAGCCAGTGGGCCTTTTTAGGAAGGGGAGTACTCCCCCGAAATTCATTCCAGGTACTTCCACAAATTTTGAAAAACCACAAATGTCAAAAGGCAGCTGGAACGCCGGTGGGTGAAGAAAATCACTCGCAGTCTGCTCCGACAGCCTCGTCCTGCTTTGACATGCAGCTCCTGATGGTGTAGCCCGACTGTAGTACAGGAAGAGGCTATTGGAGCAGACCACGAATGAGTGAGTCCGCGAACTACAAATTTGCGGGGGAACACTGTAACGTGTTTGAATATCTTTGAGTTGGTAATAACCTTGATGGCAGTATTTTGTATCAACTGAAGACGCTTAATATCTTTCTGGCATATCCTTATATAAGGAGTTTCTGTTTTTGATATAATAAGGGAATGAATCAAGATATTCAGTGAAGATGGTTCCAGCACTTTAGCCAAAGAAGCCTGTAAAAACAACTCTTTACAACCCTGAGGGACTCCGCATTGTAGATTTAGGATGTTTGAATGTCCTTTGTTGGTAATTACTGAAAATGATCTTTCCTTTAAAAATGACTGGAACCATTCAAATTTCTTAAATTTGATGCTTTTGCTAACATCTTCTAAATACAGTCTACAAATAGCATAAAACAAAAATAAAATGACCTCCAGCATCTTGTATTCTCGCATGGGAATTTCTGTAGGATCACATGTATATTTGTTTGCTTTTGCATTTATGCTTTAGCGCCGAGCTGACTCTAGAACACCATAATGGTAGCTATTTAGGCCAAGCTATGATTAGATATTTCAAGCTAGCAGCTGGGTATGTCTGGCAGGCTACACATTCTGTGATAACGAAATCCTCATAGCAGAATCCGGCAGGCTACACAGGGGACCTGGGAAGCCCAATGTTAGGGCAATGACACACTAGTATTGCTGACTACTTAGATTACTACAGAACTTTGTGGCTGGCTTGGGAAAGGCAACTTCCTAGATCCTATTCTAGCCTTCCCCTTACTCCCTGTAAGTCACTCAGCCTCCCTCCTTCTCCCAGTTAGCCCTCAGAGGCACTCGCATTATTTTCTGTGGCTGTTGAAACAGGAACTTCCTTCTCTCTGCACCACGCAGTCCTGTGAGAGTCTTGAGGTTCGGGATGCTGGGGCTCTCACATTGGTCTCCAGTTCTGAAGTCTTGTGAAGCCAGTGTAAGAGATCTGTACCACCCGGCTCGGACTCAGAGCTACACAGTGCAGGGAGAAAGGAAGTTCCCGCTGTGCTTGCAAAACACCTTTTCAGAAGGGCCATGAAAAGCCCAGTGTCTAGTTGCCATGGCTACCTGGGATTTGTTAGCCCTGGAAATGTGAGCAAGCGATAGAGGCAAATCGTAAGGAAGTGCTTACATCGATTCAGGTATTTGCTGAAGTAAAATACCCCTCACTTCTCATCCCTTCACAATCTTGTTGGTGCTATATCTCCCCCCCTTCCAGGTGTCATGCTCCCTGCTGCCCATGAATCCTCTGCTGAGCAAGCATATCACTCAATTGCTCAGCATACGTTTGTGTGTCAACAGGCTGGAGGGTTGTGAATAGCATAGAATACTCAGCATTCCAACGCCAGCTTACTTCTGCCACTGCATTTTCAGCTGAAACCGAAATTCTTCCCTCCCCCTCCAATCTAGGGGTTACCAGATGTCCAGGAAAACCCAGACATGTCCTCTTTTTAGAGCCCGGAGGGCCTCTTTTTAGAGTCCGGAGGGCTTTCCAAAACCCAGCAGTTTGTCTGGGTTTTGGAAGCCCCCGACCTCAGGGTCATGTCTGATGGGCATCTGTACATGTGTGGACATCAATGCAGCGTCATCATAAGCACGCGCATGACATCATCCACATATGCACAGACACAGTCCCAAACTCAGGGAGGTTTGTGTGGGGCTGGGGTGGAAAGGGACGGGACCAGGTGCCTGTTTTTTAATAGAGGAAATCTGGCAACCCTACCCAACCACCCATAGGCCCTCCCTGGGCCTGTCTTAAGAAGCAAGCTCTTCTGGCCTAGTGGTCTTTTCAGGAGAAGGAACAAGCCCTACTCATGCTGGTTCCACTTGCAAAATAGATGCCAGGACTTTACGTGAGTCTCGGCAGCCATTTTGACAGAACAGCGGCACAGGGCAGGTACAAGTGGAGTTCTGTCCTCAAAGAGGACAGGCTTGCTTCTTAAGATAGGGCCGAACAGGATGGAGGGGCAGAGAGGGGAGGGGGCCTCAAAAGGCAGCTCTTTGGGGGGGAGGGGGTATTTTGGTTTCTGCTAAAACAAAGGGACCAATTTTGGTCGCAGATTTTGTTTTTGGCAGAAACCAAAGATTCTGGTTTCAGTCAGGCTGTAATTCAAATGCCAGCTGATTGGAAGATTTTCTCCTTTTAACGACGTATGCACTTTGTTTTGCCAATACCCCCCTCCCCCAATTTGGGTGAGGTAAAATTTAAACTCTTCCCAACTCTGAATTAGTTAGGCTGAATTATTTCTCTTTGAGGTCTGTCTGGGAAAAATACTTCACGTGCACAGAAGAAAACTCCTCCCAAGTACAGTATGCTTTTTGGTGCAGAGAAAAATAGCACAAAACTAGTATTTCTAAAGAAAAAAATAGAGCTCTTGCTACCAAAATGGCTTGTTTTCTTTCAGCTTCTTTTTACACTACCCAGAATAGAAAGCACTAGTAAGGAGGAGTACCCATGGCTGTTTCTATTGCAGCCATGCTTGATGTGGCTGGAGAAGAAAGCGTGTGGTTTTCCACTAAACAGATGCTGTGGTCTGTCTAATGACAAGCTGCTTTCAGAACCGGCCCTTATTTTTCTTCCGAGTAGCCAGAGCTCGCTGCTTCCATAGTAGGGACGGATATATTATATGTCTTGTCTGTGCAGTCGGATCACTCACATGTCGCCTTTTCCCGATGTCCCCAAATCCAGAGCAGCTCAGGGCAGTCGCCTCCGACATTGAAGAAAATGATCCAGATGGCAGGAGAAATTGCCGATGGCATGGCCTACCTTAATGCCAACAAGTTTGTTCACAGGGACCTCGCTGCTAGGAACTGCATGGTGGCTGAGGACTTCACGGTGAAAATCGGAGGTATGTTTTTTCTTCACGGCTCCTGTCTTGCTAAAGTAAATGTCTTGACATTTAAACGGTTCATAGACAAAACCGCGGAAGACAAAGGCGCGCGCCGACAACTGAGCGCAAGATGGAGGCACACGCTGAAAAAAATGACAGTTTTTAGGGGCTCCGACGGGGGGTTTTGTTGGGGAGCTCCCCACTTTATTTAATACAGATCGCGGCGGCGTTGTGGGTGGTTTGAGGGGTTGTAACCCCCCTCATTATACTGTAAACTTAACTTTTTCCCTGTTTTTAGGGAAAAAGTGAAGTTTTCAGTAAAATGTGGGGGGTTACAACCCCCCCAACGCTCCCACAACGCAGCGCGATCTGTATAAAGTAAAGTGGGGGGGATCCCCCCACACACACCCCTGTCGGAGCCCCTAAAAACAGTTATTTTCTTCGGCACGCACCTCTGTGCTGCGCTCAGTTGTCCGCGCACGCCTTTGTCTTCTGCGGTTTTGACCTGACACCCATTTAAACAGAATGTTGGCAATATGCTTTCTTGATTTGGTTATAGCTTTTATTTTTGTTTTCTCTTCTTTTTTTATGTTTTATAAAACTTTGGCACGCTTCCCAAATAGTTCACTTGGTTGCAGTAATTTGGTCTCCATTGTAGCATAAAAGAAAAGTGAAACTCCATCACTAATTGCTGTGCTTAACCTGGAAAGTAACCTGAATCTTCTGTAATGTCCGTAAGCTTTTTTGGGTCAGTGTCTTTATAACCATAGAATCCACCTTCTGGAGGTCTCTATTTGTATTTATTTAAAAATATTTTATAATTCACTAATTTTAAAAGTGGTCTAGAAATAAAACTTAATAACATAAAACAAAAAACATAACCTTACACAAACAACAAAACTAAAAAAAACCCAAGTGTACAGGCATCAAAACACAAATCTCCAAATGCTTGTTCAAAGAACATTGCTTTAGCATGTTTCCAGAATCTTAATCATGTTCAACCCGCAAGCTCAAACGCTAAGTATGTTCATAAAGCGTTCCCCACATAGGAAAATGCCTGAGAACACATCTCAACCTTATGTAGGACTTTACAGGATGCGTAATATATCTGCAGTACCAGTGTAAAATAGGCCTGAGGCCATTTAGTCTCTTAGGGACCCTTTTACTAAAGCTGTGTCAAAAGTGTTCTTAGCCATGCCCCACACACTACCACAGCCTGAAAATGACTGATTTTCCCATTTTCTAAATTACTACCACTATATTTTGTTTCTTTAGCACTGAAAGACGTACACAGTGCTGTACATTTAACACGACAGTTCCTGCTCAGAAGAGCTTACAATCGAATATGAACAGACATTGGGGGGTTGGGGAGTTTCTTGCAGAGAGAATGAAAGGATGGACATAGGTGTCTTATGGTGCATGGGAGTTAGGAGTTGAGAGCAGCCTTGAAACGGTGGGCTTTTAGTTGGATTTGAATACTGCTAGAGATGGAGCTTAACATAATGATTTAGGTAGTCTGTTCCAGGCTTAGGGTGCAGCAAGATAGAAGGGACAGAGTCTGGAATTGGCAGAGAAGGATACGGCGAGGAGGGTCTTACCCGATGAATGGAGTTCACAGGGGGCTGGGGGGAGAGCTTAGTAAGAGATGAATGAAGAGAGATACTGAGGGGCTAAAGAATGAGTGCACTTGTAGGTCAGTAAGAGGAGTTTGAACTGTATTCAGAAATGGGGAAGGAGCCAATGAAATGACTTGAGGAGAGGGGTACTGAGAGTATGGCAGCTCTCGCAGAATATGAGTTGTGCAACAAAATTTTTGAACAGATTGAAGGGGAGAGAATGGTTGAGTGAAAGACCTGAGAGAAGCAAGTTGCAATAATCTTCTTTTTTTTTCCCCAATAAGATTTTATTGAAATATTTTGAAGAAAAAACAAACAATATAATATAATTCAATAAATAAAGTCAAAGGGTGTCATAACATACAATACAAATTAAATACAATAACATTCAATCTTATTAAACTGCCTCAAACTACCACGCTTAATCGCATAAATTTTTTCATATTTGCTCTATAAACATCAAGTATTCCACCATGTATTATATTCCAATCTAGAAAGATCCTTCCAATTAATTAAAATTGTTTTAATGGTAATCATTATTAAGTGAGAGGTGATGAGGGTGTGGATAAGGGTTTTGATAGTGTGCTCAAAAAGGAGATGTTGGATTTTGGTAATGTAGAGTAAGAAATGATAGGCTTTAGCAGTTTGTTGAATCAGAGCAGAGAAGAGAGAAGTCAAAGATGACCCTGATGTTGCAAGCTGACGTAGCCATTTGGTTGAGGGTGGGCTAGGGAGGGCTTCGATGGTTTAGATGGAACCTAAGCACAGTACCGGGCAGAGCTTTGGGTTCTTGCCCAGAAATAGCTAAGAAGAAAAGTTTAAATTGAATCAGTAATTTAAAAAGTGAGTAAGGGTTGGGCAGACTGGATGGACCATTCAGTTCTGTATCTGCCATCATCTACTATGTTACTATGAAAGAGGGGAGAGTTGTCCACAGAAATAGAGAAAAAGTAGAGGGGAGCTGGATTTAGGCAGAAAAATAAGGAGCTCAGTATTGGCCATATTCAGTTTTAGATGGCGGAGAGACATCCAAATGGCAATGTCAGACAGGCAGGCTGAGACTCGGGCCTGGATTCCTGTAGAGATATCTGGTATGGGGAGGCAGATCTAGCAGTCATCAGCATAGAGGTGATACTGAAAGCCATGGGAGGAGATCAGAGGAAGAAAAGGAGAGGTCCCAGGACAGAGCCTGTGTCCTAATTGAGTTCCTATTAAGATACCATAATTTATTGACCCAATCTTAGCTTGAGGACACCCCTTCTGTTTTTTAAGATCAGAATTTTGCTCTTTAATTGGCAGTAAATGCAATTTACATAAAGGACAGCGATGTACATTTTTTGTAAGCCATTTACCATATTATTGTCCTCTCGGTGCATCTATGTATGCCGTCCACCCTCCTTTCTGGGATTAGCTTTATGTTATGATTAAAAGTGTTTTGTTTTTTTATTCCCACTCTCTTATTTATCTCAACCCTGATTGCAGATTTTGGTATGACACGAGATATATACGAGACAGATTACTATCGAAAAGGGGGGAAAGGTTTGCTGCCTGTGCGCTGGATGTCTCCCGAGTCTCTTAAAGACGGTGTCTTCACAACCCACTCAGATGTCTGGTAAGTGGAAACAGATCTACTGGGGGATGTCTGCATTACATATCTTTCTCAGTGTTATAAATACTAATCTGGTAAATGTTGACAAAGACCAAATTTGCCTATGCAGTGATTCTTCCCCCTAGGCGGAGGAAGTTATAAATTCCTGTACGTAATCCAACACCAACTCACCCCACTCCCTTGTCTTTTCCACCACCTAACCTCTAAACTCCCATCTATCCAATGGTAGGGCACTGCAGCTCCAAAACTAGCAAAGCCGTTGTCCAAAGTATCTGGTCATGGTTAGTCATGAAGGTTTCCCAGCACCACCACGACTGCTTGTGTTGTCATCACCACTTGAGACAGCTTCTTCCAGTGTTGCCTTGAATGCAGTGGCACAGTAAGAGGGGGGTGTCCACCCCAGGCACCGGCACCCCTCTCTCTACTGCATGCACCCCTTCCATTGTACCTCTTTAATGTCCAGCGTCGGCTCTTCCTCTGACGTCACTTTCTGGACCTACACCTAAGAAGGAGGGCAGGGGGAGAGGCACCACTCGCCTCACTATGTCACTGCTTGGATGCCATGTTATTGGGATTATACATTTAGGTTTCCTGCAGCCATCTCTGTATGCCTTTTAAGCCAGGGGTTCTCAAACCAGTCCTCGGGGCACACCCAGAATATGTATGGGATTTGCATTCACTGCCTCCTTAGAATGCAAATTCTACCCTAGTCTTTGTGGATATCCTGAAAACCTGACTGGCTGGGTGTGGGATTTTCTCCCCTTTTCTCTCATTTCCTTTTCTTTTCTGCCATCGAATTCCAGAAGTGCCCACAAATATAAACTCAGCTTTCCCTCCTTAAAGAATATCAAAACTACGGCTAATTTCTGTCGCTCTTTCACTTTTTTTATTTGGAATGAGTTTCCATCTGAGATTAGATCGCTCTCTTTCTTTCTTTCTCTCGCGCGCTCTCTCTCTTTCTTTCTCTTTCTCTCACGCTCTCTCTCTCTCTTTCTTTCTCTCTTTCTCTTTCTCTCAGGCTCTCTCTTTCTTTCTCTCACGCTCTCTCTATTTCTCACTCACACATATTTTTTTTTTTTTTTTAATATCTTTATTCGTTTTTACATTATGCAAACAAGTGTACAATAATTCAAGTCATACTATACATTCTTCACTTGAAACTCTACATTCATTTTATATCATAAACTATCTCCCCTCCCTCCCTTTCCATATATTACCCCTCATAATGTCATAAAACCCACCCATCCCTCCTCCCCCCTACATATATTTAATGGGGATAAATATAATTATTTATTTATTATAATACTCAATTAATGGTCTCCACACCTCTTTAAATTTCTTATAATAACCTCTCTTGATTGCCAATGTTTTTTCCATTTCATACACCTGACAAACCGAACTCCACCAGAAACAATAATTCAATCCTCTATAGTCTTTCCAGTTATGTGTTATATGTTGGATGGCAACTCCTGTTAAAATCATTAACAGTTTGTTATTATTCGATGAAATTTGACTTTTGGCCCTCATAGACATTCCAAACAAAACTGTATCATATGATAGGGCCACAGGATTCTCTAACATACAATTTATTTGACCCCAGATCAATTTCCAAAAATTATTAATAAAAGGACAATAAAATAATAAATGATCTAGAGTTCCAGCCTCAAGATGACAATGCCAACATCTATTAGACTTAGAGCAATCCAATTTTTGTAAGCGAACAGGGGTCCAGAGTGCTCTATGCAACAGGAAAAACCATGTTTGCCTCATAGACGCAGACATTGTACATCTTATCCTCCAAGACCAAATACGTGGCCATTGAGATGCATTAATTTGATGCTTAATCTCAATGCTCCAAATATCTCTAAGTACAGTCCTTGGTTTTTTATTTAAATATCCAGATAATGTTTTATACCACTGTGCGGCCTGGTGACCCATAAAATCTGCCTGGATTTTGATAAAAATTTAACCTATTTAAGCATGCTTATTTTTATTATGATTCTTAATATTTGTAAACAGAGCCAAATCGGTGTATAAACCCAAAGGATAGGATTGCCCTGAGGACTGCTTGAGGACTCCCCCCCCCCCTTTTTTTTTTTTTTTTTTTTCAATTTTGCAGTAGCTATCTCAGGGACCCTAGCCTGTCTATGTTCTTCGTGTTGCAGCTGTGAAACTGCAGTGTTAAAAGTGGGTGAGCACATCAAGGTCAGCCTCATCCCATAGCACATGTTCCCTGGTGGTTCTGAAAGTTATCTATGTCTGTTTTTACAACACAGCGGCAGTGGAAAGCTGCTCGAGATGCTTTCAGCTACAACACTCCACCTGTTTATTACCCCTGAAATACAGAGGACTCGCTGTACAAAGAGATCCTGTTTATTTTGGCAGATTTTCCTGTTAATCTCCATTTGTCTCTGTTCTTTTATATGATCCTCTACTGCGGTTTTCTGAGGTCAGGCTTTGGCATTTTAAACTTAATCCCAGTTGTGTTGGGTAGCTGATACATGCACCAAGTGGGAGATGAGAATTTAGTGCTCTACAGCTGTGGGGGAGAGAGGGAGACAAAATTTAAAAAAGGAACCAGAATAACACATTTTTCTCAGAGGACAAACAGGCATAATAATTTCATATGTGGGTGATGTCATCCACGGAACCCGATATTGACTGAACCAAGTGCACTGTTGCTTTAAATCTTTAGGCAGTGCCCATACCTGACCTTGGTTCATGGGACCATCAGTTCTTTATTTTCTGCTGAGCTGAGAAGCTGTGTCTTCAGTTGTCTCTTCAGCATGTCAGACTTTTATCATTCTTTTTTTCATTGCTTCCTTCATAATTTGTTCTTTTTATCTTGTTCAAGTATTTTACCCGATGTTCATTTTTGTCAACTTTTTTGTTTATTGGCCTTCAAGCCACTCCGAGCCCTTTATTCCTTCACGGGAACGTCGACCTTTTTCGGTATCCTAGTTAGTCGAGCTCCCTGAGCCATTGAGCCCTTTGACTTGGCGTCGGCCATCCCCTATGTCAAGGAGGGTACCGAGTAGCTTTAAGAAATGTTCTCTCTGTAATTGGGCATCTGTGAGCGGTGAGCTAACGAGAGTGTATTTTAACTTCTTGGTGCTGTTCAAGTTTATTAAAATTTGATATCCCGCCTTATCAAAATTCAAAGTGGTTTTACAAAATTTAAATTAACAAAAAAACAGCGTCAATAAAAAAGGGGAAAGAGCAAAAAAACCAAGGATATACATCCAACAATTCAAATAAGGATTTGCTAGAGTACTCGGCAGAAGGTTATACCTTAGAAACATAGAAACATAGAAATTGACAGCAGAAAAGGGCCATAGCCCATCGAGTCTGCCCATACCAATGACCCACTCCCTGATTCTTACCTTCTGATCCTTCTCTGCCTTCACCAGAAAGTATCTCTCTTACTGGCTTTGTCAGGCAGAGGCTTTACCCATCAAATTGGGAACAGAGGAGGAACCTCGCTCTTGAGCTTTTCGACCTCCTTAACTATGAAGCACTACCAAACAAATGCATTAAAGTACTTTTGCATAGGGTCATGAAGGATTCTTTATTTAAGAATTGTAGGAATCCCTTCTCAGTCCGGGTAGCTCCTATAAAGATACACAATGTAGAGAAAACAAAAATGTCCAGAATTTGAACAAACTAACTACACCACCATTCATTAGTTATGGAATCTGTCCTCAAGCATGACTACTGCTACTAATCATTTCTGTAGCGCTATAAGACATACATAGCGCTGTACATATTATCTGCAGGTACTTTGCCTGTCCTTGACTCACAATCTGTTTTTCTTTGTACCTAGGGCAGTGGAGTGTTAGGTAACATGTCCCTAGAAGACCACAATCCTGAAATCCACATCTCAAACGGGGCTTGGCATCCCTCCCTCTGGTCAGAACTACAAATACACCTTTAAAATCAATTGGGCTCAACGCAATAACAAATAACCCCCCCCCTAAATCCCCTTCAAAACATGCCAAAAAATTGAACCCTCCACATTCTGGGACAAAGCAGACCCCGCAATCACTAATATAGCCCCCAACAAATTCATATCCCAATGGCGATCCTTAAGTGAAACCATCCTGAATGAGCTAGCTCCTGAAAAATCAAAATTCAGAACCTGCAGACCGTCAGACAAATGGTTTGACACTGAACTTCTCCAATTAAAAAAGCTCTGCAGACAACTAGAAAGAACGGAAAAAAAAGAATCTAGAACACACTAAAATAGCATGGAGAAGTCAAGTCAAATCAAACAATACAAGAACAAACTCAAAGAAAAACGGAAAGCCTACTACTAGACACAAAAAAGCTATTCAATCTAGTAAAGAACCTCACTGATACCAAACCTTACCTAGCTACACAAGGAAGCCACCCACCGACAGCCATCCAACTTGCAGACCATTTCAAAAACAAGATCACCAAGATCAGAACCTCATTCAACAATACTCACACCCACCTCGACGAGATAACAACAAACCCTTCAATAGGAGAAGCCATCGCTGCAGACAGAAGCTGGACCAACTTCCCAGTATTACATTGGTCGGATATGAATCGATTCTACAAGAAATACAGCCAAGCTTCATGCGATCTAAATAACTGCCCCACCTACCTGTTATCAAACGCCTCCACCACGTTCAGAGCCAGCCTCATGCTATGGATACAAACCACATTAACGGAAGGAAAATTCCCACAGGACCTTGGAGAGATCATAATCACCCCAATTATGAAAGATCACAAAGGCCCAATAGATAACCTCTCCAACTACAGACCCATCGCTTCAATACCAATATACATTAAAATAATAGAAGGTCTAGTTGCACAATACCTCATCAACTACCTAGAAGACCATAACCTACTTCACCCCTCACAATCAGGATTTCAAACCAACCACAGCACAGAAACACTGCTAGTAATCCTTCTAGACACAGCCCGACAGCACATTAGCAAAGGCAAAAAGATGCTGATAATCCAACTTGATCTCTCTGCAGCATTTGACCTGGTCGACCATTCCATACTGCTACAGGTACTTGACACCATTGGTATCTCAGGAAAGGTCTACAATTGGTTCCAAGGATTCCTCAAATCAAGAACCTACAGAGTAAAGTCCAATGATATCAAATCAGAACCATGGTCCTACCCCTGCGGAGTTCCACAAGGATCACCTCTATCACCTACGCTTTTCAACCTCTTTATCTCCTCCCTTGGAACCACTTTAGACAACTTAAATGTTACATCTTTCAGCTACGCAGATGACATCACCGTACTTTTCCCCTTTGACCCACTAGAGCTCACCTCAACAGTAAAGCTGGAAACAACTCTAGATGCAGTGGAATGGATGGAAGACCACAAACTGAAACTAAACTCAGATAAAACAAAATTCCTTCTGCTCGAAAAGGCCAAAACTCCCACCATTACAGACCTGAAAATTAAGAACACCAAATACCCAATACAGCCCGAACTCAAACTCCTAGGAATAACGATAGACAGATGCTGCACAATGCAGTCCCAAATCAATAAGACATCCCAGAAAGCTTTTCTAATTATGAGAAATCTACGTAAAATAAGAAAATTCTTTGGCCCAGAGCAATTCAGGCTAATTGTCCAATCCCTAGTCTTAGGTCTACTGGACTACTGCAATTCCCTCTATCTACCTTGTCCTGCCAACATGATAAAACAACTTCAGACTATACAAAACACCGCCCTCAGACTGATCTGCTATCTGAGAAAATATGATCACATCACCACAGCCTTCCTAGACTCTCACTGGCTACCAATACAAGCACAAATTCAATTCAAATTCTACTGTCTATTATTCAAAGCATTAATAATAGACTCTGCCCCCTCCTACCTAAACAACCGCTTAAATCAGATCCTCACCACAAGACAAAGAAGAACCCTGACCCCTTTTGCCTTCCCTCCGCTCAAGGGCACTCAGCGCAAGAAGATGTTTGACAGCCTTCTTGCGATGCAAGCAGCAAAACTTAACCACTCCATCTCCAACCTGCTGACGCCAACGGGCGACCTCAAAACATTTCGAAAAGAAATCAAAACCCTGCTCTTCAAAAAATGTATCCAGATATCTTAATCCCCCCCTCTTCCCCCTCCTCCCAGGTAAATTCCCCTCCCAAAGCCTCCACTTAGGTAATCTCTTCCTCCTCAAACACCAACCAAGAAAACAGATCCCTGAAATGTAATGTAATCTTATTTGTAACCTAACTGTAACCTATTTGTTATATTACCTAGAAATGTACAGTCATCTTACTATCCAATTGCAAGTTCTTTCGGAATTTATCTAGCTTTCTCACCTCTTTTGTAACCAAAAAAAATTAATAATAATATTGTATCTTCATTGAAAATGTCCAGTCAGCTATTTTGTAATCTGCCTTGAACTGCAAGGTATAGGTGGAATAGAAGTCACTAATGTAATGTAATAACTTGCCCAGAGTCAGAAGGAGCTGCAGTGGGAGTTGAACCCAGTTCCCTAGGATCAAAGTCCCACCACACTAGCCATTAAGCTATTCCTTCATTCACAAAGCTCATGATCTTCTACTTCTGGCAGAGAGGCTAGGACATTAGACTCTTTTGGCAAACACACTTTCCTTTTTTTTTAAATTCTTTATTCATTTTTTTCATCTTACATTAATTACACAATATTACATCATTTAAAACTTTTACACATCACTTGAATTTCTTTTTATTGTCATCGAAAATACATAAATTTATTCCCTCCCCACCCACCCTTCCCACAAATATTTCAATCAAAAATATCATATAAATATGCTCAATCAGTAGAATTATGAACTGCCAATTCTACAGGTGCATTTATTTTAAAATCCTTACTTAAACTGTCAAGAATTTGAGGAATTCCTCCCTCTGGACAAGCTAAAACAGTTCCAACAATGAATCTAACAAATTGATCACTACAGAAAGTATGTGGCTAGAGGAATATTCAGTGCATTTGTTGCCGTTAAAAATTGCAATGAGCCATTTAGCCTGGATCAGAGTATCTAATCTGGAAACTTTTGTTCAAGAACACCTTTCTGATGTTCATAAGAATAGCCTTACTGGGTCCATCAAGCCCAGTAGCCCGTTCTCACGGTGGCCAATCCAGGTCACTAGTACCTGGCCAAAACCTAAGGTGTAGCAATATTCCAAAATCCCAAAGAGTAACAAAAGATTCTAGAACCCCAAAGAGTATCAAGATTCCAGGCAGAATCTCAAAAAAAGTGCAAGATTCCTGAAAACTAAATAGTAACAACATTCCATGCTACTGATCCAGGGCAAGCAGTGGCTTCCCCCATGTCTTTCCTTGTAAGGGACATGACCTGTTTGGGGATAAAATTGAAGAGGTAGCAGATAAGATTTTTAAAAAACACAGATATTATGACAACTTGATTTGCATACACTGCCTCCATTATATGCAAATTTATTTCATACATATTCATTGTGGATATCCTGAAAACCTGACTGGCAAGGGGGGGACTCTAGGACTGGGTTGAGAAACACTGCTTTAGAGTGTTAGCTTTTCTTTCTGTTTTTTCATAATTCCCCACAGAAGGAGGGGGTTTGCTAAGGCTCAGCAGGTCCCCTTTTAATAAACAGTGAATAGCTGTATGGTGGGATTAAAAAGCACCTTCCCTACAAGTCAAGCCATTTGGCGTGAAAAAGGATCATAAGTTGGTGACAAGCATATTTGTTGCTACTGAAATAGCTTTGGCAGCAGATTGGAAAAAGCCTAATATATCCCCCCCCCCCCCGACAGAGATAGTCTATAAATTGGACTACATTTATCAGTTGTCCAAATTGACAGCCATAAAGAATGGTAAATTACTTGGTTTGCATAAAAGTTGGGATGTACCACATTTGGAAGTTTGCCAACACTGGAAAAGATTAAAAACATGGAATAGGAGAACTGGATAGTTAAGTAAATTGTTGAGTTCTTGGCTACAAACATCCCTTTTTGGGGGGAGGGGGAGGGAGGGTACCTGGGATGGGTGAAGGGCAGGAGGTTGGGGGTTTTCTTTAGGGGATGTTTTATATACTTTTACCTTTGCTTTTATTTTATTTTTTTTGCAATTTTGATAAATAAAACATAAAAAACCAAAACCGCTTTCCTGGCAGAGACAACAGTTTGCCATATACGAAAGGGCACCTTCTCTTCCTATTCCCTCTTGATCATAGCAGCCTTCAGAAGAGTAATTCCAATTTGGTCAGAATGTGTTACCTTAAGGGCTGAACACCTGGTCTAGTTACCATTTGGCACACAGTCTTTTGTCTTCTAAGTAGCTGTCCTGTCTGAAAGTTTCTGATTTCTGTGATGCCTTTGTTTTGGGGGGGGTTTAAGCCACTCTGCTGATTTCTCATTTCCAGGTCATTCGGCGTTGTATTATGGGAGATTGCGACGCTAGTAGAGCAGCCATATCAAGGGATGTCGAACGAGCAAGTCCTACGTTTCGTGATGGAAGGAGGTCTCCTGGAGAAACCAGACAACTGTCCAGACATGTTGTACGTATAGCAATCATTAATTTCACTGCCATCTTCTAATTTCATTCCTCCTCCACCACTGCTACACACACCTCTAGCAGTTTATTGGGAGAAAAAAACAACCCAGCTTTCAGGTTGCTTTCTGCTGAAGGCAAACAGAAGAACTGAGGGTTCCCAGTGCCTAGGTTTCCTTTGAAAAGAACCTTTTTGGCTACAGCAGCAGCTCTGGTTTCATGGGACATTTCTGATTAAGTATTTAGGAGGAAGATGGATATTAATATGCATATACAGTAAGTCACCCCCACTTGTCTGGTTATTCAGTGTATTTGGCCTAATGTGTTCAATACCAGTAATAATAGGGAATAGGCCTGGTAGGACTCAAGGTTATGAAGGATTACGTCTGAATTGGGGTCAGAGTTCAGTTTTAGTAAATGTTGATCAACAGTTTGGCTAAAGGAGTTCAGAATTAGTTAAGAATATAAAATTTTTGCTCGTGTCAGTGAAGAATAAAAAAACGGCTGTTTTAGAGATTGTGCATTCTTTTATTTAGTTCCACGGTTATGGAACAGTTTGCCTATAGAATTGAGAAAAGAAGAATCGTATATAAATTTTTAAAAACATCTAAAAGCACATTTCTTTCAACTGGCTTTTTTAAATTGAAGAAATTAGTTTGGGACTGCAATCTCTACTCATTTATTTATTTATTTCTAATAAAATTTTTTTGTTTGTATCAAGTAGTTAAGTTTTATTATTGATAACTTGATTGTTATAGAACAGTGGTCTCAAATTTGCAGCCTGGGGGCCACATGCGGCCTGCCAGGTACTATTTTGTGGCCCACGGTCTGTACTAGTGCTGCCCGCTCTTTGCAGCATCCTCTGGCTTCCCCCCAGCCTCCTGCTCTTGCCTTCAGATAATTACCACAGCCTGCAGAGAGCATTGCTGATGCTGTAGTGATCCTTGCAGGCTGCCGTCATCCTCAGCAGCACATTCCCTGTCGCGATCCTGCCCCTGATGTCAGAAGAGGGGGTGGTACCACGGCACAGGGAACGTGCTGCGGAGGCCAATGGCAGCCTGCAAGGAACGCTATAGCACTGGCGATCCTCTCTGCAGGCTGCGGTAATTAGCTGAAACTAAGACTGGGAGGCCAGGGGGGTATATGCAGGCCTTCGGGGAAGGGGGGGAAAGATTTATAAACTATAAAGTGTTTAACCTCATACAAAATTGTCAATTGTCATTTCTTTAATAATACATTATCTATTTTTTCTGCGGCCCTCCAAGTACCTACAAATCCAAAATGTGGCCCTGCAAAGGGTTTGAGTTTAAGACCACTGTTATAGAATATCATGTATTTTTTTTAAATTCTTTTTCTTCTTTCTTTCCTTTTCTATTTTGAATGGAGTTCTTTTCCAAAATTGTTTTGAATTATATCTTGTAAACCGCTTTGATCCTTTTTGGTTATATACGCGGTATATAAAGTTTTTAGTAAACATAAACTCCCTGCTTTGGCATGCCTTTCCCTTAGGGGTCCTGCACAGGATATCTTTCTGTATAGTGCTGCATACATGTGATTCTGAGGTTGATTGGGGATTGTGCAGTGGCGCTAAGGGAATGAGGACACATTTTGCAAGGAAAGTTGTACCGGTTTTACCTACCCAGATGCACTGAGACCCAGAAAACTGCAGAAGCCTAAGAGAACATTTAAATGTCTCTCTCATATTTCCTTTCTGCCATCATTTTTCCAAAGTACATATATTGAAAATTTTAGTAGCTGCCCTGTTCATATCTTTTGAAAGGTGCGTTCTCCAGAACTGAGGTCTCACCAGAGACTTAAAACAGGCTTTATTGCCTCCCTTTTCCTGCTGGCTATTCTATTCGCTGTGCATCCTTATGGTTTTTGTTGTCGCCTTTTCTACCTGTTTGTCCATCTTAGGATCATCACATATGATCCCACCCAAGTCTTGTTCCTCTTTTGTGTAGAGAAGTGTTTCATCTCCTAAACTGTACTGTCCCTCGGGTTTTTGTAGCCCAAATGCATAACCCTGCATTTTTTAAGCATTAAATCTTAATTGCCAAATTCTGGACAATTCATTGAGTTTTGTTACATTTCTCCTCATGCTGTCAACACCTTTTAGGGATGTCTACCTTATTTCAGATTTTTTAATCATCTGCAAAGAGGCAAACCTTACAAGATAGCCCTTCTACAATATCACTGGAACTTGGGGCTCCTTTTATCAAGCCGCGCTAGCGGGGTTAGCGCGCGTGGCTTTTAATCACGTGCTAACCTCCGCGCTGGCCAAAAATCTACCACCTGCTCAAGGCAGGCGTTAGCGTCTAGTGCAGCCGGCGGTTTAATGCGCAGCTTGAGAAAAGGAGCCCTTAGTGGAAGAATTGCGCTAATGGTTATTGAAGTGGCCTGAGAACATGGAGAACTGGGCTTGATTCCCACTCTGGCTCTTTGTGACCTTGGGTAAGTCACTTAACCCGCCATTGCCCCAGGTACAAAATCTTGGATTGTGAGATCACTAGAGATAAAGAACCTGCATAGAATAAATGTAAACTTCTTTGGTTGGACCACAGAAAGGCAGTATCTTAAGTCCATGACACCTCACCCTTTTATTCTTAACAACGGAGTAGAAGAAAGATTTTATCTAAGGTCAGTTGAATAAAATAGCTTCAACTTTGTTGTTTATTGCAGGTTCGAGCTGATGCGTATGTGCTGGCAGTACAACCCCAAAATGAGACCGTCCTTCCTGGAAATAATCAACAGCATAAAAGATGAATTGGATCCAGGCTTCAAAGAGGTCTCCTTCTTCTACAGCGAGGAGAACAAACCGCCGGACACAGAAGAGCTTGACCTTGAGACTGAGAATATGGAGAGCATTCCTTTAGACCCTTCGTCTACCCTCCAGCCCTCTGACAAGCACTCAGGACACAAAACCGAAAACGGCCCTGCCATGGTGGTACTTAGGGCCAGCTTTGATGAGAGACAGCTGTATGCACACATGAATGGGGGACGCAAGAATGAAAGGGCCTTGCCCTTACCCCAGTCTTCGGCCTGCTGATCCTCAGAGCCAGAATCACACAGAGACAACAACCACGTTTGTTAACTGACAACATTAAAAGAAAGTCAAAACACCTTAGTGTACCTCAGTGGATACTTCAGAACTGCCATTGCTGCACCCAGGAGAATCCTCTTTTCAGTTTAAAAACAAACAAAATAAGAGAGAGGCCAAGAAAGAGATGTAGTTTTCCAAACCCTTCTCCATTATGCAAACTGATGATTGTTAAAATGATTTTTGTTTGGTTTTAAATGAGGGCACTGGTATTTGGGGGAAAGAGATGGACCTTTAAAAAAACACAATGTTCGCACATTAACTTGCAAAAGAAAACACAAAAGCAAACCTCTGTTTTCCTTTTTGCCTCCAGTGGTGGCTGCTCTTTCCCTCTTTCTCATTCATAATGGGAGAGACAAAACATCTCTGTGCCCAGGTCTCACTGTCAGGTACATCTACCAGATGTGAAAGAACTGAAAACTGGGAGGTCCTTACAAGCAGCTGTCATAACATGATAGGTTTTGTTTCAGAAGAATATAGACAGACTGCATTCTTTAATAAGAATTCTTCATCTTTTTAGAAGCATGAGTTAAAATGCCTTTTTTTCTTTTAAAAAGGGCCATTTGTCCAATACCTTTATACTGCTGCCAAATTTTGCCAAGAAAACAAACTTTTTCTCTGAAAGTTTTATTTTGGTAGGTATGGAATTTGATTAAAAATGACCAGCATACTCCCCCGATTCTTCCACCACTTTTTACTTAAAAGAATCATCACCTCTGCCTACAGATATGAGTTTTTCATTTTTTTTTTCATCTTCTTTTTCCCTAGATTGAATTGCTATGATTTTCTTGATCACGAGGGGAAGGAAAAGCCTAAAAATGTATTAATTCTGGTTATGCAAAAACAAGCAGTTATGACCCTTAAAAGAAAAAGCACTTCACAACTTGAGGGAGGTGGGGGAAAAGTCTAAAGCATGCCAAAATCCCCCCCTCTCCCCCCCCCCCAAAAAATAGAAAAACGAGGAAATTGGAAAGGGCTCTTCTGCAGCAGCATGCAGGATACAGGGGACGTCCTGAGGACACAAATGGTGCAGTTTCTGCTTCGTGGACGTTCTTGCTCTCTTATTAAAGACTTTTTAGAAGGGTCTCACAGTTCTATGTCAGACCAAGGATCATTTGCATACACACCATTTTTTTGTCACTTTTATAACTTTTTTACAGTTCAGATATCCATCTATAGGTCTGTACAGAAAAGAAAGCTGCTATTTTTTTGTTCTTTATCTTTGTGGATTTAATCTATGATAAAAAAAAAACCCTTCAGGTTTTGCCTTCCCACCATTTCCTCTTTTCCTTCTCCTTCCCCTCCCTCTTACCCAAAATCTCAACAAAAAGCTGTCTCTGCTTACTACCACCGTGTAATGCAACTTTGCTCCCTCTCCCTGCACCCTTGGTAACCAGTATGTGTAACATGGTTTGCCATGAACTGTTTGATGCCTTTATATAAATATACATTTCCTTCTTTCTCAGATTAGTCTTATGACATCTGAGCTGTGTACAGCGGGGATGAGCAGGCTAGTCGGGGCTCTTTGTGTTTGTGCTATTGGAGGCGGGTGCTTGGAGAAGACAAGACACATGCACACAACTGGTCACACAACTTTATAATCTTGCTGCTTTGTGTCGCTGTTTCCTCCAGCTTCCTACCACCCTGCTCCCCCAGCCCCACACAGAAGTTAAGTCTGTTACAATGCAAGACGTGAAGCTGCAAACTCAGGTCAGACAGAAAAGCAAAAAGGTTAATATTTAATGCATTCTTGTTCAGTGTTCATTTATTTGAGTCTCTCTTCTTGATTTTGGTTGTGAGACGCATTTAAAGTTCTTACAACAGCAGTTTAGCTGAAGATAGGTTTTTGAATAACCTATTTTTTTTTTTTTAATGGTTGGTTTAATCCTCTGTCCATCCCATGGACAACCCTTGCATACGGTCTGAATACACTGCAGCTCTCATTTCCAAGGGTTCTTAGTAAGATGTAGTGATGCAGACTTGAATCTTCGCAGCATCTCCCTGCCCCCTCTTTGCCTCCCCCCTCCTCCCTTTTGGGGTCGTATTCATAATTTTCCTTTTATTTTTTGCCTAATTTTGTGGCATGTTTACTAAGATCACTAAGCAGTGGATGTCGGTTTTAGGGGCACATTAAAATAGGGGTGCAGTAAAAGTCTGGTGCTAACTGCAGGATGTAGCAGGGACTCGGCAGAGTGTGGGCTGAGATTGAGCGTGAACTGCACTCACAGTTAATACATGGGGTAGGTGATGGTAGATGGACCTGTGATCATAACGCCTGAAAAGTGAAGTGCGTTAGACAACAGGACTGTGGAAATTGTAAGGGGGGAGTGTTGGACACATTCATAACAGTCACTGCTGGGCTCTTTAGTGAACATGACTCATGGTATTTTGTTAAAACAGAGTTTTGGGGAGAGCTGGATGGAATAAAAGAAACCTGCTGTTTATTAGAGTTACATCTGCTTTCCTTAAATTTTATCTTAAGTTTACCTGCTCTTCATGCACCTTTCATGTCCACTATGTTTTTAAGACCTGCCAGGGGGTAGGGGGGAGCTCACCTTAATTCAGAGCCATTATAATGTGGAAAGCTTTTAAATCGTAACCTCAGGTGTTGGAAGAGGCTGGCACATGAGAGCTCGAAACGATTCTCTGGTTCTGGCTGCTTAATGCTCTCTTGTCCACCACAGCCATTCCCTGCATTTTGTTTCCCTGGAGCAACAGATGTTAAATATTGTCAGGGATGGAGATCACATTATTGACCTTTCTGTCAAATGAAACATTTCTACTGAGCTTTTCGTATTCCCCATATGTGCAAAACGAGGGGGGGGGGAAGCTTTAGTGAACCAGGGCCTGGGTGACGTAACAGGGTATATAAGGCATAGGTCACATACAAACCCAGTTACAAACCTGCTCTGGAAATCAAAATAGCCAAATATCAAAAGGAGATGGGGGATTTTTTCCCCCCCTAATAAAAAAGTTCCATCCTTGATGGCTATGAGGAATCTAAGTAATGTGTGTGTGTAATGTAGAACTTTTGCTTATAAAACCGAAGAGCCATAGATATGGTTTATCCAGGTCCCTGCCACTCACCTCGGGTTACCACAGGAGAATGGTTGTCCTGGGATGGTACAGTTTTAATTTTCTTTCATATTATTAGTAGAATTATTATGAACAAAGACATACTGATTACTAGTTGTGACTGGAGATTTAAAAAGAAAAACACAATTTATAGTGGCTTTGTTGGTTGTTTTTTTTTTTTTGTGTGTGTGTGTTTCTGTAGTTTAGAGACCCTTTATTCTGCTCATGTCTCATAATTATATTTTCCTCTTAAAAAAAGGCATAAAAAGTTTTGTAAGAAGGTATTCTATGTAGGATTTTCTTTAATTTATTGTTGTGCTATCAGTTTAAATCACTGTAGAGATCGCCCATCACAAAATTGTAAGGGAAGGGAATTTTGCATGTGTATGTGGCGGGACAGTTTGGCTGATTTTTGTTCAAGCATTTATCTACCTCACTCCTATTTTTTTATATGTACATATATGTAAACATATGTGTATATATATTTATATATATACACATACATACATATGCATATAAAAATGCATCTCATATTTCTGAGCAGTTGACAATACCGTTAGAACCTGGTAACCTCATACACACCACAAACCACACATACTCAGTCTAGAAAGGAGGGGGAAGTGCCTTTGCCAAGGGGTTTGCTTTATAGTAACACTTTATATCCATTTGCTTGGGGGGGGGGTTGGTATTGGGGAAGGATTTGCCTAAATCTTAAATTAAGAGATGGGAAAACGCTACCGACTTATATATACTCTTGTTATTTCACTAGCCCAGGGAGGGGGAAATGCATGACAACAGGCATGTTGGATTATTTGCAGAAACGCATGTTATAATGTCAGAGGGGCTTATGAGAGAGAGCTAGTACAGGTCAGGATCCACCATGTTAACCATTCCTTGGATGCCGCTACCCTAGTTTGATGAGGAGCACCGCAAATCATTGACATGGGACAGGCGTACGTCATATTTTTCCCTCACTATATCACAGATCCAAGAAATTTCCTTAATGCCTGAATGAAACACAGTATGAAATGCACCGAAGATGAATCGCATAGATACTTATCCTGCATCCTTAGACCTTTCCTCACTGCTGTTCTTGCACTGTATGAGTTTCCTGATACCAGAGAGAGGCAAATTGTCAACAATGGGATTAACAATTAAATGTGCTAATCCACCCAAGTCAATGTTCCAGGGGCCTCCCCTACCACAAAACAAGGTAGACATCGTACAGTATAATATGCCAGTTCAGCTGCTACCTGCAGAAAATCCTTTGCACATCACATGCATTTCTGATATAGTACTTGGCTGCCACGAGCACAACTGTGAATACAGCACAACTGTGTCGATCTTTGTGGAACGTACTCTCGGGTAACCTAAAGAATTAACCACAGAGCTGCTTTGGTGTGGGAGCGACCTCTTGGTAAAGTGACTGCCCCCTCCTCTCTTTTGCACATATTGATTTCCACAACTGGAGATCCTCAGATAATTCTGCGGGCTAAGAGGGTTTATTGAAACTGTCCAAGTTTTGCTTTGGTTATTTTTTGTTTGTTTGTTGTAACTGTTATGTAGGAAAAAATAACACTAACTGTGTAGTGCCCATCATTGATAAAACTTCTTCAAAGCACTTGTGATAGTCATGTAATTAAAACAGTAAGGATGCATACGTCATTGTTAAAGTCAGCTTTCGACCAAACCACCTTAAATACAGTGTCCCATTTCTCGGTCCCATTCCAGCAAAACTGCATTGCTGACTCTAGCATGTTTTGCTCTCCCTTTTTAGGTGGGGAATGGGTTAATTGTGGATGTTTAGGTCATGAGTGATGGTGGTTCCCTTATATTGTAAGGTAGATGATGTATATACACACACAGCATCTAGGACAGGGGTGTCCAATGTCGGTCCTCGAGGGCCGCAATCCAGTCGGGTTTTCAGGATTTCCCCAATGAATATGCATGAGATCTATTTGCATGCACTGCTTTCATTATATGCTAATAGATCTCATACTTATTCATTGGGGAAATCCTGAAAACCCGACTAGATTGCGGCCCTCGAGGACCGATATTGGACACCCCTGATCTAGGAAGTAACAATGACTTTTTTATTGTGGCTTTTCGTGAGATTTGCCTTACTGACAAGGCATGTATTTTCATTCCCTTGTAGTCTGGCAGTTACCTTGTGATACAGTGTTATTGAAAATGAGTCCCAAATATTCTGGACACTGAATGGAATGTGGCAACATCTACAGAAGCCACTTGGGGAACAGCCTGAACCAGATTCCCTTTCCAGTAACACCAAAGGTGGTTTGGTCAGAGGGAAATATGGCTATTAACATAATTCAAGCATGTCACATTGCTAGATACATTGGTTTGTTTGTTTTGGGGTGGGGTTTTTTTTTTTTTTTTTTTTTAATCTTTGTGTTTTTGTGGAATGGTAGCATAGAATTCAAAGACCAGTATAACTCAGAAACTGGAGGGAAAAGCCCACATTTCACCAGGTTGCTACCACCACCTAAGCATAACACCTCTGTTCTTTTAAACTGGTTTCAAATGATGCATGGTTCTGTCCAGATTTTTTTGTTTGCCCTGAGAAGCTCCTATTAGGTGTAAAGCCCAGTGCACCCCAGTCAATTGGTTTACTTAGTGGAACTATGTGAGATCTTTTTAAGAACCACTGGGGAGGTATAAAACCCCTGCCCTCCCCCTTCCTTTTACCCAAATTAATCTATTCATTCCAGTATTTGTTTCATTTTTGGTGTCTATATTGCATTAACTGTGCATTGACCACTGGGCTAGACAGGTATGGGACAGAGTTCTAAAGATCCATCTTCTAAAGACCTTAAGATGAAAGCACTGGTAGTGGCCTTCAGTGCGAACCAATCAAAGAAACAAGAGGTGGTTGTTTTAAATTAAGTTTCTCTTGGTAACATTGAAGATACAGAACCATGCCTTGGAGTGAGATACAAAGCAGTCAGACTTCCATTAGCGTCTCCGTTCAAATGCCTGCCTGCCTGGTCCTTCTGTGTTAAGGCACTTAAAATTATTATTCATAAGGTGAGAATGGACTGAAACTGGTCATAATGGAGAACAGCACCAGGCTTGCCCAAAGGCTCAGTCTCGGTGTTTTATGAACATATTAAAATCTGACCCACAGCGTGCTACTTTCTGCCCAATCTGTACTTGTAAAACATCAGGGCAACCCATGGCATCCCAGTCTGGAAGGAGAAGACTAAAAGACAGAAAAGGCAACCTTTATTCACAATTAAGATCCGACATGTATGTGTTTCGGCCGTGAGACCTGCCTCAGGGGGTCTTATTCACAAAGTAGAACACTGTATCACAACAGACTTCTTATAATCAAAATGTACAAACCAATAGATAAAACAAATGATCGAGATCACTCATGAGAGCTTGGCCCTTAGTAGAGTGATGTGTAGATCACGTACAACTGCTAAACAGAAAGTTCTACACGATCTACACATCACTCTACTAAGCAGTCAAGCTCCCATGAGTGATCTCGATCATCTATTTTGTTCTATCTGACTATTGGTTTGTACATTTTGATTATAAGAAGTTTGTTGTGATAGTGTTCCACATTGTGAGTTAGACCCCTGAGGCAGGCCTCACGGCCGAAACATGAACATGTCAGGTCTTAATTGTGACTAAAGACATTTTCTGTCTTTCGTTGTCTACCGTGGAGAGTTAGAATCTCCTGTTTGGGTGTACAGGAGAAGACTACTCATACTGTCAACGCTTTTGAGTTAGGGCATCACAAGAGCCATGACTCTTGGGACCGGAAACCCTTTCTGTCAAAAGATGTTTACAAGTATGGCATGATTTAGCATTCTGTTCAATATCGTATGCATACTTAAAAGCAACCCAGTTGCATTTTCAATAGGGCTTTAATGTCCAGTAGATTACGGGTAGTCAGTTGACAGAGGTCTGGTTTACAAGAACTTAAGTAAGGACCCTTTGTATGAAGCATTTCCCCATGGACACAAAACAGGGGAAAACTTACATTACAGCTGGTCCTGAAGAAATCATTGTGCTTTTTGTAAGTTCATAACATAATTTAATGTATGTGTAGTTTAAAACAAAAAGAGTTTGAAAAATATATATTCTAAAGGCCACTTTTTTTTTTTTTTTTTGCAAATCTGTGTATGTATACACATGTCCATACAATGTAGGATTAATTGGATTATTTTTAAGGCACTTGTTTACTCTTTAGCTTTACAATATTGCCAAAAAAAAGATCCTTGCTGGTTTGTCATAATTCACCCAAATTGCACCCAGGCTTTGTAAATGATGATGCAAAAATAAATAAAACGGTTGGCGAGGTTCATGGTTCTGTATCTGCAGTGTTCTGTTTTCCAGCAACCCTCTGGTTGGAGTGGGATCATTGTAACTGGTTATTTCACTTTGTTTACTGTACAATGCTGTTAACTTAATGGATTTCAAGAACCTCATTGACTACAGAAACAGGACAGGTCTCCTGGCTAGCTCCTTCCTAAAGTAGGAATGTTTTTTGTTCTGAATTAGTAGAAGTAATACAAATGGGTTGAATAATCTTACTGAATTACTGGGATGTTAAACCCCAAGGCAATTTTCAGCACTGTTTACATATCTCCTCATAAGTTCTGAATGTTAACTATCATAAAAAGACTTACTATCAAACGGTCTTTTACCTGCATTTGTTCCTTAATAACAATATTAAAGGTTATTATTTTATTGGCGGGGAAAAGTGGGAAGGAACCAACTGAAATGATACTGCATGGAAAAAAACTAAAACACACTTTGCTTCATTTTGCCCACTCCCTCTAGTCTAGTAGAGAAATTTTTCTGTTTCTTAGCCAGTGAGGTTTGGGGAAGGGGAGGGTGGGAGAGGATTGACCAGAGTTTGTCTACCTCTGGAGAAAAAAAAAAAAAAAAACCACAAAAAAAAAACTCTAAGAAACTGACGCATTGCTAATAAAAAATTGAAAAAAAAATTTAAAAAATCACTTTTCCAAGTTTTTCTTGTTAGAAAAATAATTGTTAAAAAATTAAAAAAAAGCAGTAATAATATGGCCAATTTGTTACATACAAAAATGATTTGCTGAGTAAATTATTCATAAAGAAATTCCTGTGTTTATATTAAAATGAAATCAGTAGATGATAAAAATTAAAACTGTTTTTGTATATTCTGTTGTAAGAATTTATTCCTGTTACTGCAATTATACTCTGGATTCTTTACATTATGAGATAAAAAGAAGAAACTTTGTCTATTTTGAATGGCTGAAGCTAAGGCGATTTTACTTTCTCTACTCTGCTTTTTTCTAGTAGTTAAAGTACTACAAGACTTAAGTGAAATAAAAGAGTTCTGTATGCACTTGTCTGCTGTGAGTTTTCTTAGTCTGCCTGCCTCTTTGACTTAAGTAAAGGATGTTCCACACATAGAAGACAGCATTTCACAAAAAGAACATAAGAATAGCCTTACTGGGTCAGACCATTGGTTCATCAAGCCCAGTGGCCCGTTCTCACGGTAGCCAATCCAGAGTAGCAACATTCCAAAATCCCAAAGATTCTAGAACCCCAAAGAGTATTGAGATTCCAGGCAGAATCTAATAGAAGAGCAAGTTTCCGGAACCCCAAAGAGTAGCAACATTCCAGAAACAAAAGATTCTAGAACCCCAAAGAGTATCGAGATTCCAGGCAGAATCTCAAAGAATAGCAAGATTCCGGAACCCCAAAGAGTAGCAACATTCCATGCTACTGATCCAAGACAAGCAGTGGCTTCCCCCATTCCAAACACAATACAAATTACCCCTCCCTGGACACAAATTAAGGCATCTGTTCAACACTGGGTGTGCTTAGCACCCACTGCACCTTCAGAACTGGCTTTTTGTGCCCTCATGAGAAAGCACACCTTGTATTTTTCAGTAACTATAGGTTCTAGGTCTAGCATGGCCATTTCATTGCTGGCAAGCACTTACCTTGCTAAAGCTGCCGTTCCATCGGATAAATGTGGTAAAAGAGGGGGCACATTGAAGAAGGCTTACCCTCCTACTGGTGCTCAAATCCCAATTGGACAGGTGAAAGAAGGTTTCCAGGACAGGGCC
Organism: Geotrypetes seraphini; assembly: GCF_902459505.1. Classification (NCBI taxonomy): domain Eukaryota; kingdom Metazoa; phylum Chordata; class Amphibia; order Gymnophiona; family Dermophiidae; genus Geotrypetes; species Geotrypetes seraphini. Next base: position 70,629,003 of record NC_047097.1, on the reverse strand, counting down.
CAATGTCCCCCCCCCCCCAACTGGTGAGGAGTGGCATTGTCCTCCCTTCAATAGGCTGATGAAAAGCCGCAATTGCACTGAGATGGACTCGTATGGATGTAGACTTGAGGCCAGAATCAGATAAGTGCAAAAGATAGTCCAAGACGGAAGATAAGGAGGAATGTTGAGGCTCCTTATGATGAGTAAAACACCATGTAGAAAATCTAGTCCATTTTTGGTGATAGCATTGTCTAGTTGTAGGCTTTCTAGAAGCTTCTAAAACGTCTCTGACAGATTGAGAAAACTGAAGAGGAGTTATGTTGAGAGGTATCAAGCTGTCAGATGTAGAGACTGCAGGTTGGGATGAAACAGAGATCTGTGACTGTGTAAGCAGAGAAGGAAAAACTGGTAGAAGGTTCAGAGAAGGCATAAAGTAACGAAGTTAAACGCAGAGAGTCAAAGATGGACTTCTCGGCTCCGTGGAAAACTGAGAACTGAGGAGACGCGCCCTGCGCTGGGTGGAAAGGCACTCGTGCATGCGCGGTGTGGTCGACTCGAAACTTTGAGTTTCTTCAAGCAAGTCTGTTTGTGAGCTTCCGCATCTGGGCTCCTCTGATGACGTCACCCACATGTGAGAATAGGCTGCCTGCTTGTCCTGGGATAAACTATAAATCAAGTCCCAGATTTCATCTAACAGAAGAGGTATTTCTTCAACATGTTCTTAAAACTACTCAAACATATTTGCTGTCGTAAATATCCCGGGAGCTTATTCCACTCTCAAGGACCCACACACGAAAATATACTAGCTCTAGACGCAGCAAGCCGCAGCCGTTTCACTGTCGGAATATGTAGGTCATCGTGAGTCACTGAGCGCAACATGCGCTGTGGTTTGTATGGCAGAATGGTGCCTTATTATGTATACAAAGATGCACCATGACCAATAATTTATCCCTAGAACATCTTCCAGCTCTCTCTTCCCTCTCAACGTCTCCACCTGCCCTATCACAGCCTTTGGAGAGTGCTTGCGTTGTACCAAGTGTTACAGATGCATTCCAAGTTCCTTAAAATCCATACCTGTTACCACCACAATATTGGATTCTGAATCCATTAACTCTCGAAGGATGTGCTATCTGAGATTCTTGCAGGTCTACACAAACACCTGTCACACCAACCACAAGCCAAGGTAGATGTGCTGAACTCTAGGGTAGAAGCAACAGATCTGAATCAGGAGAATGTCACATGCGTGAGCTAGGAAAGATGATACTAAAGCCACAAAAAGATCCTTTTACTAAACTGCAGTTGAAAGTACCTGGTTTCTTCCCACATAAGAATTGCCATACTGGGACAGACCAATGGTCCATCTAACCCAGTGTCCCGTATTCACAAGGACTTGGCAAAAACCCAAACAGTAGCAACATTCCATACAGAAACCTAAAGAGAAGCAAGATTCCATGCTGCTGATCCAGGGCAAGCAGTGGCTGCCCCCATGCCTGTCCCAATAGCAGACTATGGACTTTTCCTCCAGGAACTTGTCCAAACCTTTTTTTAAACCCGTCTACATTAACCACTGTACCCACATCTGCTGACAATGAGTTCCAGAGCTTAACAGCAGAAGTAAAATGGACAATTTTCCATTTTCCCAATGAATGCCCATTAGCTTGAGAGGCCACTCCCTGCCCTCTCCTCTGTCTCCCCCCACCTCTCCACAAGCTCCTTCCCCGCCCCCTCCTGCCGCTTCCCTTCCTGGCACAAGCAGCAACCCCCAAGTGTCAGCATCGGATCTTCCTCTAACATCACTTCTTAGGTGCAGGTCCACGAAGTGACATCAGAGAAAGAGTCGATGGTGGCTCAACAGCAGGTTGGGGGTTGATGCTCACACCAGGAATGTTACAGAGGTACGGGGGAAGGGGTGTGGCGCTGGTGGGGTGGAGAGTTGGATGGGTGCCTGCACCCGCACCAAGACAGCGCCTGGGGTGGACCGTCCTCCCTGCCCACCTTACTATGCCACGTCTACAAAGGATTACTGGTTTGATTCCAAAGAAGTAAAACAAGAAAAGAGAGAATAAAGAAAAGCGAGTAAAGTCCTGATTCTATGAGTGGCACCTACACGACGGGCACCAGCCGCGTGCCAATCACCAACAAGCGTATCTTCCAGAACTGCAGCTCCCAAGGACCCTAGGTGCTGGGTTTTACAGGCCTACAGTTCCAGCACCCAGGCTCCTTCTGAATCACGGCCAGCGGCGCATAATGTTGCCAAACCATGCCCACTTCCAGGCTTTGCTATCACTATGTATGCCAGGAATCTAGGTGCCAGTCCCAGAGGTTATGTAGTAGCGGCTATTTTTTTTTTTTAAATGAGGGTTTAATTGGGTTTTAATGGTGTGACCAATTATCACACCATTTAAGTCCAATTAAACCCATTAAGTTAGGCAGCAGCGCCTAGAGTTTGGGGCCCAAAATTGGGGGTATTGGCTTATATTTCAGCCTTACTACTATCATTTCTAAGGTGCTGATAGACTTATGTACATTACACATGTAAGAGAGAATCCCTGCTCAATAGCACTTATAATCTAATTAAAACAGCCAAAAGGACAAATAAGGGTTACCAGACGTCCGGGAAAACCCAGATATGTCCTCTTTTTAGAGGACTGTCTCGGTTCTGGGACCGACTTTCCAAAACTCCGCAGTTTGTCTGGGTTTTGGAAAGCCACGACGAGCTCCGGCCACCTCTGTTCTGATTTGTTCGGTGAGGGGAGAGAGAATTCAATGCTAGAAAGAACTCAAAATGGCTGACGCGCGTTCCTACAGTAACCTCACGAGACTGCTGCGAGTTCAGTTTATATACGAGTCAATCTTTTTTTCATCCTTTTTTGGGGGAAATAGGTTACTTCGGTTTATATTCGAATGAGTTTATATTTGAGTATATAAGGTAAGTGTACCTGGAGAAATCTGCTAAACCTCTCCTTCCCTCCCTCATTTACAGGCTATAAGAGACTCATCTTGAAAGCGAGTTATGTAATTTATCTTCGTTGCTATTACTGCATTTTGTAAATATTTTCCCATCTATTATAACCCCTTATGCAATGCTTTGTTAACACCTGGAAAAATTGTCTTGGCAGTATAGTTATCTGAACTTGAGTCTCGCTGTTCTGATTTGTGCGGTGAGGAGAGAGAATTCAATGCTAGAAAGAACTTCTCGTCAGATTAATGGGGGGGGGGAGGGATGGCAGGAATCAGGGTCTTCATTTCTTCCGTTGCAGCCTATGGCGAGAGAAAGGAGGAATGAGACCCATCCTTGCAGCTGTTCATCATTCACTCAGCACTGCCATAAATAAGCAAGTTTAGAGCAGCTGCGGTCCAAGATGCCAGGCCAACAATTGGATCCTTCTCCATGTTTTTATGTTTAAAATAAATATATATAATAAATCTTTCTCGTCTTACAGCTAAGAGAAAAGTCCTTCCTGATTTGTCACATTCTACATAACATAAACCCCCTAATTCTATAAAAAGTGTTAAAAATTGCATATGCAGTTGATCAACAAGCAATTATGGCATTAATTTAAATCAGTTAAGTGTTATGCACATAAATTTAGGCATGAGTCAAAAAAAGGGGCAGCGAAATGGGTGGGGAATAGGCAGATTAGTGCATCCCTTTAAATTACACGTGTAATTACAGAATTAGGGCTCCTGTGCCTACATTTAGTCACGTTTCCTGGGCAAAAGCGCGGTTCTATAAACTGCACCTAACTTTAAGCATGGCTTACAGAAAAGCGCCTGTCGTTTCTCTGTAGTAGCACCAAAATCTGACCTTTCTTCTCTGAGCACGCTACCAAACCCCTTATCACTTCTCACCTAAACTACTGCCACTTGCTTCTCACAGGTCTTCCAAAAACCATCTCACCCCCTTCAGTCCCTTCAAAATTCTGCTGTGCGCCTTATATTCCACCAGTCGCTATCGTTACATCATCCCCTCTCCTCAAGTCACTTCACTGGCTTCCTGTCCATGTCCACCTATAGTTCAAACTCCTCCTATTGACGTACAAGGGCATTCATAATAATAAAAATAACTTTATTTTTTTATACCGCCAACACCCAAAAAGTTCTAGGCAGTTCACAGAATAAGTAGGACTGGACATTCCAGTGATGATACAAAGGCCACAGAAAAGCAGTACAATACTTCTTTTTAAATTTATATTCTAACACTTTAACCAAGAAATAACCTTCTTGTATGGAAAATTGAGTGAGATATTCAATTCACACAAAAGGAAATTAAAATTGAATTAGAGGAAAAATTATTCACTTAATCAATATTAAAATCCCAAATTAAAGAGATCCAAAATTCTAATGAGTGAATATCAATAAAAGAAAAAAAAAAGAAATCACATCCTGATACAAAAAAGCACCCATGCCTGAGAAACTCCCTCCTCTATTTCACTGGTTATCACTGTGTCAAAAAATATCTGTAATATCACCAGAAGATAAAGTCTTAAATTTTAGAATCAGCAACAGAGAATGACATGGGGACAAACTTATTCCCGTCCCCGCAGGAACTTAATTTCCCTGTTCAGTCCCCACGAGTTTTGTCGCTGTCTCTGCCCCATTCCTATAAGCTCTGCCTTAACTGCACAAGCCTCGGACACTTATGATTTTAAAACGTTTGAGGCTTGTGCAGATGAAGACAGAGCTTGCAGGAATGGGGCAGGGACAGGAAACCAACTCAATGGGAACATGAGTTCCTGCAGGGACGGGGGAAAATTTGTCCCCGTGTCATTCTCAAATCAAATCCAAGCATTACTGGCTGCAAATACAAAACCTTTCTGGATAGAACTTTTATGTACCAAACAAACAAACAACACTGGTTAGACAACTACATTAATGGAGCAAGACTGACCTATGAAGCCTTTAGAAAAGCCATAAAAACTGCCTTATTCGACAGAAATATCACCTAAAAAGTATCTACACAAACCTCTAAATCAATTTCTAATATTTCAAACATGTCCACTCCTGCGTATAAGACAATAATTTATTCTGCATGCTGTATTTCTCTTAACTCTGCATCTTGTAACTCGCTGACTGTCCAGCCCTCTTCAAAGTAAACGCCTAGAAGTCTCATGACTATCTATATAATAAAACCGTAGGCGGCGCATGCGCAGTCTAATCCGCGTGCTTCCGTGATCCGTATGTCCGTGGCCGGCAAGAGTGCACATGCAAACTTACAACAGCTCGCACTCACGGTCTGGCTGGCTCTTTAAAGTTTTTTTCGGTGCCGGCTCATCTGCTCCGCCTTCCTCTTCCTGCCAGTCTCAGCCGGACTCAATCCTCCCCCCCTGGCAGCCCTGAACCTGTCCCTTCGTTCCCCGCCCGACGGGCCGGTGAGTGCTGCGCCAGGGGCAATGCAGGTGGAGACTATCGGCGGCGGAGCCGGGGGGAAGGGGGGGTGGGAGGCACGCGAAGCTGCAAGTCGCCGACTCCACCCCCCCCCCTCTCTCGAACCGCACAAGGACTGCCGTTGACTAAATTTGCCCCACCGTTCCTTCCCTTCCTCCATCAGGTACAGTTCAGCTACGCCTATGTTAAAAGCAGCTGCTTTGAAATTGGCACGGCGCCTCATGGTCCTGCCGCCGCTCACGAATTCCCCCCCTCCCCCCCCCATCCTCCTGCAACAGCCGCTACCGCTCCTGTTCAAAGCGGCCTGCTGAGGTTCGCGGCCGCTGTAACGAACCTCGCAGACCGCTCTCCACATGGTAGCACGTTCCCTCTGACGCAATCGCGTCAGAGGGAACATGCTACCGAGTTGGAGAGCGGCCTGCGAGGTTCGTTACAGCGGCCGCGAACCTCAGCAGGCCGCTTTGAACAGGAGCGGTTGCGGGAGGGGGGGGGAGTTTTAACAGGAGGAGTCGCCGAAAAAAACCTTCAGCCGCAGCAGGCCAGCACACGGGAAGGGAAGGGGGAGGGGCCGAACGGAGCAGGGCAGCTCAAGGTAAGAAGGGAATGGGGGGTGGGGGAAAATGTTTCTACTACTCAGCAGGGACCTGGAGGGGAAGGGAAAACCGCTGCTGCTTCTGCAAAGGAAAGTGGTGGTAGGGGAGAGAAGGGAATGGGGGGTGGGTGGGGGAAAATGCTGCTACTACTTCTCATAGATCTGGAGGGGAAGGGAAATATCACAGCTGCTTCTGCAAAATAAAGTGGGGGGGAGAGAAGGGAATGGGGGGTGGGGGAAAATGCTGCTACTGCTTCAGCAAGGACCTGGAGGGAAAGAGAAATACCGCTGCTGCTTCTGCAAAGGAAAGTGGGGGGGGGGAGAGAAGGGAATGGGGGGTGGGTGGGGGGAAATGCTGCTACTACTTCACAGGGATCTGGAGGGGAAGGGAAATAGCACTGCTGCTTCTGCAAAGGAAAGTGGGGGGGGGAGGAGACACAGAAAGAAATACAGACAGACAAAGGAGGCTAGGGAGAGAGACAGACAGAAATAAAGACAGACAGGGGACCAGAGAGACACAGAAATAAAGACAGACAGGCAAAGGGTGCCAGGGAGAGAGAGAAAAAAATTGCAGGAGGGAGAAAGACAGAAAGAAAGGAAGAAAGAAACAGGAGCAGGGAGAGAGACATAAAGAAAGAAAGACAGACAGCCATATATTCTAGCACCCGTTAATGTAACGGGCTTAAACACTAGTGGCAGTATAGAAGAATAAAGTTATTATTATTACCTTTCCTATTACTAGAGAAACTCAACTTTTTTGACTAACATGGTTCTCTATAAGTCTCTTTTCTCAATCTGGCTGTGGTGAGGAGGGAACTCATTTCTTCACCTCTGCAAACACGTTTCCCCATAGTGGCACAGAGTGGAAATCATAGAGCAACTGTGCTCAGCACTCCCCTGGAATAGGAGTGAGGGGAGGAGGGACAATCAAAGCTCCAGCATCCAGGTTTTACGCTCTTAATTCAGACGGGTCTCAAACCTGTCCTAGTGACCGCAGGCAAGTCAACAAGAAAAGGCAAGGGGGGATGTCTTTACAACCAATAAAATCTTTATTCGAAATAAACGAGTCCCAACAATGATCCCTGTTTCGGTGTATCAAAAGACGCCTTCTTCAGAGGACACTGCATTTTACACAGCTGAGGCCCTGCAAATGGGTCACCCGTTGCTGTTTTTTCTACGTTGACTTGTCTTTACTGCAAGGCGAGGGGCTCTTCTGTTTGTCTACTAGTGACCTCAGCGCTAGCTGAGTTTTCAGGTTATCCACAATGAATATGCATGAGATAAATTTATATACAGTACATTGCTTCCATATATGTGTAACCCTGGTCTTACTCACACTCTTTTGGGCACCAGCTAGCTCTTCGGGTCAGGCACCCGTGACCAAGGATTACAAAACAAAATTCAGGTATTTGAGCTAGGCGCAGGCAAAAATCCGCTATTGCAGTTTAGTAAAGGTGAAAGGTCACTTGGACACACAAAGTCAGAGGCGTGAAGAAAGTACAATAGGTTTATTTACAGCATGCTGGACTCTAGTGCAGTGAACAGCCTGATTACTACTGTTAGAATCAGGAAATGCAAGGACTTTTATGCCCTTTTCACTAAACATATGCAAACTAATACATGCAAAAACTACAACTTCTCATTTGTTACTTCTATAACTTTTCTACAATTATTATTGGTCCTAAGCCAGCACTTATGATAGGTTCAGGGCTACAACTTATAGTCCTATAGGCAACTAGCTCATTTCTCTGCTTATCTAAATCTTACAGTTCTAAATGTTACATGTTCAGGAGGACAGGGTACATCATGGCTCAAACTCATCTATTTAGCTTACAATGAGGTCAGTAGATTATACACTGTTTTCAGCTATGTAGGCCAGAGCAATATTTTAAACAACAGTTAACCATTTCATGACCCTACAAAGGGACACATTTTGATCACTAAATTGAAAATAAAATCATTTTTCCTACTTTTGGTGCCTGGTGATTTGCACTTCCTTCTGACTCTGCATCCAATATTTCTTTCTTTCTGCCTCCTGCATGCTTCCTGTCCTTCAGACCTCATTCCATTCCCCAACCCAAATCTCTCTCTGTTCCTCCATGAGTCCACCTTTTTCTTCCCCTCCCCCTGCCACACTCCATTCCCTCAACCAGCTTTTTCTTTCTCTCTGACAGCCTTGACTTTAACTCCATCAATTTGATAAACTCTCTCTTGGCTCCAATCCTTGCCATCTTTTTGCCTCAAATTGCTTCCAGCTCTAACTTCCCCGTTCACTTTTCTCTCCCTGCTTCCCAGGCGCCTAACGGCCTGGCTGGGCCCCGAACTTCCTCTCTGACGTCAGAATTGACGTCGGGTGGAAGGCTTGTGGGCGGTGGCGTGCAATCGCTGCACGCGCCTGGCCCTGCCTTGCGGCGGCTTCAACAGGGAGCGAACCGAGGCTCTGCGCTGAAACGCCCCGTTTTCACAAAGAGCGCTCTCTTTCTGAAAATGGGACATTTTGGTGTCCCGAAGCTGTGCTTGCGGACAACGGGACAGGCTACCTAAAGGCAGTGAGTGTAGGAAAAAGGCGGGAACTTTTTAGACTACGACTGGAGACGGGATACTGGCCTAGATGGACAGTCTGAAAGTCAGCAAAAGCACATTCTCTTCTCGTCAGCGCAATGGCAGCCTAACGACCATTTTAGGTTAGTAGCAGACGCGCGCGCACTGCACCAACCCTTCCTTCGCGACGACGCCCGCTTCTCTGCGCATGCGTGTTCTAGTACCGCGAGGAAACGGCAGAAGCGGAGACTACAGCTCCCGCAATGCGCTCTGCCCAGCGCTTCCGGCTCCTGGCTCGTTCCCCTCCCCCGGGTAGGCGGGGACCGAGCGGGTGGGGCGACCAATCACAGCCAGCCTTTCATCGGCAACCCGGGCTGGCTAATGGCGCGCGAATCGGCTGACAGAAGCTAATGGAAGGCGCGGGAGGGCGACGGCGCTCAGGTAGGCGAGGCCGGGGGGGATTGTCCGGGGTCGGGAAGTTGTGCTTTGGAGCTTAGAGGCGCAAGAAGGGCAGGGATTTCGGGTCTCCGGTTCTGAGGACTACATGTCCCATAATGCACCGGCCAGGTTGTCAGCTGTGCAGGACTGGTCTCGAATGTCCTCCTAACCGAGAAGAACCGCTTCTTCCCTCCTACCAGCTGGTGCCCCTTGAGAAGCTTCAAGTTAGAAAATGACACGGGGACAAATTTGTCCCCGTCCCTGCAGGAACTCAATTTCCCCATCCCGTCCCCGTGAGTTTTGTCCCTGTCCCTGTCCCATTCGTGTAAGCTCTGCCTTAACCACTTATGATTTTCAAGTGTTTGAGGCTTGTGCAGATGAGGACGGAGCAGAGACAGGAAAAGAACTCTCCAGGATGGGAAAATGAGTTCCTGCAGGGACGGGGAAAAATTTGGCCCCATGTCATTGTCTATTTGGGAGAATAGTATAGAAAATTGAATAAATAAATAGTGTGAAAAGTTTCAGCCTCTGATAACCAGAGCAGGTATTGTGACATCATAATGCCTCATTCCACCAATAAGAGCCAACCTCAGAAGTGATGTCACAATGGCTTCATTCTTCTATACTTGGCTCACTTTTACCACATTTTGATTTCTAGAGTGGTGCAGTGGAGAGAATTGCATGGGAACAAACTTTTCCCCGTCCCTGCAGGAACTCAATTTCCCCATCCTATCCCTGTGAGTTTTGTCCCTGTCCCTGTCCCTGCCCCATTCCTGTAAACTCTCTTTTAACAGCAGAAACCTCAAACACTTATGATTGTAAAGTGTTTGAGGCTTGTGCAGATGAGGACGGCAGGGATGGGGCAGGGACAGGAAAAGAACTCGCCGGGATGGGACGAGAAAATGAGTTCCCACAGGGAAGGGGAAAAATTTGTCCCCGTGTCATTCTCCACTCCAAGGGTCAGAAATTAATATTCTCAATAGTCATGATTCCCATATGCACTGCATCAGCACCGTGCCATTTGCTTCTTTCTCCATGAATTTCAGTGAAAAGGTCCACTCTTCAAGATAATAAGTAGAAATAAAAACATAAAGGAAAAAAACCTCCAATAACCCTTTTTCCTTTATGGTTTTTGTTTTATTTCTAAGTATTTCCATGACCTTAATAAGAATTAAAGGTCAAAGCAGCAGTTTGCCATCTCTACCTACACTTTGGTGCTTTGCAGGGTGTTTTTCTCAGGGAAGAATCTGTCAATCTTTTATAACTCAGATACAAGTTCTCGTTTTCCAGCAGATCTCAAAAGCCCTCCTTAGCGTCTCAGTTTCCTTAAGACTCTGATTCTGTACATTGTAATACAGTATCTCCCATAATTTAGTTTCCATAGCCTTTTTCCCGTAGCTTCTTTCCAAAACCTCTCTAAAATCCATCTTGCTTCTTCCTTTCTGTAATACATTCCACTTCCCTCAAACTATGTAATGGTAGTCAGGTTTATGGGGTTCTTTCCAGAGACTTGGCCTGTGAGTTTGTCTAGCATCTTCAGCATCCAGAATTTTTGAATATTGGAGCATTCTCATCACTGGTGATACCAGCTACCTACCTGCTCATAGCCCATTCAAGAGTCCTGACCCCCTTTGATGCAATTGTTTAATCTTTAAAGGAATAGTGTAATTTTCTTTCAGCTGACTTAAATCTCTTTCGTACCCTTAATATATGTTTCTTTGGAGGTGGGTCTATGAAAAAGGAATGCACAGAGCCTTTGACAATGCCCTTCAGCCTCCCTAGACAATACGATGAAACCTTCCACCCAATGTGTGACGGCGGCCAAAAAAGCAAACAGGATGCTAGGAATTATTAAAAAAGGGATGGTTAACAAAACTAAGAATGTTATAATGCCCCCGTATCACTCCATGGTGCAACCTCATCTGGAATATTGCATTCAATTTTGGTCTCCTTATCTCAAGAAAGATATAGTGGCACTAGAAAAGGTTCAAAGAAGAGCGACCAAGATAGTAAAGGGGATTGAACTCTTCTCTTATGAAGAAAGACTAAAAAGGTTAGGGCTCTTCAGCTTGGAAAATTTTCAGCTGAGGGGAGATAGGATTGAAGTCTACAAAATCCTGAGTGGAGTAGAACGGGTATAAGTGGATCGATTTTTCACTCTGTCAAAAATTACAAAGATCAGGGAATAGTTAAGCTCTGGAACGTGTTGCCAGAGGAAGTGGTAAGAGTGGATAGCGTAGCTAGTTTTAAGACAGGTTTGGACAAATTCCTGGAGGAAAAGTCCATAGTATGTTATTGAGAAAGACATGGGGGAAGCCACTGCTTGCCCTGGATCGGTAGCATGGAATATTGCTACTCCTTGGGTTTTGGCCAGGTACTAGTGACCTGGATTGGCCACCGTGAGAAGGGGCTACTGAGCTTGATGGACCTTTGGTCTGACCCAGTCAGACTATTCTTATGTTATTATGTTAAATCAATCCAGCCTGATCTCTTTTGTGTACATTATCCCTCAGCTGCCTATAATAAAGCAGCTTATTTTTTGAGCAAGGACTTTTTCTTCTATGTTTTGATGTACAGCACAATTGAAATCGGAACAAAAATCCTGCTTCACCTCCATCAAATTGTCACCCACCCTGGAGCAAGTAAAGCCAAACCAGATATACTGATATCGATATCTCTGGTTTGATGTACAGGACTGCATATGTCTTGTAGCACTATAGAAATGATAAGCAATCCCTGATTCTAGCCATGGAAATCCCATAATGCATCAGGATAGGGTTTTGTCAGAAATCCAGGGTTGGCCTAAAATCTCCTTGGAACTGGGTAACTGGCAGCTCTGAATTGTGCACCCAGTAGTCCTGGCACTTCTTGCTGAGTGTTTCTGCCAACTGGCCATGGCTTACTGGGAGCGTCCACCACTTGGCTCTGATACTCATCTACCTGCTGGGAATCCGTCAACCAGCTCATGCATTCCTCAGCCTGCCGAGTGCATGAATCAACTGGCCTTGGCCCCCAGACCTCGTACGCTGAAAGGCAGCAAGTGCAGTTTGATCCAGTAGGGATACAGGCACCAAACAACTCCAGCACTCCTTCACCCAGAGGCAGCATGGCCTAACCAGACCTCTGCGCTCATCAATCCAGCTGAAAGTGTGTGCCAGCAAGCCTTGGCACAACCCCATCCCACCTTATTTGCCAATGTGTCATTATATCGCTATCTTGTGTGCCAGTGTGGATCAGTAGTTACAGTTTCTCCAGTTAAGACAGGCCTACTCAATCAAAAGTGCAACAGGGTGACATCAAGGCTGGCTCTGTACTGTTAGAGCTTTCATAGTAGCAGAATTCCCAAGTTATCCTAGATTTCTGACAGCCTAATCTTGGCATATCTGTTACATACATCGCTGAATTACGTATTTGCGTATAATCCAGGACTAAATCCCACCATGCGCTGGGATGGGGCTGCAAAACTAGGACTGGTGCAAAGAATCTCCCTTCTGAGACCAGCCAACTTGGCAGCTGTGTATTCTCCTTTTTGCTCGGAGTTAGAATTCCGAGTCAGACAGAAAATAGTGGCAATATGTTTGTGTAAGAGAGTGGCAGCCATTCTGTGGAATTTTAATCCTGTACTTTTATTTCTTAGGTAAAGGGATTGATATGATAAGAGGAACATCTTGTAAGATTAGAGTGATGGGAGGTGAAGCATGAGAAGAAAATAGTGGGCTCTCTAAAATCCTTGAGGCTAATGAGGGTTTTACCCACTGGTCAAGACTAGCATTCCTGTTTACAAGAAAGAAGATCAGCAAGGTAAGAAGAACCTAATCGTTCAAACCACTAGTTCTGTCGTTGGTGTTGAACCAACTGGACTATTGCAATATAGTATATTTGGCAGGTCCTCAAAAGAATCTATCTAGGCCGCACATAGTCCGGAATGCAGCGGTTCGCCTGATCTATGGATTGAAAAAGTTCGAACACGTGAGTCCTTACGATCGAGAAATGCACTGACTTCCTGTGGATGCTCGAATTAAATTGAAATTTGGTTGCCTTTGATACAAAGTCCTCTTCGGCATGGCGCCCACTGAATTATTTTCCATTACTCAATCCAAGCGTTCGCGCAGTTCACACAGCCTTTTTACTTTTCCATCTGTCAGAGGCTGTCGTTACACAAAATACCACCAATCTTTGGTTTCTTATCAGGAGATTCTCTGGGACAAGGAACTGAAACCTTTGTTATTGAGTTCCATGTCTTAGAATCATTTTCAAAACAACTGAAGACACATTTGTTCACAATCAGTTTTCTTTAGATTGTATTATTTGTTAAATTTTTGTAAACCACATCGAACTTATCAGTTATGCGGTATAGAAATGACTTGTGCTGTTCTAATCTTTCCATACGTTTTGGTTGAGGCTTTAAAGGAGGCAGTAAAAACCATCTAGAAATGGATAAGATTGTTAACGTGGCAAATGATTGGAGATAAAAACCCACATAGTCCATACAGTCTGCCCTTCAAGGTTGCCAGAGCTGTACCTGCTGCTCGGAAGAGCTTACAGCCCTCAATGCTACTACTATTTGTCTCTTATATCGTGCTAAAAGGCCTACGCAGCAATGTACATTTTGACATTTAATAGATGGTCCCTGCTCAGAAGAGCTTACAGTCTAACCTGGACAAGTTAAAAGTCTGAAGGTCATTTCATTTGGGTTTGATTCCATCCTCTTTCTCTATAGAAATAAAGATCTGGATAATATATTATGTGATTTATGAAATGTTGTAATTAGTATTCACTTTGTACATTGCCCGGAGCAGAGGAGAGGCGATGAAAAATAATTCTACAGTAGTAGCTAAGACGGCTTTTAGAAAGCTGCGCTGCCGAGCCGCCCATAGGAATAGAACAGGCGACGTTGCATTTAGCGTGTGTTGCTCGGCAGCGCAGCTTTTTAAAAGGACTGGCAAATGTTTATGGCCTGCTTGCTTTGATAGGGCAGATCTTCCTTGATGCCCCTTCCTTCCTGTTCCCTGGCTGCTCTGGAAGTCTATGCTGTTCAATGCTGCCTTCTCTGAATATTGAACATAAGAATTGCTGCTGCTGGGTCAGACCAGTGGTCCATTGTGCTCAGCAGTCCCTGCCCTGAGTCTAGCCTTACCTGCGTACGTTCTGGTTCAGCAGGAACTTGTCTAACTTTGTCTTGAATTCCTGGAGGGTGTTTTCCCCTATAACAGCCTCCGGAAGAGCGTTCCAGATTTCCACCATTCTCTGGGTGAAGAAGAACTTCCTTACGTTTGTACGGAATCTGTCCCCTTTTAGCTTTAGAGAGTGCCCTCTCGTTCTCCCTACCTTGGAGAGGGTGAACAACCTGATGCCTGCTGGTCAATATTCAAAGCAGTTTAACTGGCCAGAAATAGCCATTGACTGATTAAATTGCTTGTTTGGGACTATCCATGAATTTTCAGCAGCACTAAACAAGTTATCGCCGCTGAAACTTAGGGGTTAGCACCTAAGTGAAAACCAACTGCAGTATTTTGGGAGCATTCCAGGGGCAGAGTTGGCCCCTGGCTAGTTAAGTGCTGATATTCAGCTTTGTGTAGCCGAAACCCAGACTGAGTCGGGTCACTTTGGTATGGTTTAATAAAAGACTTTTCTTCCATCCATCATCTTCGATTCTTAGTACTCCTGATTCGCACGGATTGAAGTACGTTTTGATGTTCCTTTAAAATACATAAGTCAGAGGCAACAGATCATGTTTTCTGAACTGAACAACGACATTGATCTTTGTAGCTTCCAAATCTGTGAGACCCCCTGTTTGAAAAAAAATGGACCAAAGCAAAGCTTTCTGCCTCATTACCAGGCGACACCATGTATATGAAGCTGCGATTCCCCTGCAGTGCCAGGTTTGGACATGTGTAATAATGCTCACATCCTTTAAATAAACAGACTGGGGGAAAGCGATTGTTTCACGGCCAGATATATCAATAAGGTAATTAAGATATACCTGAACCATTGATATGCCATCCTGGCAAGCCACAGCTGCTACGTGATGAGCCTAAAGTGGCTGCACTCGGGGTGGAAGGTCAGTCACAGACTAGCGCCCTAATGGCAACGAGATTTATCAAAGGACAGTGGGTGTGGATTAAGTTCATCTATCAAATGCCTGGCAATTACCAGTCTGAGAAGTAGAATGAAACGCAGGGTTACACCGACGTAAACAGGCATTAGTCACTGCTAAATTAAAGGTCATGAAACAAGGAGGCCCTGCAGCACACGCATGACACGGCAGTTGACGGAAGAATCTAAGTGCACACGCCTACTACGAGGGGTGCTGAAAATTTCTCAGCCCAACCACTGTAGCTGAAAAGAGTGTTATTTTATTTTGCAAAGTGCCAATTTGCAGACTCGTAATGCTATGTTTTGGCATTGTTTCAGATCATTGATTAAACCATGTAAACAAGAAGTGTGGAATTTTCGAGCTGTCACGAAGTTCCTATTCCTGCAGAAGAACACTCCAGAGGAAATCCATGAATGTATGATTCAAACATTAAGTGACAAATGCCCATCCTACTCCAAGTTTCAAGTTTGATATACCACCTTATCATTTATTTCAAGGTGGTTATACATTTTAAAATAGGGTAAAAACAGATAATACAATTTAACATAACTTTAACAAAATAAACATATACGATTAGACAAAACAATAACATACATGATTGGACAAACGGGTACGAGTGGAAAAAAAGGGAGAACAATGATTAAAGAAAAGTAAGATATAAAGGTATAAACAGAAGGGTGGGGTTAAAAACAAGTAAGTCCAATAGAAGCGGACTCAAAATTTTAAATCCTTAAAAGGACATTTATACTTGAAAGGCATCTTTGAAAAGGAATGTCTTAAGAAAAGATTTAAATAGTGCATTTGATGCCGAGTTCCAGAGGCAACTACTGAAAAGATAGAGTTTCTTCTAGTATTAATATGGTTCAGGGATGGGATTGCTAATAAATTTTGCTCCGAGGAACGAAGAAAACGCGATGTAGCGTACGGTATCAAAACTTTATTAATGAATTCTGGCTGTCCAGTGTTTCTTGGTTTAAAAGTCAATAATATAGTTTTATAAATGACACGGTGATGAATGGGAAGCCAATGGGCTTTTATCAGAAGAGGAGTTACATGGTCAAATATTTTGGCCTTGTAGAGATGACTTTTACTGCTGTGTTCTGGATGTGCAAACTTTCAGCGCAGAGATTTTGAGACCGAAGGTGCAGCAAGGTCTGGGAGGCTTCAAATGGTGACAACCACCTGACTTGATTTTGGCAGATCGGCAAATATCGGCTAAAACAATTGCTGAGACACTACAGATATCTGAGGAACGTGTTGGGCGCATAATCCACAAGCAGCTGGGTCTGCAGAAGCTGTCAGCCAAGTGGGTGCCCAAATGTTTGAATGCTGACGAGAAGCGACATGGGGTGGACACTTCCAAGTTGATTTTGCAGCATTTTCAGCAAGCTGGTGCCAACCTTTTGGAATGACTAGTTACTGTTGATGAAACATGGTTATACCAGGAGACAGAAAAATAATGGCGGCACCCAGGTTCTTCAAGGCCAGGGAAATTCAAGTCCCAAAAGTCAGGTCACAGTGTTTTGGGATTAGGAAGGTGTTGTAATGACTGACTATCTTCTAAGGGGCCAAACAATTAATGCAGAATACTATTGTAACTCGTTGTGCCAATTAAAGGAGGCATTGGAAAAAAAAAAGGAGAGGGAAGCTGCAGAAAAGAGTCTCTTTTTGCAAGACAATGCACCTGCTCATAAGGCTGGTAAAATGATGGATGCTTTGACACAGTTGGGGTTTCAGTGCATAGACCATCCACCCTACTCACCAGATCTTGCTCCATCTGACTATTTTCTGTTTCTGAGCCTTAAAAAGAGTTTGAAAGGGCGACAATTTTGGAGTGAATCGGAGGTGATAGCAGCATTGGAGCAGTAGTTCAGTGACCAGACATCAGTGTATTGTTTGGAAGAATACAGAAACTTCAAATATGATGTGCCAAGTGTGTTGAACTTAGGGGCGAATATGTGGAAAAACTTGTACGTTCCATGGTATCACGTCATTCCCATCTTTTTAGCAGCCCCTGGTACATTCCCAAACTCATCAGCATCATCATGGGAGATCAGGGGGTGTTGGCGTTTGGGGGAGTGTTGTGGGTTCGGGGACGGCTGGCAGCAGGAAACGTCCTCTGCTGCAGCTGCTCAGCTGATCGCGGCAGGAGTATTTTCCCTCTGATCAGCTGAGCTGTCAGGACTCTCCTAAACCGCGGTTTCGGGGACTCCTGCTGGCTCAGCTGATTGGGGATTCCCTGATGGTAAAGGATCACTAGATAAGGATAGGCGGCTCAGCTGCCTATCCTTATGATCAGGCTAAGGCGCGATTGTCTAACTGGCACCCGTGACATGGGGGCCAGTTAGAGAATCAAGGGGTTAGGCATCTGTTAGGGCAGATGCGATTCTGCATAGGATGTCGGTACACGATTCTCGGCTGCTTCTTAGGCAGCCGCTGAGACTGGAATCAGGCCCTAATCGATTACTGCAATTACATCGCTGCAAGCTAAACCAATTGGCCTGTGATTAGCACATGAGCCCTAACCACTTAGGTGTCGGTAATTGCTCATGCACTGATGGCGGTGCGCATGGGAAATTGGGGTCATTTTACCGCCACACTAAAAGAGGCCTCAGCACACAGGAAAGACCCGTGCTGGCAGCTATTTAGCGCAGCTTAGTAAAAGGGTCCCTAAATTTTTTAAAATAGATCAGTGAAGGAAAGAAAATCATTGTTACACATTTGAGGCCCCTTTTACTAAAGGTCATTAAGCCCTAATGCACGCAGCGCCTAACGTTTAGGCCCTGGACCGCATGGTTGTCAATCAACCTCTAGGTGCTGCTTCTAGAATCATGCCTAGTGGCGCCTAAGTTTGCCACGCCTATTCTCCACCTCTAACCACACCTACTTTTCAGGCAGGTGTTGGAGGGCGCCTGACTTAAGCGTCGCTAGGCTTAGCGCGGAATTGTGTGCTGAACTTTTAATCGGTTAATTAAAAAAAAAAAAAAAAATTTCAATTAACTTCAATGGCGGTAGGAATCCAAACTCAGGAAAAAAAACCGCCGTTGAAACAACATTTGTAACTGAATTTCAAGGGACCTAAAATATTGGCACCAGAATCGCGCCTCCTTAGCGTGCTTCAGACCGCCTAATGCCACTGTGGGCGTGGCTAACACCGGAGGCAGCATTAGGCGGCCTAAAGTGCCTATGGAGGCCCGATTCATATCATAGGTAGGCGATGGAAATGTAGGCCAGGAAAACCCTGGCCTAAATTTCCAGTGCCTGCCTTTGCCAGAGGCTCGATTCTGTGCCCGGCACCGTTGCGTGATTGACACTCGATCGGCGGACACCGAGCTCAGTGCAGGTTACAGAATCCAGGCCTAGGTACATGTAATGCAGGCTAGGATTTTGAAAGTCTACATTATAGGCGCCTAACTGAGCACCGTTTATAGAATAACGTTCCTTGTCTTTGTGCCATATATAGAATCTAGTGCTGAGTCATTGATTGTAAAGATGGTGAGACTGTGGTTTTGCAATTGTGACATCGCTGAATTCTCCCAATATACATATGTGAACCCAACACTTCGGAGAAGAATTCTGAAAACAGAAAATTGTGGCGATACAGGGATTTTTTTTGCGTGCGATATCTTATTTTTATTTCCCTCCATACTTTGTGTACGGTACCACAGGTATGTGTGGTAGTGGGTAGCTGATTAATGACAGAGGTAATTAGTTGATTAGCAGAAGCAATAATTGCCCTGTCAGGCAGGAACTGAAATACAAAACAGGTCAAGAACAAAAGTGGCGTCTAGGAATCTACCCTCCCCCCTTTTACTAAACCACGATAGCGGTTATTAGCGCAGGGAGCTGCGCTGAATGCTCTATGAGCGTTGGGAGCAGCTCCCTGCGCTAATAACCGCTATCATGGTTTCGTAAAAGGGGGGAGGGAGTAAGTGCAGTATTAATTAAAGAGCTCTTGAAAGGTGTTACCTTTGATTTGGTCTCTGGAAGTGTGGAGTTTTAGTTGGAACATGTGGTGCTTGTCACTCTTTTATTGGAGTTGTGCGAGAAAGCTGCAGAACCCTCGGCTTGTTTTGTTCCGGCTAGATTTGTGGGGCTGTTCAGTGCTAGAAGGACCTGGGCTTGATTCCAGACTCGGGTCTCTCACTGGGTGAGCTGGTTTTGGGGGATGCTGAGAGCCAGTATTCGCGGCTCTAATAGGAGGATGAATTCCCAGAGAGTTGCAGCTCCTGGAGCTAGAAATGAGCCTTGGTTTCAAATAAGCTCTATTGGGCCTGGAGAAAGCTGTAATGAGACCTTTCAAAGGAGCTTTAGTAAACAACCCTACATTTTTTTTCCCCATAAAAAGCTTTTTCTTGATGATCCACTTTAAAAATGGCGATCACCATATGTCTTAGTGGTGCAGCCAGGCTGATTTATCGTGCGAAGAGGTTTGACGAGGTATGCGTATGACATCATCGCATTACACCTCCTGATGCAGCTCCGAGCACGAGAAGAAGTTGAAGGGGTGGGGCTTTGGCAGAATTGGGCATGACTTGGGCAGAAAGGGGCGGGGCTGGGTAGAACTGGGCACGCCTGGGGGCGGGGCCATAGGTTCAGATTTTACAATCGTAAAATCTGTTTTTTAGACATGGGGTAGAAGAGAACCTACACTATGTAGTGGATGAACAGGAAAATAAGTGTCTATTAAATATTGGGAATGTTCCTTGATATTTGAGCAGCTGGGCCTACGTATGATGGAAGGATGTTGCAGATGGAAGGAATCTGATTAGCAGACAAGACTCTTGATGTGCATCAAAGACAGACAAGACACAAATGATGTCAATTAACAGTACATCATTGAAATCCAAACGCAGTTTCTGCAGTTTTTTTAAAAATCATTGAATTCAGTTGCCAATTGTCTAAGATGTGTTAACTTTTACAGGATTTTAGAGAATGACACGGGGACAAAGTTAGTCCCCATCTCTGTGTCATTCTCCAGAAGTGAATTCCCATTGACTGCATGGCGAGATAAAGGAAGAGCAGAGAGCAGACCAGAAGCAGTGAGTAAAATGAAAGTGACAATCAATAAGACCTGTATTTAATAAAGATCTAAAGGTCCTGGCTCACTTCCTGCTCTGATTTACCCTGCTACTGTGGGAGAACCAAGAAAGAGACCTTTGAGAGCAAAGACACCGTGATTGTAACGAAATCTGCAATCTGGGAAAGTTCACTCAAGAATCCCGTTCTGTCGGAAGGATCAATGTTCAGAGCAAGGGCTTTTATTGCATTGAAAAGTCCAGCTAATAAACAGCTCCAGAGAGTGAGTCAAACCCTTGACCTAGCTTGGCTTTACTAAATTAAGAGCTCAGCTTGATTGCTGCAGAATCCACTGTACAGTTTTGTGCAATTAACAGTCGGCTCAGGGGTAGAACCATGATGCCACCGGCCAAGATTCCTGTGTTTCGGATGCAGTCTGACAAGATCCAGCTTGTCCTATTCTGTGTTGAGCACAAAAACGGACCCACAGCTCTCCCCACCATCCATTCCAAACCTAAATAAAACTGTAAGTTGCACAACCGTCCAGAAGACAGACTCTTCATTTGGACATAGAAGGAGATTGTTTAATCCCTCCACAGTCTGTCAACATCTGTTGGTTAAGATTTTGCATCGCCCTCCCTTCCCCCTGCTCCGACCCCTTGTCCTAAGCAGTTCGTCGTGGAAATTGCACCATACAAGAGCGATCCCTACCCTACTGGGCCTCTTGCGGTGGCTGGAGGATCAGGCTTTGGGGTGATGTAATGACCTTGTTTACCAGCTTTGACTACTTAAGATGGCTGCCCCCGTCAGCCCCTCAGTAATACTGAGCGCTGGAATGTCTGGAATTCTCACCACCCAGTAGGCTTCTAAATTTACGCTGTGCTGGGGCTGTGGTACCTTTCACTGCTGCTGCAGTGAGGCCCCTTTAAAGAAGTTTAATTTTTAACCCTTGGTGGGAACTCACCCTCTCTCCCAGCATCTTTCATCTTCTGGCTAGAACCGACAAAGCCTTTTGCAAGAAATGACTAGCTCGTATTAGCCTTGCCGGATAAAACCCGAGGTTTGTTGTAACATTTCAGGGCCCAGAGGTCTTTTTCTAATTCAAGTGGGATCAAAGATATTAGTGTCCCGAGCCCTGCACTGACTGCCACAGAGCATCCCGACCAAATGTTTTCTACAAGCACTGGACAGAAACCAGCCCTCTCTTGAAAAAAAAAAAGCAGGTTTTTATTAAGTGCAGCCTCTCAGGAAATTCTTGAATTCTGAAATAATACCCCAGAGTATTTGGTTTTCATCATGGAGTGTTTTGAGTCCCCTTTCATGCCTGTGGATTGTGTGACCTGAATGGATGGGGCATGGGGGAGAGAAGAGAGGTTTGCCTTACATCTTCGGATTCTGTGTCTCTTAACGGGTGTGTAGTGCGAGAAGGGCGTTCACCTTAGCTTATCTTCCAGCCACAGTACAAAGACTTTTCTCTTGAGAACGTTCTTCACAGAATCCATCTTCATGGTGTTAATGTTCACAAAAGTCAGACTCTCTCTCCTTTCTCCTAAGGGTTTTGTTTTTTTTTTAATTACTGATAGGTTGAGGAAATCAGAATTGCATCTTCATGGATCCAGTGGGATAAAATTAGAACTAGAACATTTTTGTTCATGAAAGGAAGACACGCCGCCATAGTACTAACAAAGCCTGTTTTTGAAATTAATTCATATATACAGTAGGGATCTCCCCATAACACAGTCCCATCACCCCCACTCTGACAGGTCCAGAAGACGTAGCAGAACCAGTTTATCTGAAGTGGATTCAGAACAGTGATAAAGGATAGGTGTGCATTTGTTTCAGTTTTTTTACTTACTGATATATGGAGTGACTACCAGGAAAAGGATCTAGGTGTCAATGTGCAGCGGTGGCTAAGAAAGCAAATAAAACATAAGGAATTATCAGGAAAGGAGCCAGAAAACAAAGATGAAAATGTTATAATGCCCTTGTATCGTTCTATGGTACGGCCGCACCTCGAATACTGTGTGCAATTCTGGTTGCCGGAATTTGAAAAGGTGCAGAGAAGGGTGATGAAAGGGACGGGGAAAGGCTAAAGCAGCTAGGGTTCTTCAGCTTGGAGAAGAGACGGCTCAGGGGTGATTTGATAGAGATCTATAAAATAATGAATGAAGGGGAAAGGGTAGATGTGAATCGCTTGTTCACTCCAAAAATACTAGGACTAGAGGGCATGTGATGAAGCTACTAAGCAGTAGATTTAAAACAAACCAGAGAAACTATTTCTTCACACAACATGTAATTAAACTCTGGAATTCATTGCCGGAGAATGTGGTGAAATCAGTTAGCTTAGCAGGGTTTAAAAGAGGCTTGGATAATTTCCTAAAAGAGAAGTTCATAGGCCACTGCTGATTCCTAGGTTAAGCAGCATTCTTGGGACCTGGGTTGGCCACTGATGGACCTTCGGTCTGTCCCAATATGTCACTTCTTATGTTTGTAAAGGTTTCCTAGTTCAGACCAGGAACTTGATAGAGTTAGAAAGTTCAATCTTTTCAATCCTAAAGGCCAAGTATTAAGGCACTGCAGGAGGACATTAAATCTGGCTCTGTCTTAATTCCTTCAGCAAAATATTCGACAGGGAAAGGTCCATAAATAAAAAAGCTTGATTGGAGTCCTAGCGAGCCTTTCTTGGGTCACAGCAGGAACTTTGTGAGTTCTGATTCTGCTAGAAGACGGTTTCTCTGGCCAGGCTCAGCAGTTGGGTCTGAAATCAGAAGACAGGGACATGATATTGCCACGGGAAGGAGAAGCACCTGCCGCACCATAGTCCTCGTGACACACGGGATGAGCAATTCTGCCTGTTGGCTGGGACTTAGCCAGCCGCAGCCTAGGCCACGAAGAAGGCCGAGTAGATGTCGCTGGTGCTTGCACTGGATGTGTTGAAGAAGGAGCATGTCGAAGGTGTTTCGTAGTGCGCAGGGAGAGAAGTAGACTCGTTCATTGCTTGTCTTTTTGCCACTGAGTGGCGATGTGGATACAGTTTAGGAATTATCTTATTGGTAGAGGCCACTATGGACCTATTTCGCCTATGTTAAGGTTTTTCAGCCTGGGCAAGTTTTAACTGAGCTACATTTACCGTGCATCAGACATTCATACTTGTCGTATGTCAAATACTTCTGCTAATATGCAATTCTTTTTGATCTACGCTACATCTGTGAGAAATAGCCGTAGTAAATAAGATTTTAGCTTTGGTTGACTTTATTGTTCATAGGAAGCCTGATATTTTCTGATGGAGACAGATAATAATAATAATAACTTTATTCTTATATACCGCCAACAATCTTGCGACTTCTAGGCGGTTTACAGCAAAGAATATTGCAATGTACATCTGATAGTAACAGCATTAATGATAGCAGTGTTAATTAATCATCTGTATCCTCCTGCCTTTGTGGCTATATTAAAACCATGTTGCAGGAAACACGGTGGTGGCTGCTGCCTAGTGGTTTGCAAAGGTGTAGTGAATATGGAACGAGATGGGGGATCCTCCTTTTAAAAAAAAAATTATTTATATTTAAACAAATGATCAAGAAATACACTTCTTGTACAGAAAATTGAGTAAGATAGTCAGTAATCCTGCCAAAAGAATTAAATTAAAAGGGGAAATTATTCACTTAATCAGTACTAAAGTCCCAAATAAAGGATCCAAGATTCTAACGAGTGAATAACAAAACAGTCAAAGAAAAAAGGACTCGCATCCTAATACAGAAAAGGCGGTCAGCCGATAGTGATTACAAGAGCATTTTGGGGTTTTAGGTTGTTGTTACTATTTCCCCTTCAAGACGTTTCATGGTAAGAAATCCTGATAACTGCGAAGGTTTGAAGAATATGTAGTTACAAGACTATAACACATTTACGCGGATAGCGTAATAGAAAGACAGCACCCATTGCTTAAGAAGCAAGAACGGTTTTCTCCGTCATAGAAAAGATGCGCTATATTTAATCTATCTTCATTGTAAACCGCTTTGAACCTCACGGTATAGCGGTATATAAGAAATCAAATCAAATAAGCCTAAGGTTTAGCTTAGTTCAGTTTAAAAAGCAGTAATCCCAGCATAGATGCCCAGGAACCCCACTATTTACCCTTCTCCATTGAGAATATTGGACATTTAGCCCTACTCTCTGTTTTCCGTCTTTTGACATAGACATAGAAACATGATGGCAGATAAAGGCCAAATGACCCATCCGGTCTGCCCATCCGCAGTAACCATCATCTCTTAAGAACATAAGAAGTTGCCTCCGCTGAGGCAGACCAGAGGTCCATCTTGCCCAGCGGTCCGCTCCCGCGGCGGCCCATCAGGCCTATTGCCTGAACAGCGGTCTCTGACTAATTTTATAAATTACCTCTAATCCTATCCCTATAACCTACCTCTACTCCTATCTGTACCCCTCAATCCCTTTGTCCTCCAGGTACCTGTCCAGACCCTCCTTGAAGCCCTGTAGCGTGCTTCTGCCTATCACATCCTCCGGTAGCGCGTTCCATGTATCCACCACCCTCTGGGTGAAAAAGAACTTCCTGGCATTTGTTCTAAACCTTTCCCCTCTCAATTTCTCTGAGTGCCCCCTTGTACTTGTGGTTCCCCATAATTTGAAAAATCTGTCCCTGTCCACTTTTTCTATGCCCTTCATGATCTTGAAGGTTTCTATCATATCTCCTCTAAGTCGCTGCTCTTCCTCTCTCTTAAGAGATCCCACACTTTCTTGAATTCAGACAGATTACTCCGGAGCCTATCGCCTCTTAACTTCATCCAAAGCCCTCTCATTCCAGAGCTTCCTTTCAAATGAAAGAGACTCGACTTAGGCGCATTTACGCCACGTAGGCATTTAAACATCTCTATCATATCTCCCCTTTCCCACCTTTCCTCCAAAGTATACATATTGAGATCTTTAAGTCTGTCCTCATATACCTTATCATGAAGACCACATACCATTTTAGTAGCCTTCCATTGGACCGACTCCATTCTTTTTGAAGGTGCGACCTCCAAAATTATACACAATATTCTAAATGAGGTCTCATCAAAACCTCCTTTTTCCTATCCACCCTAGCATCCTTCTAGCTTTCATCATCACCTTTTCAACTTGTTTGGCCACCTCACCACATACAGTCACACCCAAGTCCCGCTCTTCCGTTGTGCACATAAGTTCATCACCCCCTAAACTGTACTGTTCCCTCGGGTTTTGCAGTCTTTGTATATATGGGATCACATGTTACAATTCTGCAGAATAGCAACAAGGGGGGGGCTAAGGAAAATGTTGAAAATTAATGGGGAAAGGATTGAGCAAAGTTAGATTCTACCTTCCAGTTGACCTTAAATTATTTCGTTTTCATTATGTAAGGCAACAGTAATCTTGGAAAAAGGATCTTAGCCAGGCTCAAATACAGGTTCACAATCTCTTATCTGGAATTCTGAAAACTGGAAACTCTTTCATGTAGGTCGTCTGCACGCCAAAGGTCATGTCTGGTGATTCCCCTCGGGTAATAGTGAGAAAATGAGCAATATTGACCAGCTAGCACTGATAAGCTGTGCCATACTTTCACTGACTATCCTTTCGAAACGTGTCTGGTGCCAAGGATTTCAGATAAGAGGTTGTGTACCTGCACGCACTCAATTCCTCAATTTCTTTCAGTGGATTGACTAAACAGACAGATTTTCCCACTTTTCGATCCATTGGAATTCTCTCCCTGGAATCCTGAGGGTTTGTACGGGATCGTCTGCAATTAAAAAAAAATGCTGAAACACAATTATTTGTTGATGCCTTTTTATGAAATCACATTGAAGAATGACTCAGCGTTGCTACAGAGTGAAGAGGACTTTGACGGTTTTGCCCTCTTGCACTTTGCTCGGAGTGTTGTGTTCATGTGTGGCGTGAAGGGATTTTTAGTTTGATTTTACGTTCATTAGGTTTTTAGATTTTAAATGTTATAAGAAACATTGGGGGTCCTTTTACTAAGGTGCGATAACCGATTTAGCACACGCTAAATGCTAACGCGTCCATAGACTATAATGGACACGTTAGCATTTAGCGCATGCTATTCGTTAGTACACGCTAGATCGGTTACCGCACCTTAGTAAAAGGACCCCAATATGCGCAATATATTGTATGATTAAATATTCTGCGTCTTTTGTATGGAAGGCGCTTAGGTTTAAGCGGTCTAGAAATTTTAAAAGTAAATAAATATCTGTAGCACCTTTCTAGGTAATGTTCATTCTCTGGAGGAAGGAAGTCCTGGTAGACGGGATGAACAGTCGCATGCCTGACTGAGAATGTAGCTTGCAAACATGCCTAACTTAAAAAAAAAAAAATTATTTGGCTCATACCCTTTTCTGTTATAGCTTAAGGCGAGTTACATTTTCCTGTCTTTAGCGGGTTTACAATCTAAGGCAGTGTCTTGCAATCTTTCTAAACCTAATGTCTGTGGCTCGAGGCTCTTATTTATCTCATCTTTACCCTGTGTGCTTTCTGCTTCCAGGACCACCGTATCCAGTAGATGTTTCCGCACAGGAAGGTGCCAGTGGTTTTTGGGTGGCAACAAATGCCTACTATTCAAAACTTGTCCAGCAAAGGGAATCTTCCACTGAGATATTCTCCATTTCCGATGAAGAAAAAGTAAGAAGAACATAAACTAGTCATACTGGGTCAGACCAATGGTTCATCTAGACCAGTCTCCTGTTGCCACAGCGGCCAATCCAGGTCACAAGTACTGTACCTGGCAGAAGCCCAAATAGTAGCAACAATCCATGCCATCAAAGCATTGGCTTCCCCTATGCCTGTCTCAATAGCAGACTATGAACTTTTCCTCCAGGAACTTGTCCAAACCTTTTTTTTTAAACCCATCTACGTTAACCACTGTTAACACATTCTCTGGCAATGTGCTCCAGAGCTTCACTATTCTCTGAGTGGAAAAAAATTTCCTGCAGTTCAGTGTATTCATTGTTTTTGTAATCCTAAATTGGTTGGCTTTGAGCTCTCATATAAATGCAAAGGATAAACAGTGATGAAGATGATTTATATCATTACCAAAGGGTTGTTTTTTTTTCTTGCTCGCTTTTGCTTTGCTTTCCAGAGGAGCTATCACTTGGGCATATGCCCTCTGCCTTGGGTTAACTGTGGTCCTTTTAGAGAGTCAGCATTAACTTACGCTGATTGAAGGGGAAAGGAGCATCTTGTACTATACCATAGTGCCCTCTAGAGGACAAATGTACTATAGAAACATAGAAAGGTGACGGCAGAAAAGGGCTACAGCCCATCAAGTCTGCCCACTCTACTGACCCACCCTATTAAGTCTGAGTGCTGCTCGACCCACGTAGGGATCCCACGTGGATGTCCCATTTATTCTTAAAGTCGAGCACGCTGGTGGTCTTGATCACCTGCACCGGAAGTTTGTTCCAGTGATCTACCACCCTTTCTGTGAAGAAATACTTCCTGGTGTCACCACTAAATTTCCCTCCTCTGAGTTTGAGCGGGTGCCCCCTTGTGACTGAGGGTCCCTTGGGAAAGAATATGTCGTTTTCCACCTCGACACGACCTGTGACGTACTTAAATGTCTCAATCATGTCACCCCTCTCCCTGCGCTCCTCTAGAGAGTAGAGTACCCTTTTGTAATAATAATAATAATTTTATTCTAATTTACCGCCAAAGCCACAATAGTTCAAGTACTAACCTCAGGTAGTATAAAGAAATTAAAAAACAAAGGAAATAAGGTGATAACCTTTTTTAGTGGACGAACTCAATGCAGTTAGTCCAATAAAAAAGGTATCACCTTATTTCCTTTGTTTTTTGTTTTATTTTTTTATACTACCTTCGATCTGCAAATTCCTTCTGTAAAAGAGCTGAGGCTAACAATGTCTAGGGATAGTCTCCCTGAGTACATTCGTCGGCAACAGAACAGATAATTTTAAAAGACTGCTTAAACGGCATCTTTTTTGCCAGATGAAATACAGGGTATGAGACTGTGCGGTTAATGAGGAAGAGATGATGACAGCAAAGTGCCGGTCGCCTATGCATTTTATTGTTTGTATTTCTGCTCTGTTTTGTGGGTGTATTTATTGTCGATCTGGTATGTATTTTGGTTTGTAATTTTATATTTTTGTATGTTTGTAATCTGCCCTGGGCGAGGGCGGTGATATAAACCAACAAGCCAAACCAAAGTGGACTAACACGGCCACCACACCGTTTCACGTCCTACCCTCAGCAAAGCAAAAGCACTTGAAGCAAGCTTTAAGCCTACGAAAGCAGATGAGAACGGTGGCACTCTCTCCAAGTTTAAGCTTATGTTGAAGACGCATTTATTTCACTTAGCTTTTAATATGCGAATCGGATTAATTTTAGGAACTGTGTGACTTCTGTCCCCTCAGGGTTTGTGGAACATGGCGGCCTTGTTTCTTTTGTCTTTATTGAACATTATTGAATGTGATCCGCTTTGATGGTCAAGTCTTAAGCGGACAATAAAAGTAACCTTGGTGGGCACTGTGGGATTCCCAGAGTTAGGTGCCAGGATGATGCGTGCTAAGATAGCGTTCTGTAGAGAGTGCTCTGAATACGAGCTTAGTGCACATTTATTTAATTCATTTTTTTTTTTTTTTTTAAATAAATCTTTATTGATTTTCAAATATTGACAGTGCAATACACATGTAGCTGAACATATAACAATCAAGGAAAGCACTTTGAACTTACAAATATTCAAAAGCAATCATTTCCCAAAGAGATCAGAACGAGTTGTATGTTAAACATATATAAAATACAGATTACAGGTTACGACATCCCATTATTACAGTACAAGTTTACGATACAAGTTTTTATCCTAACTCGATACATAATATACAGTTTATAGGTTACAGTTTGCTATAGTTTTCCTTAGAGTGCAACTTTTTATCAATGCAAGTTATTATTCTAACTTGACCCGCACTAGGGATCTAATACCAATATACGTAATGTACAATTTACAGGACCACCCCTGCCTCCCCATGCCCTTCCCCACCCCCCACATACCTCTTTACAGCTATTCTATCCCGCTGGCTCCCTCTGAAATTAGTTCCAGGTTGCAGAGCCCAGAAGTGACATCCGAGGGAACGCCAGCGCAAGCAGCAGGCTGGAAAAGCTGCTCGCGCAGGCAAAGATTTAGAGGTCCAGGGGTGGGAAAGGAGGGCACAAGTGTGGCTGGCTGACAGGGATGGGGGGAGGGAAGCAGAGATGAGGGCGCCACTTACCCTCGCTACGCCACTGCATACCAGGATCTGGTACCAATATACATTTCTTTGTAATCTATCGGTCATGGCGGGAAGGCAGTGGTCCCCAACCCTGTCCTGGAGGACCACCAGGCCAATCGGCTTTTCAGGCTAGCCCTAATGAATATGCATGAGAGAGATTTGCATATAATGGAAGTGACAGGCCTGCAAATCTGCTCCATGCATATTCATTAGGGCTAGCCTGAAAACCCGATTGGCCTGGTGGTCCTCTAAGACAGGGTTGGGGACCACTGCTTCAAGGGATTTAGGCCCGGATTCTACAAATGGTGCCAGTATCAGTGTCCGCCTAAGAAACGGCTGCCGATCGTGTGCCAGTCACGCAACAGCACTGTTTGTTCAGGTTCTTTGTTCAGATTTCAAATAAAATATATTTTGTAGTCTATTGGTCTCAATTTTGTACATAAAGACATATCTACGGTATACTTAGTAGGAGTCAAAGTTTAAGGGTTTGGGGTAGTGACTCCAAAGCCCTAGTCGGAAATCACCAAATTTCATGGGTCTGGTGCATGCTGAAAGATTATGATATATATTTTTCAGGTTAAAATTGAAGAATCCAATATTTCTCGCCTACCTTTGTATCAAGAGGACTCCGAGCACAGAATTTTGGTTTTAGTAAATCCCAAGGATAAAGCTAAAGGTTAGCACTTGTTAATATGATTACGGTGCCTTGTTCATGCATGCCTGCCTTTCATTGTTCTAACCATCTCGAGTTGACATAACAAATGACTGGAATGTTCTTTCGGCAGGGACAAGGCTGCATTTTAACCTTCAGATCCTGCGTAGGATCACTGTGTGCATAGTGGAGAGGTCATGCCAGCTAATCTGATTGGGTGATTTGACCTTTTCTGTCTAGTGATCTGAACTGAGCGACTTGTGTGAGGTGCAGAGAGTTTTGTACTTATTGAAGAACTGGTTTGTAAAACATCCTGCTTCTGATAGGGGAGAGTGTGGCGTAGTGGTTAAAGCTACAGCCTCAGCACCCTGAGGTTGTGGGTTCAAACCCTACACTGCTCCTTGTGACCCTGGGCAAGTCACTTAATCCCTCCGTTCCCCCAAGTAAATTAGATAGATTGTGAGCCCACCGGGACAGAGAGGGAAAAATGCTTAAGTACCTGAATAAACCGTTCTGAATTCCCCTGGGAGAACGGTATAGAAAATTGAATGAATAAATAAATAAAATAAAAATACCACACGTGTTCAGAACTTGTAAACCGCAGCTACCTCTCAGTTCTGGGCGGTTTACAGAGTAAAGATACTGGATGTTCACAGTGATTTACAATCCATTAGTTAAAAAATTTGACCAAACAAGTGTGTTTTTCACAATTTTCTAAATGTCAGATAGGTGTTGGAACTTAATATAAAATTGCCAAGATGTTTCTCTCATATAGAACAAACACAAGGGAAAAATAGGTGATAATTGCCCACTTCAAGTTCAGAGATGCTCTTAATTTGTCACCCGACGTAGTCAAGGCTGTGACCAAACTCTCAATCATTGCACTTGTTCAGTAAATAAATGCAAATCTTCAATTATTTTGGGAAAAAAAAGGTAGGATGGAGCACTTATCTGTTGTTAATTACTAGTGTAGAAATGCTGCTTTGGGGTTCCGACGCGTTTTGCCGACACCTACCAGTGAAGTTTGAAGGTGGATGTCATTGATACATAACTGGTCAGCAGCGTTGTGGCCTCACGTAGAAAGATATTTGGCAGCTCTTCTTCAGCTCATTAGAACCCAAAGTGGTCCCAGCTTAAAAACACTAGTAGGCCCCCGCCCCCCATCGCAATCTCTCCGATGCCAGCCCTTCAAGGTTCAGAGCTGCATTCCTAGTTTTAGGTTTTAATAAGCATCTCTACGCATGTTTTGAGATTAGTGGTTCTTTTTCTGTTGCTGTTTTTCAGTTTTGGCAGCGTATGTCAAGAACTCATGGTGGGGCACGGAAGATATTTTGAAGACATCTGACCCTTCCCGTGAAGGAGTGATACAGGTGAGGGGAGAACAACAATGGCGTAGAACAACAATTGGTATGACGGCAATTGGTAGAATGCACAAACAAGTATTTTGGTTTACGAGCATGCTTCTGGAACGAATTATGCTTATAAACCAAGGTTCCACTGTATTTGGTTTTTTTTTTCTAATAAATGATTTTATTTAAAGTAATGTTTATTAAACCAGTAGTTCAACACAAAGGATACAGAAGTCAAGAGTATTTTGTTAAGCCACAAGACCACCCCAAATCCTCCTAATTACCCCCCCCCAACCCCATCTGGGCAGCAGCAGCGGAAGCAAACATTCCCAAGTGAAAACTGTCAACATAGGGGTAATACTCAAGTCATACATCCCAAAGTTGTCGTTGGACAGAAGAAGTAAAGGTCAAACTAAAAGGGTACCAGCATTGACGGAACAACCGACCCCTCTTTGCTGCCATGTCCACAATGTCTTTTCGTTCCAGTAACATTTGCTGTAACATTAATGTTCTCCACTGTTGAATAGAAGGTGGTTGAGGTGAAAGCCACTGTGTAAGAATACATTTCCTGCCCATAAGTACAGTCTTCCTAATGAAAATCGCACACCCCGGTCTAGGTGGATGAAAACGGATTTGTAAAGTGAAAAGAAAACTGGGGTGCATCCTCCAGGAACATCCCCAAAGCTGAGCCACCATAGACACCAATCGTAACCAGAATGCAGATACCAAAGGGCAAGTCCAAAACATGTGTCCAAAAGATACCATAGGGTGTGCGCATTTTCCACAACAATGTCCCGTGCTGATCCCCATTACCTGAGCTCTCTTAGGTGGATAGAAAGCTCGCAACAAGAACTTGTAATTACGCTTCTTCTCCACCGAGGACAGTGTAGGATCATTCCCCAAACGAATGCCCCTACGTAGCATATCATCAGAGATAGGCACTTGAAGGTCAGCCGACCATTTCTGGGCTAGGGTAAGAAAGTCCAGTTCTCCGGAAAGGTCCTATAAGAACCTATGATAAATTTTCAACTGTATAGGATCCTGTGCAGTAAGACAAAGAGCTTCCCGTAAACTGTTTTGAACATCCTCTCTCAATGGCACTGGGGTCAAAGTCTGCAAATAATGTTGAAGCTGTCGGTAAGCAAACCAGTCCACAGGGGAAAGATGGAACTGAGTCTGTAGTTCAGCAAAAGAGGCGGGAAGACCCGTATCCCGGACCACTTGGGATATGTAGTGGAGACCCACAGAGGTCCAACGCCGGAAAACTGCAGAGTCCAAGCCAGGTAAGAATTCTGCGTTACCAGCAACGGGGAGGCAAGGTGTTGCACTGGGGGAAATTTTCAACAACCTACACAACATTTTCCAAGCCTTACGCATGACAGGCAAAAAGGGGTGAGACTGTAACAATGGCAAATCAGGTAAATGGCGAGCATGTAAAAGATAGCTGAAGTGATAAGGTCTAAAAGAGAAACATTCATTCTCAGGCAAAGAAAAACAGGTAGAATTACAAAACCAGTCATGGATATGCCTTAGTTGACATGCAAGGTTAAATCTTGAAACACTTAGCAGACCCAACCCCCCCTGAGTCCTTGGCAACATCAACTTGGACAACGCTATCCTAGCCCGTTTCCCCTGCCACAAGTATGCGGAAAGGTGAGAGCTGTGTTGTGTTAAGTGTGTTGGTGTTAGCATAATAGGCAGCATTTGCAATACATATAACCATTGTGGTAATATCATCATATTGTATAGGGCAATTCGGCCAGAAAGGGACAAGGGAAGTCTCCAATTGTAAAGGGTAGTCGCTGTACGACGGAGGAAGGGCGAAACATTAATAAAGTAAAGCCTGTCCAGGTCCTGAGGGATAACCACCCCCAAGTACGTCAATTGGGAAGGGGCCCACGTTAAAGAAAAATCTCCCTGCCATGTCTGACGCACTTCAAGTGAAGTTGGCAGTGCCAAGGACTTCTGCTTATTAAGAACTAAACCTGAGTAGAGATGAAATTCATCCAGAAGTTCCAAAGCTCGCTGCAATGAACGTTGGGGAGAGCCCAAAGTAAGCAGAAGCATTGGCAGCTTGGCTTCAATGCTAAAAAATGCAAGGTAATGCACCTGGGAAAGAGAAACCCGCGTAGAACTTATGTACTAAATGGTGAGACCTTGGTTAGGACCACGGCGGAACGCGACCTAGGGGTGATCATTAGTGAGGACATGAAGGTTGCCAATCAAGTGGAGAAGGCTTCCTCCAGGGCAAGACAAATGATGGGATGTATCCGCAGAGGTTTCGTCAGCAGGAGACCTGAAGTTATGATGCCGTTGTACAGAGCCATGGTGAGGCCTCACTTAGAGTACTGCGTTCAGTTTTGGAGACCACACTACCGAAAGGACGTGCTGAGAATCGAGTCGGTACAGCGAACAGCCACCAGGATGGTCTTGGGGCTCAAGGATCTCACGTATGAAGAAAGACTAAAGAAATTGCGGATGTACTCACTTGAGGAAAGAAGAGAACGGGGAGATATGATTGAAACGTATAAGTATATCACGGGGCACATCAAGTCAGAAGATGATATCTTCCGGCTCATGGGATCCTCGACCACCAGAGGGCATCTGCTGAAAATCAGGGGAGGGAAATTTCATGGCGACTTCAGGAAGTATTTCTTCACCGAGAGAGTTGTGGATCATTGGAACAGACTCCCACTCCAGGTGATAAAGGCCAGCAGTGTGACGGATTTTAAGAGAAAATGGGATACTCACGTGGGATCTTTAAGGGAGTAAACTCAGGGGGGGGGATACATTGAATGGGCAGACTTGGTGGGCTATAGCCCTTTTCTGCCGCTTTTTCTATGTTTCTATGTTAAGATCGTCCGCAAATGCCAACACCCGCAACTGAGATGAACCCTCTGTCAACCCTACAATTTCATCATCCCTCTGAAGTGTACGTAGCAAGGGGTCTAAGTACAACAGAAAAAGAAGTGGGGACAATGGACATCCCTGTCGCGTCCCCTTGCCCACCTGAAAAGAAGGAGAGCGCACCCCATTAACCAATATGGATGCAGTGGGTCCTGAATAAAGTGTACGGATCAGTGCCAGATAACTATCAGGGAGCCCTATATGTTACAGGACCTGAAACAAATAATGCCAATGAACCTTATCAAAGGCTTTTGCCGCATCTAACCCAACCAATAACCCAAAGAATAGCAAGATTCCGGAACCCCAAAGAGTAGCAACATTCCAGAATCCCAAAGAGTAACAAAAGATTCTAGAATTCCCAAAGAGTCTCAAGATTCCATGCAGAATCTCAAGGAATAGCAAGATTCCGGAACCCCAAAAAGTAGCAACAGTCCATGCTACTGATCCAGGGCAAGCAGTGGCTTCCCCCATGTCTTTCTCAATAACAGACTAAGGAACTTGTACAAACCTTTCTTAAAACCAGCTACGCTATCCGCTCTTAGCACTCACCTGCTATCCTAGCATCTGCAGCTACTTCTTAGGTACCCCTAAGCCACCATTATTTCGATCTCTAAATAAAAATATTTTGTGACAATCTAGGTTTCGTTATTGCACCAGATGAGTTTTCAAGTAAGATTATTGGATTCAGTTGTCCAGATGTGTACTCTGAATCTAGAAACCTGAGAACACACATGCTTTTACTGGGGGGTGGGTGATGGCCAAGTACATGTGTTTTCTATAAAATGTATTGATCTGTGCATGTACATGCATCCTCTACACACAGATCATGACAGATTTGCCCTGGAATTTTGTACAGACACATAAGGGTCTATGCAAAATAAGCGCCTTCTTACCTACTAAACCCAGGCATCATGGGTAGTAATTTTTATAAAGGCATTTTTGTGCAAAATGTCCCAAAAATATGAGGATGGTTTGAAAGGTTTGGTAACAAAGCAAGTTAAACAATGTAGTCTCCATTGAGAGCTATACACTCACACATCCTTTTGTTAAATCGTGATAGTGGTTATTAGCGCAGGGAGCCGCACTGAATGCTCCGTGCTGCTCCCGACAGTAATAGGAACTCTATGAGCATCAGGAGCAGCATGGATCATTCAGTGTGACTCCCTACGCTAATAACTGCTATCGCAGTTTAGTAAAAGGCGGGTTAGTCCAGCGAATTTCCAGTTTTTTTCATAAGCTATTTCTCCTACGATGCAAAAAAAAAAAAAAAAAAATGGAAGCTCGCTGGACTAAGGGCCTCTTCTATTAAACTGCGCGAGCAGTTTCTAGCGCGGGGAGCCACGCTGCTCCTGACGCTCATAGAGTTCCTACAAGTGTCGGGAGCAGCGCGGGCCATTCAGTGCGGCTCTCTGCGCTAAAACCTGCTAGAGCTGTTTAATAGAAGAGGGGGTAAGTGTATAGCCATCGATGGAGATTACGATGTTTAACTTGCTCGTTTACCAGACATTTCAAACCCCTCTCGTTGCCATCGTTTATTTTTATGATGTCCTCGTGTTTGCAAATATTGTTCTCCTGATTGAGATTCTTTGTTTCACCAACTGCTGCGTCAGGGGAGAACTGGAATCCGCCTAACATCAGTGCTCTTCAACTTCTTCAAGCCAAGTACCCCCTAAGTCTAACAAATATCAACCAAGTACCCCGCCCAAACTCCACCCCGACCCCCCCCCCATAAGAACAGTACTAATTGTAATACAATTTCTTCCATTCGTTTTTCATATACGTACAATATAATTAATTCATAATGGTAACCACAAAATTTAAAAAAAAAACCAAAAAGCATTCTATATGCAGAGAAAATGTTAATTATTTATATTTGGGGGGTTTTTCAAAGAGGTCAAGGCAGATGACTTTAAAATATGCAATGTCACCTCAGTAACTCTAGAAAAATAGGCAAATATAGTGCAAAATAGAGCCAGCGGATATAAATTCTCAAAACCGACACATTTTGATCACTAAATTGAAGCTAAAATCATTTTCCTACCTTTGTTGTCTGGTGATTTCATGAGTCTTTGTGCTTTTTTAATTTTGTGGCTACCATTATGCATTAATAAGATTATATTGTGTGTATATGAAAAATGAATGAATTAGTACTATCATTATGGGGGGGGGGGTCAGGGGGCGGAGCTTGGGCAGGGGTACTCTGTTGATATTTGTTAGACTTAGGGGGTACTGAGCTTGAAGAAGTTGAGAAATGCTGGTCTAGACTCTCTACCAGCTGGCCTAGGCCCTGACACACTCCTGAACATGCAAACTGGAGGTGTAGGTTAGGTGGAGTGGAGTTGTGATCTACGCATGTATTTTATAAAAAGCACAGAGATATTGGTAGGAGGACATTGTACAGGTGAGAATTTGTGTGCTGTTGGGGATAGCTTTGGGACCCCGCTATGTCCTTTAAATTTTGGTCTCTCTGGGTCTACTAGGTTGATTCTTTTGAAGAAAGGGTTGTCCTTTTTGTCCTGAACTGCCTTATTTTTGGCACATTGGAGAGAAGTCCCAGTGAGGATGGATCCACTTTCTTTGTACCCCACTCAGCTGAGGAGTATGCTAAGATCTTCTGGCAGGCTGGACAAGCTGTTGGCTTTTATACCGTCAAAAGAAAAGGTAAAAGCAGCTAGGATGCAGGTGAATGGGTTTATGGGATCTTAAAAATCACCGAGACATTCTCCAAGTCTGGCATCGGCTTTTGGCGACAAAAATCAGCCACTGGTCCAGGGGTGCTGGTATAGTGCCAGCACTGTTAAAAGTGCATCTTGCGGCATGTGTTTGGACAACAGCTAATAAAAAAAATGACATGATTCACCTAAATTATATGTCAAACCTTGGAGAGCGAGCTAGACGAGCAAAACATTTTCTTAAATTTTAGTTGTCTTGCAGTACGAGCACATACACGTCAAATACGCACAATATATGCACATGCATCACTGATTGTGTCTGAATGTAATACATCCACCTCCAGTTCAAGAGCGCACAACATGGGCACATCTCACCCTGAGCGCGGCTGGATATAATAAAAGCATCACGCCCAATTCACCCGCAGTGTAGTGACTGTTCGCAACGAGTGAGATCTTGCAATACAAGTACATACAGTACTGTATTTTCTATTAAAATTTTTGGGATGTGGAACGAATCGCCCGAGTTTCCATTATTTCCCATGGGGAAATTCACTTTGATATACGAGCGCTTTGGATGCTTCTGGAACGAATTATGCTCGCAAACCAAGGTACCACTGTATATATATTTATATTTAGGGGAGTGTTAAAAGCACGTTTTTTGAGCGTGTGTATGATACTCTTGTTGTATGTGTTTCTGGCTGTGGTTCCTGATAAAAGTTTACATTAAAAACAAATTATAAGATTACCTGAATTATAGCCGTTTTGGGGAGAGAAAGGCATGTTTTATGCACGTTTATTAAAAGCCAACCTTGCTTCTCCTCTCCTCTCTTTTCCTTCAAAATCTGCTTTTATACTGACCGATGGCGAACGCTGCTGTATTTCCACACAGAAACCAACTGCTACAGCCACGTGTGTCGCGCGCATATGACGTAAGCATATATTATGCTCAAACAAGGCACGTGCTTATTGCGTTGTGTTGCTTTTCCCAGCACATACGCACATTCACGCCTCTTTCCTTCTGTATTCTGCGCATCCTACTGCCTGCCTTACATTGACTTGTACTGAACTGAACTTTTTTTTTTTTTAGCTTTCTTTTAATTTTTATTACCTTTGCTTTCCTTCCCATTCCAATTTTTCTTTTCTTTCATTGTGATTTTAACTCCCTGTAGCATGTTATTGACTGTAGCGTGTAGATCTCTGTTCCTGAAGACTTTGTGTAGGTATCTTTGTAACCCATTCTGGGCCGATCACTTATCACTTTGACTCAACGCATGTAAATTTCTTCGCTACTATCCGCCGACCTCATTTGCATGTGCGATTTTTAGAGAATGACTCGCGTTTTTGAAATCGCTACAAAAGCACCTATGACAGTACCCCGTCGGTTTTTAACGTGGATTTTTGAGAATCCAGCCCTCAGTTCCCTAAGGGACATTGGATGGCACTTGTCAGTCTGTTTTGACTGACGTAGTGGCAATTTATAAGGACTGTCACCCAATTTTCCAACTATTTCTTTCTTCAGACTTTGACAATGTGACTCTGCTCAGCCAATAGTGCAAAATCCCATTTCTCTTGTGTGTGTCTTTAGGTAACCTATGTGACGACTGCAGCAGCCTTTGTTACCTCCTTCCAGTCCTGGACACAATATTTGTCAGAAAGAAGTGCAGGAAGCGTGGCTTGGGCATGAGAATGCTGTGGGACTTCTGCCAATCTTTTTCGGACGAAAGCGTCTTGGGGATTAGCTGCCCTCTTTCTGCTGCTATGTACCAAGGTAAGGCATGTGATGCAGAGACGTGGGGGTGGGGGTGGGGGAGTCCATAGTCTGTTATTGAGAAAGACATGGGGGAAGCCACTGCTTGCCCTGGATTGCTAGCATGGAATGTTGCTACTCTTTGGGGTTCCGGAATCTTTCTATTCGTTGAGATTCTGCATGGAATGTTTCTACTCTTTGGGGTTCCGGAATCTTGCTATTCGTTGAGATTCTGCATGGAATGTTTCTACTCTTTGGGGTTCCGGAATCTTTCTATTCGTTGAGATTCTGCATGGAATGTTTCTACTCTTTGGGGTTCCGGAATCTTGCTATTCTTTGGAATTCTGCCTGGAATCTTGAGACTCTTTGGGGTTCCAGAATCTTTTGTTACTCTTTGGGGTTCTGGAATGTTGCTACTCTTTGGGTTTTGGCCAGGTACTAGGGACCTGGATTGGCCACCTTGAGAATGGGCTACTGGGCTTGATAGACCTTTGTCTGTCCAGTAAGGCTATTCTTAGGTTCTTATGGTCAATGAATAGTTGATGTGTATTTGTCCGGTACAATGTTGCTGAGTAGGTTCCTGGCTCATAGCAGCAGTTTATTGAACTAGATTCAATCATGGTAGGATGCTCTTTCCAACCTTATTTTCACTAGCAAACAGGAATAGTCATTCACAGCAGAGATGGACAGGAAAGGGAGTGGATTATCCCAGTCCCTTCTCAGTGGAGCTTAGAATGTATTTGGAGCACATAAATAAGACAAATAAGAGATTTCAAGAAACATATTCGAGTAAAATGGTTAAAATCAGACGGGCTATGACCAGGAAGAACCAGGGTTTGAGATTCAAAAATCAACCTTCAAATGGTGGGCTTGAATATGGACAGAGAGGAGATACGATATGTCAACTTGGGAAGGCCACAAGACAGAAAGACTGGAGTCTGGAACTAGCCAGATAAGAGCTGCTCGATTTTACTACAGTTACTCTCTCACTTCTTTCCATCCTGGATTTGAAATTGTGAATTTGCATTGAATTTTCTACACAGATGCCTATTTACTCCCTTCTAGTGTGGGGCATTCCATGTAGGGAACAATTTCCCTGTCCCTCTGGCTGGAAATCATTGATGGCCCAGGGTCATTTTAATCAAGATTTAATGACCCTTTGATTGAAAAATCATTTGTGGTATCACAATACTACTATTTATTTATTTCAAAAAATGTACAACCCGCTTAAAATCTAGGCGATGAAGAGAAGGAACATACATAATATTTTAAACAAACAACAGTTCGCAAAACAATCGTGTACTCTAGGCATCTTCAGCATCTCTCCACCCTAGCGAACATAACAGAACCTCACAAAAAACATCTACAAATAATTGTGTCTTTAGCTGTTTCTTAAACCACATATGATTTTCACACAATCTCAGAGCCCCAGGAAGGGAATTCCAATGTTTTACTCCAACAATAGAAAACATGGAATTCTTCGTTTTCGTATAATGAATTCTGTTAGGGTGGACGGGATGACTCTTGGGGGAGAGATGCTGTATAAACGGTGAGGACATAAGAATAGCCATACTGGGTCGCCTTTATCCACATGTTTATTCACACCTTCAAAGAATCTCTCTCGGCTAAACCCATTAAATCATGTTTGTGTACGTGTTTCACAATTATATTTTTTTATAATTGTTTCCACCATTTTGCCCGGCCTTGGAACCCTTTTTAAAAATCGGCATAACATTGGCCACCCTCCAATCTTCAAATGCCAATAAGTTTGTGTCCGTTCTGATCACCCTTAGCTGCTAGACTGAAATCTAGTTCCTGTCAGCGTAAGAGAAACCAGAAGCTGTGTTCTTCTGTAGGGTGCAGGACTCTGGAATAATTTTGACGCCTAAATTTGGTTTTCTGTCTAGTTTGCCAGAAATTTCTGCAGTTCTATCCAGAGGAACGGGAACGTCTGTGGGAGGTGGAGGCTCCAGGCGATTGGAGCCAGCGCCACAACATCTGGTTGAAGATTCAACTGGACCGGATCCAGTCAGCCAGTGCGTTCTAGTTGATAACAGTAAGGTGTCAATCCTATGTCTGCTCCGTGTTACCTCCGAGAGGGCATGTCTGATGTAAAATATGGAAAAATTCCAGAGCAGGACAGTATGTTTATTCCGTTTCTCCTCAGCC
This sequence comes from Geotrypetes seraphini, assembly GCF_902459505.1. Classification (NCBI taxonomy): domain Eukaryota; kingdom Metazoa; phylum Chordata; class Amphibia; order Gymnophiona; family Dermophiidae; genus Geotrypetes; species Geotrypetes seraphini. Next base: position 70,588,193 of record NC_047097.1, on the reverse strand, counting down.
AGATGTGATTTTCTTGCTAACACAGTGTCTTGGGCCAGAATTATGCAGGACGGGAGAAGACATTTTCTTATCATTTACGAGGGAGTGCTGAAAAGTTCTCAGCCCAACCAACTTCAAGTTTTCAAGGTTCAAGTTTATTCAAAAATTTTATAAACCACCCAATCGGCCTTCTAGGCAGTGAACATATATGGGGTAACTATACATCCTTTAAAACAATAATCATTATTAAAAACATTTAAAAACAATACCAAAACAAATAGGAACAAAAAAGGGAAGAAGGATAGAACTACAATTTGTCAAGTAAGAAAGAGAAGATATAGGGAAAGAACAAAAGGGAGGGTATCTAAAAATAGAACAAAACTATGTGGCCCTAAAAAGGGCATTTAGGTCTCGAAAGCATCAAGAAAATTCTAAGCGTTATTTTGTTACTAACTGAAAAAAGTGTTTTATTTTGCAAAGTTCCAATTTTATATTACATTAGTGATTTCTATTCTGCCATTACCTTGCGGTTCAAGGCGGATTACATAAGAATCATCATGAAATTAGGTAATACATAATGGGTAATTTGAACATTTTAGATTTGATGAGGAGTAGATGGGATGGATTTTTGTTTCTTTTATGAAGGTTTTGTAGTCTGAATCGTAGTCGGAATCATAATGCTATGTTTTGACATTGTTTCAGATCACTGATTGAACCATGTCAATGAAAAATGTGGAACTTTGAGCCATCATGAAGTTCCTGTTCCTGCGGAAGAAAACTCCAAAGCAAATCCATGAATGTATGATGCAAATATTGAGTGACAAATGCCTATTATACTCTACAACGAAGATACCAGAGTATTTTTGAGAAGAGTTACAGAAACATCAGACACGATGTGCCAAGTGTGTTGAACTTAGGGGGTGAATGTGTGGAATAACTTGTACGTTTCATGGCTTGGTTGTGCTGAGAACTTTTCCGGGTAACTGCCTGAAGGGTTTTGGGTGCTCTTCTGCCCTGATTCCTCTCCTTTCTCCCATCAAAGACAGTAACAGTCTTGACTCGAGCCCCCACCCTTCCACTGCCTTAGACTCTAGACTCACAGCTCTTTCTTTCAGGACACAATGATCCTCGCATGTCTTCTGAGGAGAGGGGAGACTGTGGTGCGGAGCAAGCACAAGATGGTGAACCTAGACACTCGGAGAGCGGGGAGGTGAGCTGGGGATCGCATATTAATACATGCATGCATATTAAAACATATTAATATAATGCAAACAACTCTGCAGCCCCCTTCTCCCAATAAATACATCTATTTAGATTCATAAAGAAAGGGAAAAGAGAGAAAAAGAAATCTGGTGTATGTTTGAGCTGTCTGGAAAGTCCCGATGATTGAAATTTCAGCTTGTGTTTCTAGCATATGTTGCGTCTTTCAGTTGCAGAGTTTTAAAGAGCTTCCCAATGCAAAGACAACCATGAAGGAAAAGAAAGACGAAAACCACGGAGTTCTAGAGACGGACAGCACAAATGTCCAATTTGAAGGCGAAGAGAAGGTTATTCAGGAGTCCACTGAAGTTCGGATTTGTAAGAAACTCAAAAAAAGAAGTGCCACAGATGGATATGTCAAAGAGAAGACTTCAAAGCATACCAAAGCAGATCCTTAACTATTTATTCCAAGCAGAATTTGGGCCATTTAAGTTAGAGAACAGCTTCTAAAAGTCTTCTCTTTCTCAAGAAGACCTAAGAATATCTACAGTTAGATTCTATATAGTTCTTGTCGGACTGTGTTCAAATATACTTAAGATAGAACGGCCTCCCTGGTGGAGGTGCTGGAGCCCAAAACAGGAAGAGTATTCAAGAAAGTTGGATGCGGGATGAAGCCTGGTGGCCTCTGCAGTAATGTGGCAGGAATGGTGAGACTAGATGCTGGCGCTCTATAGCGTCATCTGCTGCTTCAAGGGTAAGAGCCTCTTCATGAGGGTTGAGCAAAATGAGCGAAGGTTGCCTAAATATTCAGTGCTGAAGCCTGATGAAGGAAGGGAGTGTACGTCTTATAAGCACATAAGCACATAAGCAATGCCTCTGCCGGGTCAGACCTGAGGTCCATCGTGCCCAGCAGTCCGCTCACGCGGCGGCCCAACAGGTCCAGAACCTGCGTAATAATCCTCTATCTATACCCCTCTATCCCCTTTTCCAACAGGAAATTGTCCAATCCTCTCTTAAACCCCAGTACCATACTCTGCCCTATTACGTCCTCTGGAAGCGCATTCCAGGTGTCCACCACCCGCTGAGTAAAGAAAAACTTCCTAGCATTTGTTTTGAATCTATCCCCTTCCAATTTTTCCGAGTGCCCTCTTGTTCTTTTATGTTTTGAAAGTTTGAAGAATCTGTCCCTCTCTACTCTCTCTATGCCCTTCATGATCTTGTAGGTCTCTATCATGTCTCACGTCTTGATTCGTTCTATGTCTAAGTTTCTAGAACCCAAATCCTTAAACATTTTAATACACTCACTTGTCATCGCTAAGCTTGATTATTGTAACTCGCTATTGTTAAACATTACTCAAAAGGAAAAGAAACGTTTACAAATAATCCAAAATACTGCAGTTAAAATCATTCATAATGGAAAAAAATTAGATCATGTAACTCCCTTTTTGATTGACTCACATTGGCTTCCCATTAACCAACAAATAACCTATAAAATTTTGCTTTCAGTATTTAAAACGCTATCCACCAACGAACCTCAATTTATAGATCGGTTTCTCATCCCTTACAACACGACACGTTCACTTCGATCTACATCTCAGGGACTGCTAATGGTTCCTTCTTTGAAAATTATTGGAACCAGACGTCACATAGAAACATAGAAATAGACGGCAGATAAGGGCCCAGGGCCCATCTAGTCTGCCCACCTTAATGTCCCTCCCCTACCTTTGCCCTGTGAATAGAGCCCACGTGCCGATCCCATTTGGCCTTAAAATCAGGCACGCTGCTGGCCTCAATCACCTGTAGTGGAAGACTATTCCAGCGATCAACCACTCTTTCAGTGAAAAAGAATTTCCTGGTGTCACCTCATAGTTTCCCGCCCCTGATTTTCCACGGATGCCCTCTTGTTGTCGTGGGACCCTTGAAAAAGAAGATATCTTCCTCCGCCTCGATGCGGCCCGTAAGATACTTGAACGTCTCGATCATGTCCCCCCTCTCTCTGCGCTCCTCGAGCGAGTATAGCTGTAATTTGTCAAGCCGTTTTTCGTATGGTAGATCCTTGAGTCCCGAGACCATCCGGGTGGCCATTCTTTGCACCGACTCCAGTCTCAGCACATCCTTGCGATAATGCGGCCTCCAGAATTGCACGATATATATTCTGTAATGGCCCCTTTAACCTGGAACGCCTTGCCTTTATATATAAGAGAAATTAAAGATCTCAGCAGATTCAAAAATAATTTAAAAACTTTTCTATTTAGAGATGCATTTAATGTTTAAATAATTCATTTCTAACAATCTTGATCCCATTCCATATGTTTTTCCCTTATTTGGTTTTTCTTTTCTTCCCAATTATGAAAAATATTAATATTGTAACTGTCTTCTCTTCCTTTTCCTTTCCCTTATGTATCTGAGTCTGTTTGTTCTGTCAGTTTGTTTTTAACCCCTTTTAAAGTTGTATAATGAACTCTAGATCTATCTTATATTTTAATGTTACTCGCTTAGTATGTAATAAGCGATTTATCAAATTTAAATAAACTTGAAACTTGAAAGCTAGCATTGGCCCAATCCAATTGTCATTGTTTAAAAAATTTATACCCCACTCTGCTCTTAAAAAACATGAAAGTTAGAGCATAACAATCAAATTGCAAAATTAAATCAAATAAAAAAATAAAAATAAATCTACAACTTGTTTGTTGACCTTTTATTTTTACAGATCTTAAAGGATTTGCATGTGAACCATGACGCTTTGGGGTCCTTCTATTAAGGTGCGCTTAGCTACGGCGCCCATAGAATAAACCGAGAAGAGAGTTTAGAGATGGCTAAAACCAAAACTCTCTCCTCCACTCTTTGGCAATAACTTTCCACTTCCCCTCTGCTCTGACCACCTATAGGCCATTCCTGGGCCTACCTTAAGAAGCCCTGAAAATCGAGTGGACTCTGTGTGTGCAGGAACAAACCCCATGTGTTCCTGACTCATTCTGCTACTCCATTTTCAATTGCAACCAGCATGGGCAGCATGCCCATGTTGATTCCAGTCGCAAAATTACTCCTGCGGGAAGACTCAGCAGCCTTTCAATGGAGCAGCCGCACGGATCAGGAGTGAGTGGGGTTTGGTTCTGCCTCTGGCTTCTTAATGTAGTGGTTGGGCAGCATTGAGGGAGAATGAACAGAGCCACTGCCAGGGGAGTGAGCTTGGGAGGGAGTCTTATGTATAGTTGACAGGTATGTATAAAGCATGCAACATAAAATATTAAAAAAAAAAGGCATTTGAAAAACATTTGGATAAAAACTTGTACCAGAAAAAAACCAAACAGACTTGTACTGTATCTATGGCATATTGTAACCTGTTAACTGTATATTATGTAAGTTAACATGTAACACGTTCTGAGCTCTTTGGGGAGAATGGGCTAGAAAACAAAAGAAAGAAATTTACAGTTCTTGGATTTATGCATTTTAAGCCTCTTCACCAAAAACAGTGCACAGGCGAGATAACGCAGCCAGATGTAACATGTTAACGCAAAGTAATGTGAAAAGCTTCTGCACTAATGGCTCCAGGGCATGTAGTGCTGGCAAAAGCTGCCTTGTGAGGGATATTAAACAGGAGATGCCCAGAGCAGGAATTTCATAAGCCAGTCTTGAAAAACTCTGCTCTACAGGTGTCCTGGTTCCTTGCATCAGCTGCAGGTGCAGTAAAGTGACCTTCCCAAGGCATTAGGTTTCCGGAGCCCCAGAAGATGGGAATCGAGGAATAACCTTTTCCTTGCTAGTCTGATAACTGTAAGACTTGTAAAATTTACAGAAAAAAAATAAAATAGGTGAAAGGTGTATCCCTTCCATACAGAACCTGGACAGTGGTTTTTGGGTAATGCCTCCTTCTGTCACAGGGTGGCACTGTTACCCTGCTATAGTACAGTCATAAGAATGCATTTTACTGGGCTGATAAGAATCTTCTTTGTTATTTTTTAAAATATTTTGTTTTGACCATCAGATTTTCAAGTTTTTATCTATCTTACATGCATGTAGTTCCTGAGATTGTCTCTTAAAGCTGTGAACCGCATTGAACTATATTAGGTTATGTGGTATATAAATGAGAATGTAATGTAAAGAACATATGAGTGTGTGATTAATTATAGAAACATGACGGCAGATAAAGATCAAATGGCCCATCCAGTCTGCCCATCTGCAGCATCCACTATCTCCTCCTCTCCCTAAGAGATCCCATATGCCTGTCCAATGCTGTCTTGAATTCAGACGCAGTCTCTGTCTCCACCACCTCTTCTGGGAGACTGTTCCACACATCTACCACCCTTTTTGTAAAAAAGTATTTCCTCAGATTACTCCGGAGCCTGTCACCTCTTAACTTCATCCTACTCCCTCTCATTCTAGAGCTTCCTTTCAAACGAAAGAGACTCGACTCGTGCGCATTTACATTACGTAGGTATTTAAACATCTCTATCATATCTCCTCTCTCCCGCCTTTCCTCCAAAGATCTTTAAGTCTGTCCCCATACGCCTTATGACGAAGACCACACACCATTTTAGTAGTCTTCCCCTGGACTGACTCCATCCTTTTTATGTCTTTTTGAAGGTGCGGCCTCCAGAATTGTACACAATATTCTAAATGAGGTCTCACCAGTCTTATACAGGGGCATCAATACCTCCATTTTCCTACTGGCCATACATCCTTCTTGCTTTTGCTGTCACCTTTTCAACCTGGAGGAGCATCTGGAAGGTATAGGAATGAAAGATTGGAAGAGAGTCCTGCCCTAAAACATGAGAACCAAAGAACAAACATCACCATAATGGACAGACAAAAGGTCTATCAGGCCCATTATCCTGTTTCCAACAGCAGTTAATCAAGGTCACAAACATCTGCCAAGATCCTAAAAGAGTAAAATTGATTTTTTGTTGCTTATTTTAGGAATGAGCAGTGGATTTTTCCCGAGTCCATCTTCATAAAAACTTATGGACTTTTCTTCTAGGAACTTGTCCAAACCTATTTTTTTAAAACCCTGCTAAACTAACTGCTTTTACCATATTATCTGGCACAAATGTTGAATGAAGAAATCTCTGATTTGTTTTAAATTTACTACTTAGTAGCTTTATTGCGTGCCCCTAGCCCTATTTTTGGAAAGAGTAAACAAGCGAATCACATTTATCCGCATCATTCCACTCAGTATTTTATAGACCTCTATCGTATCTCCCCTTTGAACTTGGCTCATTGTTCTATTACATCCAGAAAGATGGAAAACACATTGCGAGAGCCCAAGAGTTTTGCTTCAAAACCTGTTGCCATATGCTGCCTCTCTAAAGTTCACACTCCCTCGATCCCCAGGGCTTACACTAGACTTATTTTAGGCATCGCTAATATTCCTTGACAGCTTTTCTAGGGCTGAAGTGTCTTTACAAAGTAACTGCATGTGGAAATAGTTTAAGAATTAGGTTGGAGGTTTGTACAGTTGTCCATAGTGTGCTTTGCTCTTTCCCCTTCTCCAGCTGACGTATTGCAGAGGGACTCAAAGAGGCAGGCAAGGTCAGCACAAAGCCTGAGGCTTCTGCAAGAAATTCCACACCACTGACTGCAGGAACATGACTATCTATTAATAACATGCTTAGTTCTAAGCTCATAGTGCTAATTTCTCACAAAAGAATGAATCAGCCATACAAATTCTAGATCAGTGTTTCTGAACTCGGTCCTGGAGCCAGTCCCCGCCCCCCAGCCAGTCAGGTTTTCCGGATATCCATAATGAATATGCATAAACTTGATTTGCATACACTGCCTCCATTACATGCAAATTTTTTTCATGCATATCCATTGTGGATATCCTGAAAACCTGACTGGCAAGGGGGGACTCCAAGACCATGTTGAGAAACACTGTCCTAGAGCATGCAGGAGCTTTTCTGAACAATCACTACCTCTCAGTGTATTTCCATCCCTGTTATCTCCCAGATATGGCTATACTTTGCCTTATATATTTTTCTAATTAGTTGCGAAGTGAAGAAATAGTCTCTTTTTTTTTTTTTTCTTTTCCCTGTTCTGTGCTTTGTTCCTGAATTCTCTTTGATCCCCTCCTCCCTTAAAATTTCATTTATGAAAGTTTACCCTCTCCTCTGATATTGAGCTTGATTTTGCAAACCAGTTGCTTGCTATGCCTAGAGCAGAGGTTCTTGACCCAGTCCTGGAACACACCCGGCCAGTCAGATTTTCAGGATATCCATACTAAATGTGCATGAGATAGATTTGCATACAACGTAGGCAGTGCATGCAGATTCTCCTCATGCATATTCATCGTGGATATCTTGAAAACTAGACTGGCTTGAGAATCCATAGCCTAGAGGTTTCAAGAAGCGCTTCTACGGGTGGAAGAGGTCCATTACGGATATCTATCGAAAGTGCTTTTACTGTCTGGAACCAGATCACAATGTTCCTAACTGTCCTCATTGTGCCAGCATGTCGTTAAGTGCAAGACATTCCAGGAGCTACAAAATGAACGGCTTTCATTCCTCACCATCAAACTCCTCTGCATCACTGAAAAATCTCCAAGGAGAATAAATAAAGCGAGTAAAATCCATTTGAGGCATCACAGACTGAAACCTTCATATGAGAGGAGGAAGAACATGCCACTCAACTTCAGGGCGTGGTTCCTGCTCAAAGGTCATGAAGAAAGAGGCACCTCATAGGAGAGATCCTTTGAAACAGGGGTCTCCAGACTTTTCGCCATGAGGGCCACATTGGGTACTTCAGCACTTTTTAGCAGGCTGTACTAAAAAAACATAAAAAGTTCTGATTTGTGTCCAGGGTGGGAAGGACATGTCTGCGGTTTGTATTTTATGCAACCATTTGATTGGTTGACATTGTTGGCCTATTAACAAAATGCAAACTCTTTGTGCAAGCTCTGGGTGAATCTTTTCATAAAGCTGGTGAAATACATCCTAATCGATGGATGTTGGTTTCCGTGCTTGGCTGTGTAGAAAATACGGGCTTGTTATCGAACTGACTTAATACTTCTCTGACTACCTGCTGCAGAGTAGTGAAGGAACAGCACAGCTAAACCGTGTCATTCGAGCATCACAGGCTCGTGGTCAGAAGCAGCATATTGTCAAGCTGCCATATTTGCCCCCTCTTTTACTAAGGGGCGTTAGCATTTAGTGCGCACTAAATCAACTAGCACGCCTTAGTAAAAGGACCCCTTTATGCCGTAAACCAAACATTACTGTATTCGTTTCTGCCTGCAGAATTTAATTTACAAATGAAAAGCTCGCTGCTCTTGACCTCTCAATGCTAAAGGTGACTGACCCAGCAGGGACGATGCCTGTCCATAATGGAGCCCTTTCTGCTGCTGGCCTGACTTTCCGCTGACAGCATTAGCTCTCTGATGCCTTTGTTTTAAATACCTTTAATAGTTTTAAACTACACAAGAATCAAAACCTGGACAAATGCTGGGTTTTGGAAAGTCCATTCGGGAGCCCAGCCAGTGCTCTAAAAAGAGGACATGTCCGGGTTTTTCCGGACGTCTGGTAACCCTAACTCTGCACCTTTTACTGTGTAAATCAGACCCTCGGCAGGAGGCCAGAATGAAGACTGGGTAGTACTAAGGCCCTGTAATCACCTTTTTGAAAATGAAACTGAATAAGTTAACCCCACCTCCCCACCCTGTGAAGCTGCATGGCCTTTAATTTCCTTAATGACATGGTAGTAATCGTTAATTGTATTATTAAAAGGGCTTGAAGGCTGCATTAATGCAATGTGACCTTAGATCAGCAAGAATCACCTTTTCATTATGCTTAAAAGATTCCTTGCACTGATAGATTGATCTCACCACCAGCAGTGAAAACATTTATTGAGAAAGGGGATTTTCCTATCAGAACCAGCAGATGGTGCCATTGTGCTATGCATTTTGCCCCTACACTACAGCACATAATATATGGCCAACACACTCAAAACCTCCACTGTAAAAATCAGTTTTGCAAAAATTATTGATCCTATTACATCACTGTGAACTGAAATTGGGGTAGGCAAAAGTCTTAGAGAAACACGGATAGCTTATGCAAACAGGCTTGTTGCTTATTGCTTCCGTTTTCTATCACTGGCTCCAAAAAACCTCCCCTCAATTTTATTTTCCAAAAGAGCTGTTCTAATGATAGAGTCCAACAGTCCAGTCGTATCTTCGAAATATTGTACTAAGATTAGAAAAAAAACCCAGCATAGAGTTTCTTTGCCAGGCCTGAAGATTTAGAATCAAAAACCTTTTTTGTTTTAGTCAGATGGAAAGTATAATGGTTTTGACACCTTTTACAATGGGAAAAAGTATCAGCAGGTTTGGGTTTTTTTCTTCCTTCAGAGTTCAGGGATACTGTGAGGCATCCGCTAAAGGTCATAGTAGTCATTTTGCACTGGCAGCCTTGATGAGCAGGAGTAACTGGGTATTGCTCTCGCCCATAAGAGCCCATAGGACCACCGGATATTTAAATGGTAGGCCTGAGGGGAGGGGGCCTAAAGGGATGGGAGGTGATTGGCCTTTCCGCTCATGGTTGAGGGGGGGGGGGAGAGGAGAAAGGAGGATCATGGTCACAAGGAAGGGAGGAACAGCAGGAAGTCTGAGACCGCAACCTGGGAGTTAACTGAGCACCAGCCAAAATTCAGTCTAGGGGCCAGTTAGCTTGGTGGCTAAAGTTAGGACAGCCTTTTTGCCATCCTAACTTTAGCTGTGTACCTAACCGGTTTCCCTTGCGGGTCTCAGCTGAATATTGGCCAGCCAGTGGCATAGCAAGGGTAGGTGGTTCACCCCCACTCACGTCATCCCTTCCTACCCCCTTGCCTATTTAAATCTTCGGCTGGTGAAGATTTAAAGAAGTATGAGGTCGGGGAAGGGAGGGCGTGAGTGTGGTGTGGGGGGGTGGGGGGTGGAGAGGTGCTAGTGCCCTACCAAGATGGCGCCGGGGCGGTCCGCCCCTTCTGCCTCACCTTTACTATGCCACTATTTCCAGCACCCATTGCAATTAGAATTAGCCATATATATTCAGCGTCAGTGGCCAGATGTGACCCAGTATTGAATGTCCAAGGTTAATTCTGCCTGCAGTGGTCAGAGGTTAAAGAAATGCTAATTGCCACAGGCTGAATATTGCTCAGTTAGTGTAAGGGCTGATAAGATATGGCTGAATTTGACATTTATTTTTAGCAGAAATCAGGCCCTTTCTGGTTAGGTTTCCACTGAATTTACCTGGATATATATGTTCAGGTAACCTTAGCCGTGCTTTTTGTAAGGTCTGACTTACCTGGGTAGGTATCATTATTGCTGAGAGAAAGTAAAACAGTGCCTCAAGGACATCCAAGTGCCACCTCTTTTTATCTAAGTAAAAATATGACTTGGTAGGAGGTGGTGGGCATAAATGATTATGACGGGAACTTGAAACGATATACATATCATAAGAGGTTCTAAGGATTGACGTCTGTATAGTTATGATATGCCCGCCACAAATTTTATTGCTCAAAGTAAAAATTAGAGTCATACAAAATAGAATTCATATAAAAAAAACATGTGTGATGAAATGAATAATGGAATCTGTTAGAAACAGATAAACTTTCATGCTTATCATCGAGATACCCCATTTTTTTTTTACTATCAAATCTCTTTTTACCTGGCAGAATTTTACTGGACTAGAATGAAAGAAAATGGGGAAATATTCAAGTTTTGGGGTTTGTCTGACTAACTTCAAAAGGAGGGGGAGGGGGCACCATAGAGCAGAGGTTGCATAGGGCGCAATTATAACATGCTCTGGCCCTGAGTATATGCAGCTGGCAGCCGCTTGGGAGACGGCTGGGGCAGGGGTGGAGCCAGGGATGGGACTGGGGGGGGGGGCAGAGCAATGTGTCCTCTCTTTTGAATTCACAAATATGCTGACCCTAAAAGTCCAGAATCAATTATATGCCAGATATATTTGGAGAAAGTGGCTTTTTCTCTCCTAGGAATGAACGTTTTCTTTGAAATCCTATGTTAGAGGCAGTGGCATAGATAGGGGGTCCGCCCCGGGCGTGTCCTTCCTCCTTTCTGCTCACCCTCCTCTCCTTGCCATGTGCACGCCCCCTTGTCTTTTTACTTCCCTGGTGCGAGGTTGCCGTCGGCATCGGCGCTCTCTCTGACATCATTTCTGGGACCCGCACGCTGCTCACGCCGGAGAAGCTTTGAAGGTACGGAGTAAGGGAAGGGGGAACATGCGTGCAGCGGGGGAAGGGGCACCGCCACCCTTACTGCGCCACTGGTTAGAGACAGGTGCTAGGCTTGATGACCTTTCAGTTTGACCCAGCATGACACTTTCTAATGTTCTTATATTATTTCATTTCATTTTCGAACCCACTTTTAACGAAGTGAAGTATAAAGGAAATAAAAATGAATAATGAAATAAATGGCAAAATTGGGATTTCTTTGAAACAACCTGCTGTTAACACCTTTCAAATGTGCCAGTTTCTTGCTCCTCTCTCTCTTTAACATTTTTTCCTAGTGATTTAGTAGCCGTCTGGCCAATATTCAAATTGTTCTCAGCGACATATTCAGCTACCTGGTCTCCACGCTAAAGCTTTATATTCAGAAACAGACGAAAAGAAAAGAAGTCTAATTGCTGACATGTCCATAGACTAACATGCATGTGTTAGCGTTTAGCGCATGGTTAGTGCGTGCTAAAAAGCATAGCGCACCTTAGTAAAAGGAGCCCTAAGGGGAAAGACCGGAGCTTCAACTAATAAGATAAGTTACATTGTTGCAACTGTTGAATAAACGGCTATATAAATGGTTACACTGTTGCAGTTTTAAATGAACAGAAGATAAATTATTACTCAGTATTGCAAAGAAAAATTCTAATAAATAAATAAATAAGAAAACAATAAAGAGAAAGAAATTTTTAAAAATGGTTGGGTTTTTTTTGCCAAAGACTGTATATATGAGCCAAAAGCAGCAATCTTGCTGAACCAAGTGCAATTGAGCAGCTATTCAAGAGGCTTCCCCCTCCCCCTCCCCCCGGATTAGATTAAAATCTGACATAATTTGAAATGCATTTTTGATATAATACATGGAATCACTGGGTAATCAATAAGGAATAGTACTGCTCTCTAGTGGAGTCATATATTGTGATTATAGACTGTCTATTTGTTTTGCAAGATTTAAATAGCCAAGAATGGCTCCTGGCTGATTAAATAACGTTTTAGGGCCCAACTACAGATATTCAGCGGAAGATAATGGATAGTCATGGTTAGCAGCTAGCCACTAACTGGCTAAATTGCAAGATACGGCTATTTGGTGCCAAACTGGCTTTAACAGTTAAACTAGACTGCATCTCTAATTGCTAAAGCCTGGATTCTAGAAATGACGCTTAACGCTAGACATCTAGGGCTCCTTTTACTAAGATGCGCTAACGTTTTTTAGCGCACACAGGAAATTACCGCGCGCTATGCTTCCAGAACTAACGCCAGCTCAATGTTGGCGTTAAGGTCTAGCGCACGGGGCGATGTAGCGCACGCTATTCCACATGTTAAAGCCCCAGGAGCCCCTAGATCTAGGTGCCTAACATAATTGTTTAAAAGGCTTAATCAGTGCCGCTAATTGGCAATTAACGAATCGTAATTGACATTAATTGGACGGTAGGCCTGGTTAGGGGGCAGAGCGTGGGCATGTAGGTACCTGTTTTGGACTTAGGTGCACTCATTTAGCCCAAGAAAACCCGGACATAAATAGAGTGTTCCTAAGATTAGGATGCCAACGACCCCCTAAGACCTAGCGCGACTCTATCAAGTGCTCCTAACTTTCATAGTGTCGTGTTTAGTGTTGCACTACTTGGTGCCTATCGGTTTTTTTCTTTTTGCTCCTAGTTCTGCCTCTTCCTCATTCACTTGTGGTGTTCCTCGGTGCTCGATTATATCTCCATTTTTATTTCACGTATTTCGTAGTCCTTTGGCAACTAATTCTGCTTTTATGTTGATAATATTTTACTGAACTTCCCCACCTCTTCTCTTTACATTGACCACAGTCTCTTGCTACTTGGATGGTGCATCACAAATTGGTCCTTGACCCTAGTAAAACAGTTGCTTTTTGGATCACATGATTTCTACTTCCCCCACCCCCCTCCCATAGCACCACTACAACTCTTTAATCTTATTTCTCCATCTTTGGTTGTTACAAATGACTTTTCGTTATCTTTTAAAGCTCAGATTTCAGGATTCATGCAAAAGGGCTTTGCCTCTGTTCAATTAAGTTCTTGCCTAGTTCTCTTGAGTATCCGTTAGTACGTACTCTCACATAAGCCTCTGTGTTCTCTAGACTGGACTATTGCAATTCCATCTTTCTAGGCTTTCCATCTTCCCAGATTAAAAAGCTTCAAACCTGACAAAACTCGAATTCTAAGAGCACAAAAGTTTCAACGTATTACTCCTTTTTTTAGTTCACTTCCATTGGCTTCCCATATCATTTTGAATCTTTTTCAAAGTTCTTTGCCTCACCCATGAAGTTTATCACCTAGGCTTACCGTCATATTGATCTTTGTTAACTGTGCCATACACACCTTTCCATTCCCTACGATTATTTGATGCTCATTGATTAGTCCTACGAAATCCTAAAGAGGCTCAAGATGAATTTATCTGCCATTCCACTTTGCTTTTCTTAGCTCTAAAATTATGGAAGACCGCTATCTATGGGGCTCATAATCAAACCTTAAACTCATCTAAAAACCCGCCCAAGTCAGCACTTGGATGACCTAAAAGACAGGTCCTCCAAGTGCTGATAATGAAACTCAATTTCTGGATGTAACGAGGGACTTTCTAGGCTTCTGAATGCTACTTTGCGCCCAGAGCTGAAAAGGGCATATCTGTAGGAGTGGTTAGGGCAGTATTTGGGCAGGTTATGGGCAAGTAAACAAGATATTTACCATTCAGTTAGGTCTCACACCCCCAAGTCTTTTATGGGGTGTGATCTGCGGCCTGGGTGTTTGAAGTCCTTTTCCTCACTTTTTAGATATCTTGGGGTTTTTTTTTCTGGAATATGAATTGAATGGTAAATATCTTGTTTACCTGCCTGGTATTCTGTGGACTTATTTGCGATTTTGGGCAGTATTTTAGCTTCTACCGTTTGCTTTGAATTACTCCATTGAAACTAGGCCAAATTGTTCTGAGCTGACTTTGATACTTGAAAACCTTACTGTTGGCTTTAACTTAAACTTCATTCACCCCTGCATCAATGCACACTACATTAAGGGTATTAAAAACACGCTTCAGTGATCTAACAAAACCTTCCCTCTTGTCTCCAGAAAGCATTTTCTTAGAACTGGAATTTCTCTGGGATTACACCATAACTGACAGTGAGGCTTGCGCTGCGTAAGCTCTTGTCAGCAGGCTCTCAATAGCCTTCTGCTGATGGATACCTGGAGATTAGACCCTCAATCACACAAGATTTAATTGAACAGCGAGCTGCTGGGAGTTCGTGACATTGTCGTTCTAAACCATCCGGTAAATAATCAATCAGAAGGAAAAGAAAAAGTGGCCTTGTTTTCAGGAGGAAATGTTTAGTGGCCAATTCAAGGCATGAGTTCACAGTTTGGTCTGATTGAGGAAAGCTTAGGTCAGACATTCATGAAGCAAGTTTTGGTAGGTCCAAGAGGAGAGTTGCCCATTGTTTCACGAAGAGAAACCACTGTATATATTGACACACGCAGGATTGTCTGCTGTCTGCTTATTGGATGGCTTTGATAACTCATCTTCCAAAGCGTAGCTCGGGATGAGTGGCATTTCGGGTACTGTCCTGCCCCAGAGGGCTACAGACTTAAATTGGTACCTGAAGTAATGAAGAATGAAGTGACTTCCCTGTGGTCACAAGGATTTGAACCCTGGCTTCTTTATGCTCACGATCTACCACTGGATTTCTCTTCTGCTCCTTCTGTCTTTCTATGATTTGTTATGCATTTTCTATTGTAGATAAGTAAATCCTATGGGATCCACATCTTTCTATGAGATGGCAAATTAAGCAACCAGTTGGAACAGTCTATTAAATTAAAGCAGCTTCAGTGTTTACAAATGTATGTACTTTGATCAAGATCATTTTCAGTTGGTGATTCAGGCACTTGGGCTTTCACAATTAGACTATTGCAATTCCCCATATCTAGGCTATACTACCACATCTATGCAATGTTTGCAAGTGTTATTTTATTTATTCATTTAATTTTCTGTACTGTTCTCCCAGGGGAGCCCAGAATGGTTTACATTAATTTATTCAGGTACTCAAGCATTTTTCCCTGTCTGTGCTGGTGGGCTCACAGTCTATCTAATGTACCTGGGGCAATGAGGGCATTAAGTAACTTGCCCAGAGTCACAAGGAGTAGTGTGGGTTTGAACCCACAACCTAAGGGTGCTGAAGCTGTAGCTTTAACTACTGCATCATTCTAGAAATCAAAATGTAGTGAAAGCGAGCCAAGTATAGGACAATGAAGTTATTGTGACATCACTGATGAGGTTGGCTCTTAGGCATTGGTGGAATGAGGCATTATGATGTCACAATACCAGCTCTGGTTATCAAAGGCTGAAGCTTTTCACACTATTTATTTATTCAATTTTCTATACCGTTCTCTTAGGGGAGCTCAGATTGGTTTACATGAATTTATTCAGGCACTCAAGCATTTTTCCCTGTCTGTCCCGGTGGGCTCACAATCTCTCTAAGGCACCGGGGACAATGGGGGGATTAAGTGATTTGCCCAGGAGCAGCTTGGGCTTGAACCCACAACCACAGGGTGCTGAAGCTGGAGCTTTAACCACTGTGCCACTCTCTCCCCCAGAATGCTACAGCAAAAAAGATCTATGGGAAACAAAGATCAGATAGAGTGACACCATTGCTATGAAGCCTTCATTGGCTTCCTATTGAAGCTCGATGTTAGTTTAAAGTCTGTATGATTATGCACCAGAGTAAATCATGGTAAAGGGGGTGGAACTCCTCTCGTATGAGGAAAGACTAAAAAGGTTAGGGCTCTTCAGCTTGGAAATGTACAGCGCTGCGTACACCTTTCAGGGAGAACCTGCTGCCTTGGGGAAAAATACGCATATGTATGTGCTCAGAGTTGCTGAGTTGCCCAGTTCCAGGTTGAAGATTTTGGAGCAGTCCTGGTTTTAAACTTATATCTGTAGAAAGATTTATGGTGCACTAATCAGTTACATAAACAAATACATGCCTGTTAGTTTTCTAGGGAAGACCATAATATCTCATCCAGGTTCAGCTATCTTTGCCTACTTACACAACACCAGACCCAGGCTAATGAGAAATACTTTTATTATGAAAATAGAAAAATATAATTCATAAGCCAGCAGCAATAACTAATTATTGTTCACAAAATATCCGATTACATATATGAAACTCAGTACATAATTATTACAACACTCTTGCTAGATAAATAAGTAAAACTAATTCTTACACTCTAAATAATTCCTTACAATAATAATTCCTGATTAGCAGCAAACTATTACAGATTATCACCAAGAGTAGCTTCACTTCTCCTTATCCCGAACCACAATAGGATTCATTTATCTAACCCCAGCTGATAAAATAATAAAATTCCGTATTCTCACCATCCAATTAGGCCTTGGCACAAAATCAGGTGAAAGGGAAGACGTCCACTACCAGAACAAGAGTTCGTCAGCCACTGGAGAAGCTGTAACTTAGGTTGGCAGCAAAGGTTTCCTTGATGTGATGGAATCCAGATCCGTTTAAAGGTCCGGATCGCTCTTTCAGGCAGAGAGTCACAAAAGGTAACTTTTCAGGTCTTAATTATTATAAGATGTGCAGGGAATCCAATGTTAAGATGTAAGCTCCCTCACATCCCAACACAGAATAAATTATAATTAGCATGTTTCACTTGGATCTCATCAGATGACCTCTCTGGACCAATCCAGAAACAGAACTTAGATGAATAGCCTTTCTGTATAGAGTCTCGTACAGACTGTGAGACAGAGGCACCTTCGTTAGATAAGAAGCATAAGAGCAATTCCTCCCCCAAGATTCACACAGGCTAAGCATGTAGGCATAGCTGGATGTCCTTGACTAGAATACAATTCTGGTACATACCCAGAATGTATCAAGCAGAAACAGCAAAGATGTATTCTTCTTTCTGTTCTTGCTAGGTTTAGGCTGGAATGATTTCTTGCAAAAAATGGTTCAGGCTTGATGATATCAGAGAGGCCTAACCTTCAGATGCAAATAAGGAAACACCCCTACATATCCCAAAGCAGTGTGGGATTTGTAGTGCTTCATTCTGCCCATTGAAATCAGTGTTTTAAGCCTCATAATGCACTGGGATAGGTTTGCCAGAAATTTAGGACTGTCCCAAAATCTCCAGTCTGGAGCTGGATAACTTGGCATAACATAACATAAATTTTTTATTTATATATCACAAAAGCCTTTTGGTTCTATGCGGTTTACAAAAAGTAAAACTGTCCAAAGTCAGTGAGGTACAACATATCTAGGTAGGAGGGGGACAGTGTACTGACCAAAGTCTGTAGGACTATGCCTGCTACCATCTTTGACACCATTTTTAAGCCTTGGGCCTAGTGATGCCAAAATCTTTTTCGTTTCTTATCTGTTAGCCAAGGGGGCCCCACTGCCAGAGAAATGTGAGATAAGAAGGATCCAGCATGGATCCAGTTAGTGCCTAGCAGTCTTATCTCTAAGACAATTTATGATGACACCGGACATTGGACAAAGAATGCAGGACATTCTGGAGGAAATACTGCTTGGTAACAAAGACATTATTGATCAAAGGTACCTTTTTGGCGGGATCAGAAGACAAGAAGAATAAAGGATGTGACCAGTATCGGGCATTTGGCCATGAGGTGTGAAAAAGATAACTTCAAGTATGTGCAGGAGAGAAGTCTGGTTGGTGCGAAGAGACCAAGACAGCCGGGAGAACTGTCTTTATTAGACTGATATCCTGTGCTGCTGTGAAACCAGGTTGGAGGGCACAGTCTCTTGATGGCTTCCTGCACTAGTGTGAGACTGTACCCATCCAGAGAGTGTGACCGTACCTCCAGAGAATGTGACGGGTCGTAAACCATCTAACACCCTGCAGAGCAGAGAAGGCTGACTCATTGTCCAAAGGATCACGTTGGAGACATTCCTCTTTCTCATTGGTGAGCAGATATACCTTCATATGCTTCAGCTGGGTTAGTTAGGCAGATTCATGGCCATTCTTCCGTGTTTTGAGTAGTTTTATAAGATTGGTGCTTAGTACAGTGGTAAATCCTAGGTGTGTGTTACTGTCTCTTAGTAACCTCGTTTCCATGCATAGCCTGTCTCATCAGAAACATTTTTGTGCATAGTTGTCCAGTGTTATTGTGTTCATTTATGAATATTTACACATGCATGCATGCGACTGAGCTGTACTTTCCCTGTACACATGTGCAAGTGTGCTTTCTGTAGAGAAAACCCCATAATAAAGACAATTGCTATCAGGGCAGTGTGGTTATTACCTATAAGCGAATAGACAAGCTAAAAGCTGTTCCTTGCAGTGCTAAGAAAATAAACCCCTAGACAGCATAGCACTAACCATCTTACAAGTCCTCGAGTTACTCATGGTATGGCATTAGTAATGAGAATTACAAGGTAGGTAGAAGAGGCTGCAGCATAGCACTGAAGCAGTATTCTAAGGTGTCTTCAGAAGGTTTGACAGATTTAGAGAAAATGCGTTTTGAAGAGCTTTCTGAAGTGGATGTAGCTGGCTGATACCCTGACCAGTTGGCTTAGTTGTGGATCTCTGGAGGTGGCTTGATATGATAGGAATCTTTTCTGAGTGTAGCCTTTGACTGGGGGGGGTGGGGGGAAGGAGAAGAATGTTGAACGGCCAGGTCCGGCAAATACGAATTGATTAGCCAGGTAGTTGGATAGTAGACCTTGTAATGCTTTGTAGAAGAGGCAACCAAATTTTTCATCTCTGTGACCTGAGTGAAGAGAGGGAGATGAATGAGAGAAAAATGTAGCTTGGAGGGCCTCAGGAAGAGAGTTCTGATACGGATACTCCCTGCACCTTCCTTACCTACCTCACCAGCCCAAGATCACACATTGTTCCAAAATGATAAAATTGTGAATAATTTTAATTGTTAATGCTTGGGGCCTAATTGCAGAAAATACTCAAGGGAGAAACAGGAATTGCTCACACTAATACCGGTTTGTAAAACGACAGCAGTTGAAATGGCACCAGCCCTGCTCAGGGCAAAAATGGAATTTTCTTGTATGAAAAGCCGGAGCAGGGCCGGCCCATGTTTACTGCTTGTTTCTCAAAGCCCCTACAGGCCATGTCATATAAACGGGTCATGGGATCCATTGATTATGTGTCAGTGCCTTTGGTGTCAGTAATCAATAACAGTAACCTGTAGTGCAGAGAAAATGCAGCTGTGTTTTAGCTACAATACATCACCTTTCACACCTTTACAGTTTACAAAATGCCTGCCCAGAGCTCACTGTGGCCGTGCGGAGAAAGGAATCTATCTAAAGCAGCCTGAATTGTCTCCTTCAGTGTCAGAGGCTGAGGGGAGATATGACTGAAGTCTACAAAATCCAGAGTGGAGTAGAACGGGTACATGTGGATCAATTTTTCACTCCGTCAAAAATTACAAAGACTAGGGGACACTCGATGAAGTTACAGAGAAATACTTTTAAAAACCAATAGGAGGAAATATTTTTTCACTCAGAGAATAGTTAAGCTCTGGAACGCATTGCCAGAGGATGTGGTAAGAGCGGATAGCGTAGCTGGTTTTAATAAAAGGTTTGGCCAACTTCCTGGAGGAAAAGTCCATAGTCTGTTATTGAGAAACATAGAAACATAGAAATAGACGGCAGATAAGGGCCAAGGCCCATCAAGTCTGCCCACCTACTGTCCCTCCCCTCCCTTTGCCCTGTGAATAGATCCCATGTGTCGATCCCATTTGGCCTTAAAATCAGGCACGCTACTAGCCTCAATCACCTGCAGTGGAAGACTATTCCAGCGATCAACCACCCTTTCAGTGAAAAAGAATTTCCTGGTGTCACCTCGTAGTTTTCCGCCTCTGATTTTCCACGGATGCCCTCTTGTTGTCGCGGGACCCCTGAAAAAGAAGATATCTTCCTCAGTCTCAATGCGGCCCGTGAGATACTTGAACGTCTCGATCATGTCCCCCCTCTCCCTGCGCTCCTCAAGCGAGTACAGCCGCAATTTGTCTAGCCGTTCCTCGTACGGGAGATCCTTGAGTCCCGAGACCATCCGGGTGGCCATTCTCTGAACTGACTCCAGTCTCAGCACATCCTTGCAATAATGCGGCCTCCAGAATTGCACACAGTATTCCAGGTGGGGTCTCACCATGGATCTGTACAATGGCATAATGACTTCCGGCTTACGAAACCCCTGCGTATGCAACCTATGATTTGTCTTGCCTTGGATGAAGCTTGCTCCACTTGATTGGCAGCCTTCATGTCCTCACCGACAATCACCCCCAAGTCTCGTTCTGCTACCGTTCTTGCTAGGATCTCGCCATTAAGGGTATAGATCTTGCATGGATTTTGGCTGCCTAGGTGCATAACTTTGCATTTTTCGGCATTGAAGCTGAGCTGCCAGGTCCTAGACCAGCGCTTCAGTAGGAGTAGGTCGTGTATCATGTCGGGTGTCGAATCTTCGTCCGTTGTGCATTTGCCCACTACAGAAAGACATGGGGGAGGCCACTGCTTGCCCTGGATCGGCAGCATGGAATGTTGCTACTCTTTGGGGTTCCGTAATCTTGCTATTTGAGATTCTGCCTGGAATCTTGAGACTCTTTGGGGTTCTAGAATCTTTTGTTACTCTTTGGGATTCTGGAATGTTGCTACTCTTTGGGGTTCCGGAATTTTGCTATTCTTTGAGATTCTGCCTGGAATCTTGAGACTCTTTGGGGTTCTAGAATCTTTTGTTACTCTTTGGGATTCTGGAATGTTGCTACTCTTTGGGGTTCCGGAATCTTGCTCTTCTTTGAGATTCTGCCTGGAATCTTGAAACTCTTTGGGGTTCTAGAATCTTTTGTTTCTCTTTGGGATTCTGGAATGTTGCTACTCTTTGGGGTTCCGGAATCTTGCTATTCTTTGGGATTCTACCTGGAATCTTGAGACTCTTTGGGATTCTAGAATCTTTTGTTACTCTTTGGGATTCTGGAATGTTGCTACTCTTTGGGGTTCCGGAATCTTGCTATTCTTTGAGATTCTGCCTGGAATCTTGAGACTCTTTGGGGTTCTAGAATCTTTTGTTACTCTTTGGGATTCTGGCACGTTGCTACTCTTTGGGGTTCTGGAATCTTGCTATTCTTTGAGATTCTGCCTGGAATCTTGAGACTCTTTGGGGTTCTAGAATCTTTTGTTACTCTTTGGGATTCTGGAATGTTGCTACACCTTGGGTTTTGGCCAGGTACTAGTGACCTGGATTGGCCATCATGAGAACGGGCTACTGGGCTTAATGGACCATTGGCCTGACCTAGTAAGGCTGTTCTTATGTTCATCCTATATCAACAGATGGAGTTTGCCGTGAAAGTGACGAGGAACGCAGAGAGCAGCTTTTCATTTTAGAGGCCCCCAAAGAGTGCAGCCTTGCCCTTTGATAAATATTTGATCAGACGCTAGGAACGCCCTTGTTGTAGGAGATCAATGTAGCTATTCAGAGCCTCCTTAACTTTTTGTGCTATTTTGGGCGGCATTTTTTCCCTTCCCCTCTAAACAGAGTCACTGGTGACTTTGCAAGAAAGACAGTGGAAGACACAATATTACACAAGAACATAAGGATAGCGATACCGGGCCAGACCAATCATCCATGTAGCCCAGTTTCCTGTTTCCACAGTGGCCAAAAACAAACAGGAGAAACTGCCTTCACACCAGTGAACAGCAAACAAAACAACAACGGTGACCAATGGTGCTCAGTCTCAACTCGACACGATCATGTTTCGGGCCAGAAGGGCTTGCCTCAGGAGTCTTGCAGTTAAATCATGATAGTTAAGACGTACAAATTCACAAGATCTTTTCAATCATCCTATGAAACACCACTCCTTTGTAAACCGGCGTTTACTGCTGACTGCTGCTCAGAGAACCAGCGTATGCTACTGTCCGCTTAAGTACTTATATCACTTAAGTACCTGGGAGAATCCCAGAGTAACAACATTCCATATAGAATCTTAAAGAATAGCAAGATTCTGGAATCCCAGAGAGTAGCAACATTCCATGCTTCCAATCTCAGGGCAAGAAGCGGCTTCCCCTATGTCTGACTCAATAGCAGTTTATGGACTTTTCCTCCAGGAACTTGCTCAAATTTTTCTTATACCCAGTTACACTAGCAAAAAACCAATATTTCCTCCTATTTGCTTTAAAAGTATTTCTATGTAATTTTATTGAGTGTCCCCTGGTTTTTGTACTTTTTGAACTGGTGTAAAGCCCATATCTTACCAGAAAATTGACAGGCTAAGTTGCTTGCTGCAGACATGGAAGGATGAGGGCTAATAGACACAAGTGATGTCAAGTCCCACAAGACTGTAAACAGATTCCTCATATTAAGAGCTCCAGCTATAAAATCTGAATAAAACCCTCTTTTTGGCAGTATAAATTTCTTGTTGATAGAAAGGGCAGGCCTCTCTAAATTTGGTTTTAAGGAACTCTGTCTTGTCCTTCTTCCATTGCCTCTCCCAGTGGTGAAGTTTGCATTTCACAACCTAAGATGGTCTCAGAACCAGGGCTCGCGTTGCCTTGTAGATTGTACCCAATGCTATTGAAGGTGAAGAGGTTTTCTTTCTTATTAAATTAAATTTACAACTTTTCACTGAACGCTAAATATGAGCTACATTCAGGTACTAGTACACGAGAGGCTCCCGAGATAATTAAAGAGTCATGGGATAGGTGGCAAAGTTCAGTTGTGGATTAGGAATTGGTTATCGGATAGAAAACAGAGGGTAGGGATAAATGGCCATTTTTCTCAGTGGAGTAGGATAAATAGTGGTGTGCCACAGGGATATGTACTGGGACCAGTGCTATTGAACTTATTTATAGATGATCTGGCAATTGGAACGACGAGTGAGGTGAGGGAGGGGAGGGGAGGGAGTGAGGTACGTCTCTCATTCTCCTCAAAACGAAGGAAGGATCTGTGTATGGACTCATTCCTCCCTTACCATATCTGAGTTTGTCCCAAGATCCAATCTGTTTCTTGAGTTCTTCATTTATCGCCTCACCTGTATTGTATTTAACTCTGACCCGCCACGATCCTTTGTTATTTACACTCCTATGTTATTTGTCATTGTGCCCTCCCCTCTTATGTTTGATCCTCTTTCTAACCCCTGTTAACCGCATCAAACTTCAGTGTTTTATGTTATGTTATGACCTATTAAAAGAGGGTGTTTTTTCTCCAATCTGGACACTGAACATTTCTTTTGTCACAAGAACATAAGAATAGCTTTACTGGGTCAGACCAATGGTCCATCAAGCCCAGTAGCCCGTTCTCACGATGGCCAATCCAGGTCACTAGTACCTGGCCAAAACCCAAGGAGTAGCAACATTCCAGAATCCCAAAGAGTAACAAAAGATTCTAGAACCCCAAAGAGTATCAAGATTCCAGGCAGAATCTCAAAGAAGAGCAAGATTCCAGAACCCCAAAAAGTAGCAACATTCCAGAATCCCAAAGAGTAACAAAAGATTCTAAAATCCTAAAGAGTCTCAAGATTCCAGGCAGAATCTCAAAGAATAGTAAGATTCCGGAACCCCAAAGAGTAGCAACATTCCGTGCTACTGATCTAGGGCAAGCAGTGGCTTCCTACATGTCTTTTTCGAATAACAGACTATGGACTTTCCCTCCAGGAACTTGTCCAAACCTTTTTTAAAACCAGCTATGGTATCCACTCTTATCCCCCCTCCCCCCTCCAGTTGCTTGATCACATTTGTGAAGTACAAATGGCCATCCACAGGGGAATCTCCATTCCTGGACCAGTTTGCCCACATGATTTTCCCTCCTGGTAGAATAAACACATCTAGCAGAGACAGATGAGAGACCGAATGTAGTGCAAGAGAAGGAATTCCAAGGAGGCATTAGAAAATATGAGAGAGAAAAATCCAGTAGGAGAAATGAATTGTTTTTCTTTAAAAAAAAAAATCAATTTGAAAGCAATTTCTGTTCAGTAGCAGTGGGAGTGCATTGAACTGAGGAAAACAGGCAGAGTGTTGGATCAATGAGACTTTCAGGGTGACAGAGTGTGGAGGAAGACCAGCCAAACTGTATCAAAGCGTTAACAAAACCTGCCATGGGAACAGCAATCTGCACAGCAAGAATTGTAAATGATAAAATTCTACCATTTTCAGTTTGCATAGAAATTTCCCCCTGGGCTTCGAGTCCAGACCATATTTTAAAAGGGAAGCTCTATTTATCAGACTCATAAACAGACTGTACGCACATGGAAGGGTATTTTCAAAACATACGTCTAACTCCAATTTGGTCGTATAGTGCTAGATGTCCAAAGTTGGCAGTAAAAAAAATGTCGATTTTTGAAAGGCAAACCACCATACGTCTAGAAATATTATAAATCCTCTATCTGGACATCCAGGTCATTGGGCCGCCCGGCCGCCCAGAGTGCCAGGATGTCTATCTTTATACCACATTTTGGATCAAAATTTCAGCCATGTTCCAAATGTCCAGAACAAGGCCATTAGGACGTGGTCACCCAGACACGGCAACAGAGCAGCGGGGCATCTTAGAAGGCACTATATCCACCTGTCTACAACCCGAATAGCCCTTATGGCTGCAGGTGGCACCTATATGGCAGTAGAGTAGGGTTTGGTGTGCTCACCTTTTCCAGCATCTAATCTAATCTAATCTAAACCTTAAGTTTATATACCGCATCATCTCCATGAGTATGGAGCTCGACACGGTTTACAAGAACTTAAAATAGTAGGTAGAGAGGAAGAAAAAAGGATTACATGAACTTATTTGAAGAAGGGGGGGGAAAGGGGGGGAAGGATAGAGTTACAATTTGCTGAAAAGCCAGGTTTTCAGTTGTTTGCGGAATAACTGAAGGGAGCTCAGGTTCCGCAACGGTGAGGTGAGGTCGTTCCAGAGACCTGTGAATTTGAAGAGAAGGGATTTTCCCAGTTTGCCTGCATAGTGGATGCCGCGTAGGGAGGGGAAGGTTAGTTTATACCTTTGGGCAGTTCTGGAGGAGTCGGGACTGGAGGAGTTGAAAGACAGTGGGATAAGAGGAGGGAGGATGCCATGAATGATCTTAAAAGCCAGGCAGGAACATTTGAAATGGATTCTGGGGGCCAGTGAAGTTTGGCAAGGAGTGGGGAGACATGGTCAGATTTGCGTTTTGAGAAGATCAGTTTGGCTGCAGTATTCTGGATTAACTGGAGTCTTAGAAGACTTTTTTTTTATAGATTTAAGTAGATGGCATTGCAGTAATCTAGCCAAAAGGAAAGATTTATAAACTATAAAGATTTTTACTTCACGCAAAATTGACATTTCTTTAATAAGACATGAACTATTTTTTCTGCGGTCCTCCAAGTACCGACAAATCCAAAATGTGGCCCTGCAAAAACTGGACACATGGCTCTGCCCCATTCTGCCCCAGCCCCTTCCAGTTCAGCCTCCAGCCTCACCCTCCCACAAACCCCCCCTCTTCTTCCCCGACAGGCTCCAGCCACATCCGGAGGGCCCGGAGTGTGTGACGTCATCCGGCGCATGCTCATATGCCCTCCAGATGCAGCCGGAGTTCGTTGGGGCTTTCTGAAACCCGGACAAACTGACAGGTTTTGGAAAGTCCGTCTGGGACTCCGTACAGTCCTCTAAAAGGAGGACATGTCAGGGTTTTCCTGGACGTCTGGTACCCTATGCCAGCCACATGGTCAGGAGAGCCTAAGGGCTCTGTTTACAAAGGCGCGCTAGGGCCTTAACTCTCAGAATAGCGTGCGCTAAATTGCCGCGCATGCTAACCGCTACCGCCTCCTTTTGAGCAGACGGTAGATTTTCAGCTAGCGCGCTCTATAGCGTGCGCTAATCCGGTGCGTGCGCTAAAACCGCTAGCGCCTCTTCGTAAAAGGAGCCCTAAGTCTGGTTTGCTAAGCAATTGTAACTCTATGAGAGAATTGTAACCTTATCAAAAATTCAAAATACCCTCCCGGTCCCCAAGCAGATAGCTCAACGATATAGTTAATTGGAGTCACTAATGTCAAAACTGTGTCATAATTTACCCTAAGAGATTGCCCTGGCCTTTTTGATACAGCATTAGCACAAGCGATAGAATAGATTGGGAACAAAATCTCATATTTTTTCTAGTCTCTTGTCATATTAAACTTTCTTGCAATTAATGTATTGTCTTACTATGACTTCATTAACCTATATTTTCTGTGAAAAGAGCTATGAATTTTTAGGCTGCTAAACTGAAGGCAGAAGGGATTTGATTTTAAAAAAACTCAATTAATACTAAGAGGTCTACAAAAGGCAATGATCATCCATTCAACTTAGTAGAAGAAAAAGAAAGCAGAGGAGCTAAGGAGACTACACTCCTCCCTTCACATTCGCGGGGGTTAGGGGCGGAGCCGGCCCGCAAATAGGGAAAATTTGCAAATAACTTTTGGGCTGACTCTGACCCATCCCCGCCTCCCTCCTGCATCCCAGAGCTTACCTGGTGGTCTAGCGGTGACGCAGGGCAGGAGCGATCTTCCGACACTCCTGCCCCACCATCAACACCCGCCATCAAAAATGGCTGCTGTGAGTTCCCCTGGTCTCTTGAGACTACAACAGCAACTCTGCACAGGGAAGGAGTGTAGGAAGATTTCTCCTGCGCCATGTCACCGCTAGACCACCAGGTAAGGTATGGGGAGGTTGGAGATGGAGCGATTCACTAGGGGGGTAGGAGTTCCGGGCCAAAAAACCATGAATAATTGAAATCGGAGGGAGAAGTGTAGAGCCTGCAGAAAGGGCCACCAGGGCTCAGAACTTTACACTAATGGCTCCTTTTACAAAGCCGCACTAGGGCCTTAACGCATGGAATAGCGCACGCTAGCCGCTACCGCCTCCTTTTGAGCAGGCGGTAGATTTTCGGCTAGCGCGCACTAATCCGATGCGTGCGCTAAAACGCTTAGCGCACCTTCGTAAAAGGAGCCCTAAGTTCTGAGCTCTGCGAGAGCCGTTTCACCCCTGCTCCATTGGCTGATGTCATCCATCTGTGGAAAAAAACGCTATAGCTGAGCTTGATTGCATTTCCACTTCTCTTCTCCCCCCACTTGATGGCAGTGACATTTTAAGATCTGCTACTGTGTCTACAAGGTTGAAGGTGAAGAACAAATTCCTGGAATATTTGCTTATACTTTCTGGTGACTTCTTTTACAGGATTCAACCATTCATATTTTGCTCAGACCGACACAACAGATGGAGGCCCCTTTTGGATCAAAATGGCGGCTGCCCCGTTTGGATTCCTTGGTCTTTGGCTCCTGCTGCCCTGGCCATTGCGCCGCTCAGCAAAGGGAAGAGGGTCTCTGGCTGGCCCATTCGGTGAGAAGCAGTGCCAGAGCTGTTTAGATTGGGGAGTGTGGCACCCCTCCTTGCTATGTGCACGCCCCCACCTCCCTGTAACTTTTTCACTTCCCCAGAGTGAGGTTGCTGCCCGCGTCAGCATTGGCGCATACTCTGACTTCAAAGGGCGAGCCGACACCGACCTAGGCATGCCGCTCACACCGGAGAAGTTAAAAAGGGAAGGGGGCACGCGTGCGGCAGGGGGGACAGGGGAGGGGCACAGCTCACCCTTACTGTGGACTCATATTTTGCTACTGCATGGGGGTTAGAGCGGTAGTTCCCAACCCTGTCCTGGAGGACCACCAGGCCAGTCGGGTTTTTGGGATAGCCCCAATGAATATGCATGTTAGAGATTTGCATATAATGGAGGTGAGAGGCATGCAAATCTGCCCCATGCATATTCATGAGGGCTATCCCAAAAACCCGACTGGCCTGGTGGTCCTCCAGGACAGGGTTGGGAACCACTGTGTTAGAGCATAGATCTGTTGCTGTGAAATTTGGGTTCTTAGGGTTACCGTATTTTTCTCCGGGAAACCCGGAGCACATGATCCTGCCTCGTTCTGCCTCCAGCCCCACCCCGCCCCGTTCTGCACCGGCCTCGCCCAGTTCTGCCCCCCCCCCCCCCCCACACACACAAAGCCTCCTCTCTTCTTCTGGACGAGCTCCAGCCGTGTCTGGCGGGCCTAGAGCATGCGCGAATGTGTGTGACGTCATCCGTGCATGCTCAGAGGCCCTCCAGATGAAGAATAAAGGATAACAAATTAGAAACAAAAATATGAAGACATAATGAATGCTAATGAGTGCTAAAATCTGGAATGATCTTCCAACGATAATTAGAACTCCTACTGCATAGTTCGTAAATTACTGAAAACCTCTGTCTTTGAACAATGGGCTTTGCTCAAACCATGATGTTTAGCAATATTATTTATAATTTTCAGTATTTTTGTTCTTATCACCCTTTGTAAATTTTCTGTAATCTTTGTAAACCACTTTGAATCCAGTCGGAGATATAGTAGTATATAAGACACCATTATGTTTCACAGGAAGCTCTTCAGTCCCCCAAAGTAACCCGTTCAACTCTGTAACTCTTCTGGAAATATCCAGATAACCTCTTATGTAATCCGCCTTGAACCGCAAGGTAATGGCGGTATAAAAGTCATTAATGTAATGTAATGTAATGTAATGTAGTATTAGTTCAGTTCTAAAATCAAAAGGTCTCAGCTCCTACTTTAAATGAGCCAAAACAAGCTTGAATAGTTTTATCAATCTGACACTTCATTGTTAAACCGGAGTCCAATTTTACCCCTAATAAGGCCATTTCCTTTATGAACAATAAGTCTACACCCAATACATCTACAACCTCTGGCCACAACTCTTCACCACCCTTACTTCGGTCTTTCCCGTGTTCAGACTCAAATCGTGGGCACAACATTTTCCTTTACATAAGCCATCAGCAAGAAGCACTTGCTACTTTGGAAGTTGTCAACTACGCCACTTGAGGGAAAACCGTACCGCTAAGCCGGTTCTTGCATTTGCACCCTCTGTGCTCTGCCAAAGAAGATTTTAAATCATAACTAGCAGAAACGGCTTTGCGGCTTCTTAACTGTGGGTAACTCTACCCAAGTCACCAGAAAGGCATATCGACGTGCTTCATTCGCTGATCGCCAGTGGCTGCTAATGCCAGCAGTAAAATCAAAAGAAGATTGAGTGGCGGTGTTTTCTCCTTTGATGCTGGCACCACTGCTGGGAAATGAATAATTGAAAGTTTTGCTCCGTTCTACAGCTTTATCCATAGTTTGAGATGAAACCTTCCTTTGCTTATAAATGAGCTCACAATTTCAAGACAAGCGGGGAATGTTTCTGTTTATTTTTTATTAAAATTTTTTTTATATACTGCAAATCTACAAAGCTAAGCGATTTACAACATATATAGGACAGATTTAACATTACAACATACTTTTCAACACATATACCCCCTCTTCTATTAAACTGCGTTAGCAGTTTTTAGCGCAGAGAACCACACTGAATGGCCCGCGTTGCTCCCGACGCTCATAGGAACTCTTCAACATGCAACTAATGAAACCAACAACCAACTATGAACTCCGACAGTGCGGAATACTGCGAAACCTCTAGCGAGAAAAAACAAGTGCTGAATTACATTACATTACATTACATTAGGGATTTCTATTCCGCCTGTGCCTTGCGGTTCTAGGCGGATTACAATATAGAAAATATCTGGGACATTCCAGTAGAATTACATTTCAGGATAGGAGTAAGTTACAGGAACAGTGAAGAGTTATGATATTACAATTTCACAGAAGATATTACTTATTACAGAAGATAATTACCCCCCTCCCAGATATCTCAAATGGCTTATTTTTTCTATGTGTGTCCCTTGGACGGTTTTTCTTTGAAAATGGCCCTTATAGACACTCTGAGCATAAAAACATCTAAAATAGGGCAAATTTTGAACCAAAACGATAGATATTTTTCTGGTTTGAAAATGACCGAGTTTGTCACTAGATTTTTGGCTGTTTTTGTTTGTTTTGTTTTGTTTTGCAAAATAGGATTTGGATGTCACTTCAAAAAATATTCCTCCGCATATATTTTGACAATATTTTGGCTAGTAATAAAATAACCCCCCTCACCACCAAATTTTCCATTTCCCTTTTTGTATTTGTCAGCCATGTTAAAGCAATTACACTAGATAAAAATTCATTGCAAATAATCTAAAAGCTGGTTGCTCATGGGGGCTGTCAAAGACTGAACTTCACAGCCCTGGCACCTTGTGCCCTAAATCCAATCATGTTTAATAACATCCACATAGAGAGATTGCAGATGAAGCAGTGATGGGAAACAATAACCCTGCAGTGCATAAGAATTCCAAGAACATGCATGGTAGAGGAAGGCTATGGATTAAGATCAACAATGGACGTTAAAACTGACCAGGTGCTTCTGCTCCAGTTTTCAGATGTAGAATCTAGGCTTATGTGCACATCTCTGACTTGGAACGATACAGCAACCATCCGGGCTTCTCTCCATAAAGAGCTGTCCCCCAGTCACAGTGATATATCTGCTAGCACCGTAGAGCTTGAGCCTGGGAAACTATTGTGCCATGTTGACATTTACCACCTGGGTTGCCTTTCCTAACAAGTTTTGCTACACAGCAAAAATAATACTCTCACTTAAGGTTAATTTGGGCCAAAATGTCATTTTAATTTAGAAAATTTCCCAGGAGATGTTATGGCCTTTGAAGAAAAGACATAGCGCTACACTCTATGGGACCATGGAGAGTTTGAATGAAACATTATTCTGAGCAAATGTCAGGCCATCAGGAGAGTGGGGTGCAATAGAACAGCACAGAGCACAAAGTAAAAGAATTTACAGCATCTACAGTTGATTGCATAAGGGCAGGTTCAGCTTTTTAACCAGAAAATTTGGGCCACAGTTCTCTTACTGTCTTTGAAGTTCAGATCAAAGTTTATTGGCACTGTGAGAGAGGGTATGAAACCCCGCCACTTCCCTTGCTTGACACTGCTTCTCAGGCTCAGAATAAACATAAGGAAAACCCGGCACTCCCCCTCCTGGCTAAGTTGCCTCACAACCAAAGTGACACTGAGAAAGAGGGGGGGAGGGGAGAAAAGTAGGAAACTAGGAAGTGACTCTGGGGAACTTAAAAGGCCGGGCCAGAACCAGAGAGAGGTGCTAGAGGGATCATAGGAGCTGGAGAAGCTGAATGGAAAGGGTGACCTGGTACGGATAGTTTTTGGGACGTAAGACTCTACTACATGTAAAACTCTGCATTTATTCTAGTGCCTGCTAAGACCTGTGACTGAATGCTGCCTAGGAAGTGACATCTGAGGGCGAGACTCTACTACATGTAAAACTGCTTTTATTCTAGTGCCTGCTAAGACCTGTGACCGAATGCTGCCTAGGAAGTGACGTCTGAGGGCGAGCAGACATGACGCAGGCAACAAGTTTGTGATGCTGCTCGCACCAAGAGAATTAAAGAGGTATGGGGGAAGGGAAGGATGGGGGAGCATGCACATGGCAGGGAGGAGGTGCTATGCTACTGCACTCTGGTACATTTGGCTTCATCAGATAAACCCCAGCATGGATGTCTAACCTTTCATCCTTCTACAGTAGATTAAAACCAAGATCAGAGTTTGGCCTGGAGGCTCTGAATCTTTTCAAAACAAAGCAACAATCATTTCTGTTCCATGATGCCCTTGTAAGGGCTAAATGACATCGTTTTCACCTATTGTTTGTCCCTTTTTTGTTCTCTTTTCTTAGAATATTGTAGTTCTTTCCTTTTTCCTCTTGTTTTTGTGTGTGGTTTAAGTCTTTTGTTGCACTAACAATCCCCAATGATGTCATGCAATGTTACGATTTAACGTTGTTTTACAGTTGACGTGTTCTGTATAAATCTTTATTATTGTGCACCGCTTAGAAGTTTGATTAAGGCGATTAAAGACATTTTAAATAAACTTGAAACCTTGTTGTAGCCGCTCATGCAGAAGACTCTCAGCTCGATCCCCGGAGTTGGGTCTTCACTCCACAGTTGACGTCTACGAGAGCGTTTGTCAGTGTATTTTCTATCCCTATGTCCAGCCTTTTCTAGCATAAATACCAGTTGCTGTGGGATGCTTGGTTTTCCGTTTTATTTGAACAGCGCCAGAGGTCCACAATTTAGCAGCCGTATCAAGTACCAAATTTTGGAATGAAAGGCACCAAACTGTTGTTCTTAGCCACATTTGTCCACTAACTTATAAAAAATGGTGCATCAAGACAGCATTGAATGCAAGCTGAACATCTCGATACATTTCATTAGAATTCTAGGCCAACTTTCAAGTAGATGAAGAGAATGCTACGAACAGAATCAAAGCAGAATCAAATAATACCTGAAAGGAGGACAAATAGCGGGAACAAATCTGCAGTGAAGATAAGGACAGTATACATGACTTTTTAACACATGAGTTTATAGCTGATTTTCATAGACGAACTGTGCCTCAACGATTATACTACTGCTGTTTATCACATATATAAGGTATACACAGCACTGTACATTTTGACATTTAATAGATGGTCCCTGTTCAGAAGAGCTTGATTTTAAAGTGTTTGAGGCTTGTACAGATCAGGACGGAGCTTGCAGGAATGGGGCAGGGACAGGAAAAGAACCTGCTGGGATTTCTCACAGGGACGGGGAAAAATTTGTCCCCGTGCCATTCTCTACTTGGGAGAACAGTATAGAAAACTGATTAAATAAATAATGTGAAAAGTTTCAGCCTCTGATAACCAGAGCTGGTATTGTGACATCATAATGCCTAATTCCACCAATAAGAGCCAACCTCATCAGTGATGTCACAATGGCTTCACTGTCCTATACTTGGCTCACTTTTACTACATTTTGATTTCTAGTGAGGTCTTGCTGAGTCCAGTCGGGCTTGGAATGCAGCCTTCCTAAAGTTTATTGGGTCCTGGGGCAGCTTGTTACTGAACTGGTCAATTAATCTATGTGATTTTTTTTTTTAGCACAAAACCACTGGACGTCTGACCAAATGCCTGGAGAAGTGAGAAAGGACGACCTTTCCATCTGAGAACTCTTCTTTAACAAGTAATGTTGAAAATGGACACCTCCCCTCTGCAGGTTGCAAATTGGACCGACCCATGCTGACAGCAGGTAGGATTTTACCACTCAATAGCATTGTACAGGGAAGGCCGCCGTGAAATCGGATTACTTGCAAACAATTCCTTCATTCTGCTTTTGGTAATAAAACTGAGCTTCCCTGCTGGGAAACAAATGATTTCTGTTTAAAAACCTGTTTGTTTCATGCTGCAGCTCCCAATGTAGCAATAATTAATGGTGTCGGGTGGTTAAGGAAAGCATTCTGTAGTGATTGCCATGCTCTAGGCATTAAACGAAATCAAAAAGATGAACTCAGACTGTGGGACCTGTTGAAGTAGACATAAATGGGAAGAAAACATCAAGATATTTGACCCTAAGTATGCAAAAATTCACAGCAATGATAATTGTTGTTTACTACTTTTAACAATCGATTATGCTGGTCTGCAGTTCAAGTGCTGTAGACCTTGTCCAGGAAAATATATACTTTTACAAAAAACATTTTCTTCAGGGTTTACTCCATAGCTTGCTCACACTATTTTCACTTCCATGCAGTATATCCTAGCATTTAAGTTACCGGGTCGGCTGGGGGAGGGGGCGATCGGGGGTTCTTGGGGGGGCGGACGTTGGGGGGAGGGGGGTGCGTCGAGGGCAGGAGGGCCTGGGATCCTTCCTGCCCGTACTGTAGTGGGGGTGGGGGTAGGGGGGTCGCCTGGGCCAGGAGGGCTTGGGCTCCCTCCTGGCCCGAACGAGTCGGGGGTGCCGCGGGTGCCTGGGGCAAGAGGGCTTGGGCTCCCTCTTGCCCCGATGCTATCGGGGGGGGGGGGGGGGGGTGTCGCGGCTGCCGCAGGGCAAGAGGGCTTGGGCTCCCTCTTACCCCGATGTTGTGTTTGTAGGGGGGAGTGATTCATCGCAGCAGGAGAGATGCCTCATCTCCCCTACCGCGATGCCATCACTCCTCTACCCGAACTGCTGCGGGTCACGGCAGTTCAGGTAGAAGAGTGATGGCATCGCGGTAGGGGAGATGAGGCATCTCTCCTGCCGCGATGGTTAGGTTGCCGGGCCGCTGAACTGATGGCGCCAGCGGCCATCAGCTCAGCGGCCCGTTTTTCGGCACTTAGACCTGGTTTTCTTTCATCTAAGTGCCGACTAAACTGTATTGGTTATACCTGTTGTACGGCTAGGTGTAGGTCGGCCCACCTCCCACCCACTGCCCGCCCTTTCCCCTCCTCTAAACACACCTCTTTTCTCTCTGTGCGTTTAGAGGCAGGGGAAAGGCCTAAGTTGGTTTTAGATACGTCTAAAAAACAGCTTTGGTTATGGGTACTTGGACGATCAGACTTTTTGATCATCCAAGTAGCCATTTAGGACACTTTTTAGACTTTTTTTTTTTGATTATGAACCCCATATGTTTTTAGATGTCTCCTAAATTCCCCATAAGTGTCGGTATGCAAAAGCAATTGTTCTAAATCCTTACCCCATAACCCTGACTTCTATTCCACCCTAACCTTTCAGTTCTAGGTGGATTCCAATAGGAAATTTGTTTATTAAGATTTGATATATCGCTCCAGCATTTTTCTGATCTAAACGATTTGCAATGCAACAATTGATTAATGAAAGGAACTCCATTGAAGATAGGAAAGATAGAGATAGAGACAAGATACCTAGATTCTAAGAAGAAATCAGTGAGGATGAAAACAAAGATTGCCTTAAAAAATAAAATAAAGTAATAGTTACTTATCAATTTAAAAAAAAGATTAAAAATTAATTAATTACATTAAAAAACAAGAACAAAAAAAACAAACAAAAACCAAATAAGATAAATTCCAGTCAGATATTAGGTCCTGTCCAGTCAGATAGTCCAGTCCAGAGGAGACAAGAGACCACTCGATGCAGGCTGACAGGAATCCGGAAGATAGTAACATAGTACTACATAGTAGATGACGGCAGATAAAGACCCGAATGATCCATCCAGTCTGCCCAACCTGATTCAATTTAAATTTTTTTTTTTTTTTTCTTCTTAGCTATTTCTGGGCAAGAATCCAAAGCTTTACCCGGTACTGTGCTTGGGTTCCAACTGCCGAAATCTCTGCTCATCTACACCCTCCCCAGCCATTGAAGCCCTCCCCTGCCCATCCTCCACCAAACGGCCATACACAGACACAAACCGTGCAAGTCTGCCCAGTAACTGGCCTTAGTTCAATATTTAATATTATTTTCTGATTCTAAATCTTCTGTGATCATCCCACGCTTCTTTGAACTCAGTCACAGTTTTACTCTCCACCACCTCTCTCGGGAGCGCATTCCAGGCATCCACCACCCTCTCCGTAAAGTAGAATTTCCTAACATTGCCCCTGAATCTACCACCCCTCAACCTCAAATTATGTCCTCTGGTTTTACCATTTTCCTTTCTCAGGAAAAGATTTTGTTCTACGTTAATACCCTTTAAGTATTTGAACGTCTGAATCATATCTCCCCTGTCTCTCCTTTCCGCTAGGGTATACATATTCAGGGCTTCCAGTCTCTCCTCATACGTCTTCTGGCGCAAGCCTCCTATCATTTTCGTCGCCCTCCTCTGGACCGCCTCAAGTCTTCTTATGTCTTTCGCCAGATACGGTCTCCAAAACTGAACACAATACTCCAAGTGGGGCCTCACCAATGACCTGTACAGGGGCATCAACACCTTCTTCCTTCTACTGACTACGCCTCTCTTTATACAGCCCAGAATCCTTCTGGCAGCAGCCACTGCCTTGTCACACTGTTTTTTCG
Organism: Geotrypetes seraphini; assembly: GCF_902459505.1. Lineage (NCBI taxonomy): Eukaryota > Metazoa > Chordata > Amphibia > Gymnophiona > Dermophiidae > Geotrypetes > Geotrypetes seraphini. Next base: position 70,552,076 of record NC_047097.1, on the reverse strand, counting down.
CCTTTAGATCTTCAGACACTATCACCCCAAGGTCCATCTCCCCGTCCGTGCATATCAGCTTCTCTCCTCCCAGCACATACGGTTCCTTCCTATTATTAATCCCCAAATGCATTACTCTGCATTTCTTTGCATTGAATTTTAGTTGCCAGGCATTAGACCATTCCTCTAACTTTTGCAGATCCTTTTTCATATTCTCCACTCCCTCTTTGGTGTCTACTCTGTTACAAATCTTGGTATCATCTGCAAAAAGGCACACTTTTCCTTCTAACCCTTCAGCAATGTCACTTACATACATATTGAACAGGATTGGCCCCAGCACCGAACCCTGAGGGACTCCACTAGTCACCTTTCCTTCCTTCGAGCGACTTCCATTAACCACCACCCTCTGGCGTCTGTCCGACAGCCAGTTTCTGACCCAGTTCACCACTTTGGGTCCTAACTTCAGCCCTTCAAGTTTGTTCAACAGCTTCCTATGAGGAACTGTATCAAAGGCTTTGCTGAAATCCAAGTAAATTACATCTAGCATATGTCCTCGATCCAGCTCTCTGGTCACCCAATCAAAAAATTCAATCAGGTTCGTTTGGCACTATTTACCTTTTGTAAAGCCATGTTGCCTCGGATCCTGTAACCCATTAGATTCAAGGAAATACACTATCCTTTCTTTCAGCAACACTTCCATTATTTTTCCAACAACTGAAGTGAGGCTCACCGGCCTGTAGTTTCCTGCTTCATCCCTGTGACCACTTTTATGAATAGGGACCACATCCGCTCTCCTCCAATCCCCAGGAATCACTCCCGTCTCCAGAGATTTGTTGAACAAGTCTTTAATAGGACTCGCCAGAACCTCTCTGAGCTCCCTTAGTATCCTGGGATGGATCCCGTCTGGTCCCATCGCTTTGTCCACCTTCAGTTTTTCAAGTTGCTCATAAACACCCTCCTCCGTGAACGGCGCAGAATCTACTCCATTTTCTCGTGTAACTTTGCCAGACAATCTCGGTCCTTCTCCAGGATTTTCTTCTGTGAACACAGAACAGAAGTATTTGTTTAGCACATTTGCTTTCTCCTCATCACTCTCCACATATTTGTTCCCAGCATCTTTTAGCCTAGCAATTCCATTTTTTATCTTCCTCCTTTCACTAAATATATCTGAAAAAATTTTTATCTCCCTGTTTTACATTTTTAGCCATTTGTTCTTCCGCCTGTGCCTTCGCCAAACGTATCTCTCTCTTGGCTTCTTTCAGTTTCACCCTGTAGTCCTTTCTGCTCTCCTCTTCTTGGGTTTTTTTATATTTCATGAACGCCAACTCTTTCGCCTTTATTTTCTCAGCCACTAGGTTGGAGAACCATATCGGCTTCCTTTTTCTCTTGTTTTTATTGATTTTCTTCACATAAAGGTCCGTAGCCATTTTTATCGCTCCTTTCAGCTTAGACCACTGTCTTTCCACTTCTCTTATGTCCTCCCATCCTAACAGCTCTTTCTTCAGGTACTTTCCCATTGCATTAAGAACATAAGAACATAAGAAGTTGCCTCCGCTGAGGCAGACCAGAGGTCCATCTCGCCCAGCGTTCCGCTCCCGCGGCGGCCCATCAGGCCCATTGCCTGAGCAATGGTCCCAGACTATCCCTATAACCTACCGCTACTCTTATCTGTACCCTTCAATTCCTTTATCCTCTAGGAACCTATCCAAACCTTCTTTGAAGCCTTGTAACGTGCTCCGGCCTATCACAGCCTCCGGAAGCGCGTTCCATGTGTCCACCACCCTCTGGGTGAAAAAGAACTTTCTGGCATTTGTTTTAAACCTGTCTCCTTTTAATTTTTCCGAGTGCCCCCTTGTACTTGTGGTTCCCCGTAATCTGAAAAATCTGTCCCTGTCTACTTTTTCTATACTCTTCAGGATCTTGAAGGTTTCTATCATGTCTCCTCTAAGTCTCCGTTTTTCCAGGGAGAACAGCCCCAGCTTTTTCAGTCTGTCAGTATATGAGAGGTTTTCCATACCTCTTATCAGTTTAGTTGCTCTTCTCTAGGACTTTAAGTATCGTGCGGCCGCTCTCCACTTTAGCCGTTATATCAAACCAAACCGTTTGATGATCGCTACTACCCAGGTGAGCACCCACTCGAACATTAGAGATACTCCACAAGATAGCCACATGATAGCCAGGTCCCAAAGCAGACCAAGGCAAGCGCCCCCCCACTCAAGCTGATGTCCATGAAGTCAGATAACTGGACTCAGCAGCCACCATCCAGAGGCCTGGCCCACCCGCTGCTCGCCGCATCTGCAACCACAGTCCTCAGTGTGTCAGCCAGCCAACCAATCCTCACCAGCTCTTTGGATGTCTCCACAGGTCACCTCCTCCAATGTGGAGTGTCGCTCTCCTCTCAGCGGGTCAAACCTCAATCTCTCCACCTCCGCAAAACCACCTCCCTTGACACAAGCGTCTCTCGTCTCGGTGGGCCAAATCTCGATCTCCCCTTCGCTGACCTCAGTCCCCTGCTCTTTACCAGCAGATAAACAACCATCTGAATATCCATGTCCCGCTCCAAAAAGGTATTAAGAATGTCCACTGCTGTTAAGGCCATTAGCCGTTAGGACCAACAGTCGTATGAGGGGCAATGCGAGGAAAATTAGATAAATTGGATAAAAAGATGAATTATAGGACCGAAAAAATCAAATCAGGTCAAAAACCAAACAAAAACAACAGAAAAAATTAAGTGCAGGGAAAACAGAAATAAATTCAAAAGAAAAAATTAGGAAGGGAGACAGTATAACTGATGTCTTAACTGGCCGCCATCTTGTTAGAATAATCCATTATCTATAGAAATATCTGACCATTTCCAGAGAATTACATTTTAAACCTAGTAGGATAGACTTTGGGTTATCCTAGCTTGTCGTATTTCCTAAATAACGTTTTGATTTCCTTTGGAAAGTTCTATAGTTTGACAGCATCTGTGTCCAGTTTTGTTGTTTGGAATGTCAACAGACCTTCTACTGATTTTAATCTCTTTGCTCTCATAATTGGAGGGTAGGTAAAGGGGTTTAGATCTCTCCTTGATCTCTCAAAGTGTCTCTGCCTAGAACAGATGGACTAACCTTCCTGAAGATGGAAAAATATTGACCCTTCCATTACTTTCTCATGTAAAATTTGATTAGAACACAAAATTCTACAGCTTATAAATTGTTCTGCAGTGTTGGAAATTGTAGCATTTTAGGGAATACAGACTTCTGGACAGTAGAGGTCACCCTAGGACCATGGATGAAAATTGCTTTTGCTTAATAAATTGTTGGATGCTTGATCGTATTGTAACTCATTTATGTACGAGGGGAGGCTGAAAAGTTCTCAGCCCAACCAACAAAGTTGGAGCAGTCTCCATCGAGGGCTAGACACAGGCCCAGATTCTCAAAACTTTAACGCGATCGCTAAACTGGTTTCTGATGGTTTAGCCTGCACGCATTTTAGCGTCAGATTATCAAAATGGCTTATCTCAGCCTTTAGCAAACTTTCTAGCAGTCTTCAACATTGAAATGAAACTCCGGTGGATTCTACAAAATCACCGAGCCATTCTTCAAGAGCGGCATGGCTTTTGGCGACAAAAATCAGTGACTGGTCTGGGGGTGCTGATACAGTGAGAGCACTGTTAAAAAGTGCATCTTGTGGTGTGTGTTTTGACTGCAATATAGCCCCCTTTGGCAGTGGAAGAGATCCCCAATATCTCCCGCCCAACCAACACCCCATCGTGTTTCAGGTGTGTTCCTTAAAACCGTATAGTGGCAGGAATGGGACTGCCGATTGCATGGTGTAAGTAAACCAAACAAAAATCATTTGCATGGTTTGCTGGTGATTTTTTGCTCTCCCCCCTCCCAATGATACTTATGATGTGTGTCTATAATGCTCTACAATCAGGCATGCCTTTGATTTGCGTGCCTAAGACGTAGCTTTTCCTGGCGCATGCACACATTTACGTCTTTTTCTGTGAGCTGTTATACGCATGTGTTGGTCGCTTTCTTCAGTGACTGATCGGATGGTATTTCCGCAGACCTAATTTGCATGCAAACTTTTTGGAGCATTGCGTGTTTAAGAAATCGGAAAATTTACCACCTCTTCAACGGCTCACAGGATTTTAACGGCGTCTTTAGAGCACTGAGAATACTAGAAAATGACTTCAAAAGAAGTGTCATGGTTTTCATGCTCTTAGCTCGGTCAGATTCTCTTGCATTCTTCACACTTGACAATCCTGGTCTTTGAGCATTTCAAAACTGACAAATCATGCTTCTGAGGCTCTTGCCATGTGAAATCTTCTGTATTATACTGCAGGCTGAATGGCTTCTTCTGGCTCTTTGAGGAATATTTCATTGGCCATTAGTAATTCTGTTTTCTTTCCTTTTTTTTCCTCTGAAATTTAATGCTCTGCCAAAGCTGGTTTAGATATCCTGGGGACTCTTCTTGCTAGGAGATGCAAAAGCTCTTCAATGTGGCCACCACAGGCTGATTTTCCCTGCTGTCATCTGGCGTGATGGACTTGAATATTGATACATGGACTAGTTGAGAGCTCAGGCTGGATATTTGTTTGAAGATGTGCAATATGAGGTTACTGTGAGTTGTGAATTACATATTATTCAAAGCTAAGCAGATAAGCTCATGTCGGACTAAGGCGGTGCTGATTTTACCACACTGTGTCTAGGGACTTAACATAGTAACCTAGTAGATGACGGCAGAAAAAGACCCGAATGGTCCATCCAGTCTGCCCAACCTGATTCAATTTAAATTTTATTTTTTTTTTAAATATTTTCTTCTTAGCTATTTCTGGGCAAGAATCCAAAGCTTTACCCGGTACTGTGCTTGGGTTCCAACTGCAGAAATCTCTGTTAAGACTTACTCCAGCCCATCTACACCCTCCCAGCCATTGAAGCCCTCCCCTGCCCATCCTCCACCAAACGGCCATACACAGACACAGACCGTGCAAGTCTGCCCAGTAACTGGCCTAGTTCAATATTTAATAAACTTGTAACTGCAGTTTCTATAAGACAAGTAGGACTCAGGTTGATAGATTA